>NW_027490218.1:113946-444731 GCF_050948175.1 Xylocopa sonorina | reverse complement strand
CGAGCTTCCCTGACTTACTATATATAGGTTTCCGTCACAACTAATAGGAACCATCACTTTACATAGATATATAGAACACACATAGTTTTAAACGTAGAATTGAGAATTTGAGAACTTACTTTGAAACGTTAGTAGTGAGAAATTCCATCGGATTTCATAGAAATTCAGAACTTACTTGCTATGAAACATAGGCAGATAAGGGCCATCGCGTTGCTTAGAATTTTAGAACTTGCTTACTTCAACAAAGATTTCTATTGGCTTCGTCCGTTCTTTTAGAAGAGTTTTTGATAAACCACATACTTTTCACGCTTCTGATATCTTTGAAAGTTCGCGAGATGTAATCGTTTAAGTTTTAAAATGATTACTTAGTGTGGATTATTATTTAGTAACTCGCTCATAAACGAGTCTGCATAGGATTTAATCCATAAGTTTTTAAGCCTGGAATTTATGCAGTTATTTGTTATTCACTTATTGCTCAAACGACAAAGATTCTGACCACTTCAAAATGGTTGACTTTCATCAATTTTCTTAAAAATTGAAATACTGCCCAACTGCTTGCATTAAAGACTGTAATTAAAGCTTTCGAAACATTTTACCTCTTATAGATGAATTCTGGAATTGAAATTGAATGTTTGACTTTTCTAGCTCCTGTTTAGACATCTTTCTATTGGAATGTTCAAGTATTTTTCATATTCGTAATTATTAAAAATGTTTTACTTGATTCTTTTATTTAATATTTAGAATTTTCTGAGAAATATTTTTTATCGTAATGAACTATATAATTGCAATTATAATTCTTTATGAAATAATAATAACAGAAAGGTATGTATCCATTCTTGTAGTTTTGTAAAGAGTATTTAATCTTACTATCTAAAATGAAACATTGAGATCTGTTTACAATCTAATGGAATTTTATTACCTTTTGATTCAAATTCACAATGATAATCTTCCATAGTTCAACAATTTTGAGAAGCTGTCCTCAGGAATCCGCAGCTCAGTACTTATAAAATGAACGACACAAAGAACAGCCTAACCAAACGTATTCGAACCGATTTTTCAATACTAATCTTATCATGTTTAACTTATGCTGCAAACTATTGAAATGCCCTTCGAAAAGTGTTTATTCACAGTGAAGTAAACGGTAAGTATTACGCCTTCCACCACTGTTTACAATACGTATGTTTCATTTACTATCAAAACCGTGAGTATTATCGCCTTTCTTTACTTTTTGTAACCTTCAATGCCTTCATGTTACAGATCGTTAAACTTGCTTTAAAATGCTCTATCGTATTACGGAAGAATGGACATACCAATTCATTTTAAAAAATGAAGGTAACCTTCATATGTCCAACATAACTCCACTTACAAAAAAACTATTTTCATCAACGGATGGCCCCTTTGTACTATGCAATTTTATATTAACAAAAAACAGATGAACAGAGTTAAATTTAATATTATGATGTTTATTATTTTACTTATAGTATATTTGTTTTTCTGGAATTTTGCCAAAAAACAATGTTCACGATGTCGACAGATGAATATATTTGCCTTAGAATTACAAGAGCCAACAATTTCGAAGGTAGAATATTACTTTACTTCGCTAACCGAATCATTGCAAACGTTAAGTAAAGTGCTTGCCTTTCAAAACAGTCAGATGCAAATTACGATACAACGTTTCCAAGAAATGGTACGTGCCACTGTTTTTTAATTTCCGTTTATTTAATCAAAGGAAATTTAATTGAAATATCCGCAAAATTTGAGGACAAAAAGTTATTGTAATTTTACGCAACATATATGATGGTGATAAAGGATAAGTGTACGGAACTGAAAATGGAAAGTAGCGAGCAGAAAAGGAAACTTATGGAGCTACAAAGTAGATTGATACATCCGTCAAATGATGATTCTAGGTTAATAAAATCTGTTAATCAAAGCACTATTGCAAAAATCAAGTATAATCAATATTACTTCTGCTCAAAGGCTATAACAGAATTGGACCGAAATGGGTACAAAACAGGCAATTATATCTATACGTTCTATTCCATGCAAAGGCAAATATTTCAAAGAGAAAAGATGGGTTACTTACAAATTACTTATGTTCCTAGATATCTCACTAATTCAGGCTTCTTGTCTTGCAGGACTTATCATTCATGTAACATGTAAAGGGGTCGAAGAATAGTAAAAGATTTTTATATTTCATAGCCTCACTTGATACGTCGATTGGATCACGTAAAATATCGGACATTAATTGCATCTACATCTTCAGACCTTAAATATATAATTGCAACAACATATTTAATAGCGTTTTAATAACATTTTTCTAATTGTTTATATCTATGTCTAATAAATATATATTAATCGAATAAGTTGCTTTACCAAAGAATAAAAGTATCTGAGGCTTACAAACCGGAGCATTACATAACAAACGTGCATCACACATATAATATTACATGTAACAAAAGATGAAGACCAAAAAGATCGTACATAAGTTGAATCCACAATGCGGTCATAGAGATACAGAAACGGCAAAAATTCCAAACAATAATTTAAAAAATTCAAAAAGGGGGGAGTGAAAATCCATCTCCTTGACGATGATAAGGAACAAGTTTGCCTCATGCACTACAATATCCCAAACAGCCAGCGATTGGCACGCCAATGACAACGGATGGAACCAATTCCGTGACAGAACTGTGCTAACAAAGTGCTCCTACTCAGCTTTCGAAATGGCATACTGTTAGTACTGGGGCGGCATTCGTATCACGGCACTATTAAAGCACCGAGATATAGCACACGGGCTACACGGCCGTGACAATGACACTATCAGCTCACCATAGCTAGACGCGTGGTTGTGGCGTAGGCTGACATTTACTAATGGGGAAGCTGTTTCCATAAAAATTATAAGCAAATATGAAAAATGACTAAACTGTGCAATTTATTTATTTTGATTCCAAAATAGATACACCGGCACAAAACAAAGATATAAGAACTCGATTTTATTATTTTCTATAAACTAGCTCGATAGGGCGATTTTTTCCATAAAGTCGATAATTAATTTGTCATAAAAATATATACACTTACTTTATATATATTTTCTTCAATTTATTGTTACAAATTCATGCAATTGAGGGTTACATTAAATACGATGACAGCATGTTATTTCAAAAATTACACAAGGCGAAGTTAGGGACGCAACAGCATGAATTTTTATTTTATAAGTAATATTTTTTTTATAAATAATATTTTTAGTCTATGATGGATTGAAAGAAATATACACGACTCGCTCAATAACTATAAATATAGGAAAACGACCATCAAAATGTCTATCAATACTCATATGCTGAACATCTACTGACATGTAACGGTTCTAATTTTTGTGAAAGCACAGGTTCCCCATTGCCAAATGTGATCCTGCGTCATTGCTGAGGAGATTCATGAATGGAGCGATGATACACGTGTCACCATGGTGCTGGTGCTGCGCGATTCGCTTGTCTAGAACGTGCTGGTAACACGTTCTGGCATTTTAGTCAACGAATCCGGTACAGATGATTACGAATCAGTTGTCACTCCTCGGAAGTGGCAATATAGTGCCGGCATGGTGTCGCTACCATCTTGCCGTTTGTTATCTGGGATGCTTTTTAGTGCATTATTCGGAATTGAATTTGAACACATAGCTACTTAATCGCAAATTTGTATGTACCGTGACGTGGTGAAGTCACAAGGCTCGCTCACCCCCCCCCCCCCCAAACCCTGCTTCGGTTAGATTAGCTCGCAGATCACCACCCATGCGAGAAGCGCGACACGGACCATCGCGATAGCTGTATTTGCGAGGAGCGTGAAATACACGATGGTAGAACCTTCCCCCCCCCCCCCCCCCCCGTTCATTTCTCTTTCTCCGTTCTACGGATTTGACTGGCGAGCTGATGGAAGAAGCGACCCATAAGGCGCCTCTTCGGCGGATAATAAGACCGCAGGTTCGCGGAAGGGCTGTGCGGCGAGGTAGCGTGACGGGCTCGACGGTGGAGGAGTCGGGAAGTGAGCAAGAAGAGACCCTGAAGCCCCAAGGATAGGATCCAGAGCTCTGCAACGATAAGACCGCTGCCATAGTCCATGGAGACAAACAGGATGGTTCTCGGGTGTGAGAAGGACCTCTACCCCTCCCCATTAGAACTCTATTGCTTCGACACGTAGACATCCGGAAACACTATTCCCTAGCAAGGAAGTGTTGCGTTTACATTCTTTTGTAGTGTAGACGAGGTATGAATAACACTTCGCAATGAACATTACATTTTATCATGCAACATAGAAATGAGATGCGATATCGCGTTCTAAGAAGCATTAGAACTTTATTACTTCGATAGATAGACATCCGGAAACGCTACTTCTTAGCCAGGATGTGTGGCATTTACATTCGTTTGGAGTGAATAGAAGGTATGCATGACACTTCGCAATGAATATTATATCTTATCATGAAACATAGAAGCGAGATGCGATATCGCGTTTTAAGAAGCATTAGAACACTATTGCTACGATACGTAGACATCTGCAAACAATATTTCCTAGTAAGGAAGTATCGCATTTACATTCTTTTGAAGTTAATACGAGGTATACATAACACTCCAAAATGAATATTATATCTTATCACGAAACATACAAATGAAATGCGACATCTAATTTTAAGAAGCATAAGAACTCTATTGCTACGATACGTAGACATCTGCAAACGCTATTTCCTAGCATGCAAGTGTCGCATTTACATTCTTTTGAAGTGAATACGAGGTATACATGACACTTCGCAATGAATATTATATCTTATCATGAAACATAGAGGTGAGATGCAATATCGCGTTTTAAGAAGCATTACAACTCTATTTTTACGATACGTAGACATCTGCAAACAATATTTCCTAGCAAGGAAGTGTCGCATTTATATTCTTTTGAAGTGAATACGAGGTATACATAACACTTCAAAATGAATATTATATCTTATCACGAAACATAGAAATGAAATGCGACATCTAATTGTAAGAAGCATTAGAACTCTATTGCTACGATACGTAGACATCTGCAAACGCTATTTCTTAGCATGCAAGTGTCGCATTTACATTCTTTTGAAGTGAATACGAGGTATACATGACACTTCGCAATGAATATTATATCTTATCATGAAACATAGAGGTGAGATGCAATATCGCGTTTTAAGAAGCATTACAACTCTATTTTTACGATACGTAGACATCTGCAAACAATATTTCCTAGCAAGGAAGTGTCGCATTTACATTCTTTTGAAGTGAATTCTAGGTATACATGACACTTCGCAATGAATATTATATCTTATCACGAAACATAGAAGTGAGATGCAATATCGCGTTTTAAGAAGGATTAGAACTCTATCGTTACGATACGTAAACATATGCAAACGCTATTTCCTAGCATGGAAGTGTCACATTTACATTCTTTTGATGTGAATACGAGGCATACACGACACTTCGCAATGAGTATTATTTCTTATAATGAAACATAGGAATGAGATGCGATATCGCGTTTTGAGAAGCATTAGAACTCTATTGCTAATATACGTAGACATCTGCAAACGTTATTTCCTAGCAAGGAAATGTCGCATTTACATTCTTTTGAAGTGAATACGATGTATATATAACATTCCACAATGAATATTATATCTTATTACGAAACATAGAAATGAAATACGACTTCTCGTTTTAAGAAGCATTAGAACTCTATTGCTACGATACGTAGACATCTGCAAACAATATTTCCTAGCAACGAAGTGTCGCACTTACATTCATTTGAAGTGAATACGAGGTATACATGACACTTCGCAATGAATGCTATATCTTATCATGAAACATAGAAATGGGATGCGTTATCGCTATTTAAGATGCATTAATACTCTATTGCTGTGATACGTAGACATCTGCAAACAATATTTCCTAGCAAGGAAGTGTCGCATTTACATTCTTATGAAGTGAAATCGAGGTATACATGACACTTCGCAATAAATATTATATTTTATCGTGAAACATAGGAATGAGATGCGATATCGCTTTCTAAGAAGCATTAGAACACTATTGCTACGACACGTAGACATCTGCAAACAATATTTCCTAGCAAGGAAGTGTCGCATTTACATTCATTTGATGTGAATACGAGGTATACATGACACTTCGCAATAAATATTATATTTTATCGTGAAACATAGGAATGAGATGCGATATCGCGTTCTAAGAAGCATTAGAACACTACTGCTACGACACGTAGACATCTGCAAACAATATTTCTTAGCGAGGAAGTGTCGCATTTACATTCTTATGAAGTGAAATCGAGGTATACATGACACTTCGCAATGAATATTATTTCTTGTCGTGAAACATAGAAGTGAGATGCGATATCGCGTTTTAAGAAGCATTAGAACGCTATTGCTACGATACGTAGACATCTGCAAACGCTATTCCCTATCATGGAAGTGTCGCACTTACATTCTTTTGAAGTGAATACGAGGTATACATTACACTCCACAATATATATTATATCTTAGCATGAAACATAGAAGTGAGATGCGATATCGCGTTTTAAGAAGCATTAGAACTCTATTGTTACGATACGTAGACATCTGCAAACGCTATTTCCTAGCATGGAAGTGTCACATTTACATTCTTATGAAGTGAAATCGGGGCATACATGACACTTCGCAATGAATATTAAACCTTATCACGAAACATAGAAATGAGATTCGATATCGTGATTTGAGAAGCACTAGAACTCTATTGCTACGATACGTAGACATCTGCAAACAATATTTCCTAGCATGGAAGTGTCGCATTTACATTTTTTTGAAGTGAATACGAGGTATACATGACGCTTCGCAATAAATATAATATTTTATCATGAAACATAGGAATGCGATGCGATATCGCGTTTTAAGTAGCATTAGAACACTATTACTACGATACGTAGACATCTGCAGACGCTATTTCCTAGCAAGGAAGTGTCGCATTTACATTCTTTTGAAGTGAATACGAGGTATACATATCAATCCACAATGTATATTATACCTTAACATGAAACATAGAAATGAGATGAGATATCGCATCTTAAGAAGCATTAGACTTCTTTTGCTACGATACGTAAGCATCTGTAACCGCTATTTCCTACCAAGGAAGTTTAGCATTTACATTCTTTTGAACTGAATACGAGGAATACATGACAGTTCGCAATGTATATTATATCTTATCATGAGACATAGAAAGGAGATGCGAAATCTCGCTTTAAGAAACATTAGAACACTATTGCTTTGTTATGCAGATATCTGCAAACGCTATTTCCTAGCAATGAAGTGTCGCACTTGCATTCCTTTGAAGTGAATACGAGGTATACATGACACTACGCAATGATCATTATATATTATCATGAAACATAGAAGTGAGATGCGATGTCGCGTTTTAAGAGGCATTAGAACTCTGTTGCTTCAATACGTAAATATCTGCAAACGCTGTTTTCTAGGAAGGAAGTGTCGTATTTTCAATCATTTGAAGTTTATGCGATGTATACATGACACTTCGCAATGAGTATTATATCTTATCATGAAACATAGATATGAGATGCGATATCTTGTTTTAAGAGGCATTAGAACTCTCTTGCTTCGATACGTAGATATCTGCAAACGCAATTTCCTAGCAAGGAAGTGTCGCATTTACATTCATTTGAATTGAATACGAGGTATACATGACACTTCGCAATGAATACTATATGTTATGATGAAACATAAAAATGAGATGCGATATCGCGTTTTGTGAAGCATTAGAACTCTATTGCTACGATACGGTGACATCTGCAAACGCTATTTCCCAGCAAGGAAGTGTCGCATTTACATTCTTTAGAAGTGAATACGAGTTATACATGACACTTCGCAATGAGCATCATATCTCATCCAGAAAAATAGAAGTGAGATTCGATATTGCGTTTTAAGAAGCATTAGAACTATATTGCTACGATACGTGGTCATCTGCAAACGCTATTTCCTAGCAAGGAAGTGTCGCACTTACATTCATTCGAAGTGTATGCGAAATAAACATACCACGTAGCAATGAGTATTATATCTTATCGTGAAACATAGAAATGAGGTGCGGTATCGCGTTTTAAGAAGCATTAGAACACTATTGCTTGGATACGTAGACATGTGCAAACACTATTTAATAGGAAGGAAGTGCCGCATTTACAATCTTTTGAAGTGAATACGAGGAATACATAACAATCCACAATGAATATTATACCCTACAATGAAACATAGAAATGAGATGCGATATCGCGTTTTAAGAAGCATTAGAACTCCATTGCTATGATACGTAGAAATCTGCAAACATTATTTCCTAGCAAGGAAGTGTCGCATTTACATACATTTGAAGTGAATGCGAGGTATAGATAATAATCAACAATGAATATTATATCTTATCACGAAACATAGAAATGAGATGCGATATGGCGTTTTAAGGGGCATTAGTACTCTATAGCTTCGATACAGAGATATCTGGGAACGTAATTTCCTAGAAAGGAACCTCCTCGCACCCCCCAGCAGCAACCCCTGGACGCATGCAACCAGCCAAACTCGCCTGCAGAACCAACTGGAAGTGTTCGTGCGCGCATACCTGCACGCGCTCACTCACACCGAGTTCCGCTGCCTCACTCGTACCGCGGAGTATACCTGTCTCGCTCGTACCGGGCACCAGTGTCTCACTCGCACCACCGAGTATACCTGTCTCGCCCGCACCAAGGACGGGCAGCCCTATCTCCCTCGCACCGAGGATTCGTCCTGCAGGAAGACGTAGCCGCAGCCCATCACCTGAATAGGGTCTTTTCCAATTCCGGGAACCGGATCTGTTAGAACCTATATATTACTTCTAAGCTAGGACATACATACCATATTATGACGCATATATAAGAATTCCTAGATCTAAGTTACACTAAGTAAGATGCGTCCGGCCAGCGGCATGCGCCGCTAGCCCCACCACGAGCCGCGAGTCCCCACTCGCGGGACCGCGATCTCCCTACCATGTGCGACCGCGACCGTAGCGCCACGCGAACCGAGGAGGTCCGAGACGCGTCACCAGAGCACACACTCTGACGCGAGATCTCCTACCGAGGAGTCTAAACCTCTAGCTCTAGATCGTTAGCCACCTCATTGTGGGATTCAGGCATCGTATTTCTATTTCCATTTTAACTTAGTCTTAGTCTTAGAATAATTCCAGTTCTTGTATACTTTAAACCTAGAATATATTTTATTTTTACTTTTACTATATCCAAGTTCAAGTTCTTTTACCAAGTCTACTATTTCCACATCCATTAATTTTATCAAGTGTTTATAATACTAGTTCTACTTTTACATTACATTTAACTACGAATTCTTCCACGGGTTCTTCCATACAACTGGGGTTGCTCTTCATCAAATTGAAGGAGTATAGAAATCGGCTTTGTGACGTTGAGACCGCCGCTTATCCTTCAGATATTAGTCGAAAGTACAGAAAAACCTGGTGAATGAATCGTGCTTCCGGTTTGCGAAGAACGCGACGTGCGAGTAGGAAGAATTTCATACGATCACTTGTGCGTGAATATTTGTAGGGCGTTCCGAGAGTACTCGTATACCAGCGACCTGCCTTCGCACCAGCCCAGACGCCGCTTTCCGGAGCGACCGTCGACGCTTCCGATCCAGACACCACGACGCATCACGCCAATTCTGCCACATTCAGCATAATCGCTGAATTCCGACCGCCGTCCTCTTCTTCGCTGGCGACTGATCGAGATTTCCGTAGCAGCCAACAGAACGAAATCCGCTACGATCCCAGCGAACGATCCTCCACGCCGTTTCTACGTACAAATCGAGAGAGAAGACATCGAAAGGTAGGGCCATTCCCTTATTATCGCGAGCGATTTCGCTAGTGTCGCGTCAGCCGAAATTGTCGGACCCGGTCATAACGCGTTCCCGCGGACCGAATTACCGAAAAATAAGCTCGTGACGTAAAGCCTCCGGAGCACCGGAAAATAGTTTCGCCGGACGTGACACCTCGTATTCACTTCAAAAGAATGTAAATGCGACACTTCCTTGCTGGGAAATAAGGTTTGCAGATATCTACGTATCGAAGAAATAGAGTTCTAGTGCTTCTTAAAACGCGAAAGCGCATCTCAATTCTATGTTTCATGATAAGATATAATATTCATTGCGAAGTGTCATGTATACCTCGATTTCACTTCACAAGAATGTAACTGCGACACTTCCATGCTAGGAAATAGCTTTTGCAGATGTCTAAGTATCGTAGCAATAGAGTTCTAATGCTTCTTAAAACGCGATATCGCATCTCACTTCTATGTATCATGATAAGATATAATATTCATTGCGAAGTGTCATGCATACCTTTGTATTCACTTCAAAAGAATGTAAATGCGACACTTCCTTGCTAGGAAATAGCGTTTGTAGATGTCTACGTATAGTAGTAATAGAGTTCCAATGCTTCTTAAAACGAGATATCGCATTTCATTTCTATGTTTCGTGATAAGATATAATATTCATTTTGGAGTGTTATGTATACCTCGTATTCACTTCAAAAGAATGTAAATGCGACACTTCCTTGCTAGGAAATATTGTTTGCAGATGTCTACGTATCGTAGCAATAGACTTCTAATGCTTCTTAAAACGCCATATCGCATCTCACTTCTATGTTTCATGATAAGATATAATATTCATTGCGAAGTGTCATGTATACCTCGTATTCACTTCAAAAGAATGTAAGTGCGACACTTCCATGGTAGGAAATAGCGTTTGCAGATGTCAACGTATCGTAGCAATAGAGTTCTAATGCTTCTTAAAACGAAATGTCGCATTTCATTTCTATGTTTCGTAATAAGATATAATATTCATTGTGTAATGTTATGTATACCTCGTATTCACTTCAATGGAATGTAAGTGCGACATTTCCTTGCTAGGAAATAGAGTTTGCAGATGTCTACGTATATTAGCAATAGAGTTCTAATCCTTCTCAAAACGCGATATAGCACCTCATTCTTATGTTTCATGACAAGATATAATATCCTTTGCGTAGTGTCAAGTATATCTCGTATTCACTCCAAAAGAATGTAAATGCGACACTTCCTTGCTAGGAAATATTGTTTGCAGATGTCTACGTATCACAGCAATAGTATACTAATGCTTCTTAAAACGAGATGTCGTATTTCATATCTATGTTTCGTAATAAGATATAATATTCATTGTGTAATGTTATGCATACATAGTATTCACTTCAATCGGAATGTAAGTGCGACATTTCCATGCTAGGAAATTGCGTTTGCAGATGTCTACGTATCGCAGCAATAAAGTTCTAATGCTTCCTAAAACGCGATATCTCATCTCACTTCTATGTTTCATGATAAGATATAATATTCATTGCGAAGTGTCATGTATACCTCGTATTCACTTCAAAAGAATGTAAATGCGACACTTCCATGCTAGGAAATAGCGTTTGCAGATGTCTACGTATCGTAGCAATAAAGTTCTAATGCTTCTTAAAACGGGATGTCGCATTTCATTTCTATGATTCGTGATAAGATATAATATTCGTTCTGGAGTGTTATGTATACCACGTATTCACATCAAAAGAATGTAAATGCGACACTTCCATGCTAGGAAATAGCGTTTGCAGATGTCTACGTATCGTAGCAATAGATTTCTAATGCTTCTTAAAACGCGATATCGCATCTCACATCCATGTTTCATGATAAGATATAATATTCTTTGCGAAGTGTCATGTATATCTCGTATTCACTTCAAAAGAATGTAAATGCGACACTTCCTTCCTAGGAAATAGCGTTTGCAGATGTCTAAGTACCGTAGCAATAGAGCTCTAATGCTTCTTAAAACGAGATGTCGCATTTCATTTCTATGTCTCGTGATAAGATATAATATTCATGGCGAAGTGTCATGTATACCTCGTATTCACTTCAAAAGAATGTAAGTGCGACACTTGCATGCTAGGAAATAGCGTTTGCAGATGTCTACGTATCGTAGCAGTAGAGTTGTAATGCTTCTTAAATCGCGATATCGCATCTCATTTCCATGTTTCGTGACAAGATATAATATTCATTGAGAAGTGTCATGTGTACATCGTCTATACTTCTAAAGAATGTAAATGCCTCGCTTCCACGCTAGGAAATGCTTTTCTTGGTGTCTACGTATTGAAGCAATGAAGTTCTAATGCCTCATAAAACAACGAAATCGCATGGCAGTTCTATGTTTCATGTTAAGATATAATATTCCTTGCGAAGTGTTATGTATACCTCGTCTGCACTTCAACAGAATGTTAATGCCACTCATCCTTGCAAGGAAATGCGTTTCCAGATGTCTACGTATCGAAGCAATAAGGATTTAATGCTCCTTAAGGCGCGATAACGCATCTCATTTCCATGTTTCATGATAGGACATAATATTCATTGCGAATTGTTATGTATACTTCGTCTATACTTCAAAAGAATGTAAGTGCGACACGTGCATGCTAGGAAATAGCGTTTGCAGCTGCCTCCGTATCGAAAAAATAGTGTTCTAATACTTCTTAAAAAGCGATTTCGCATCTCACTTCTGTGTTTCATGATAAGATATAATATACATTGCGATGTGTCATGTATACCTCGTATTCACTTCAAAAGAATGTAAATGCGTCACTTCCTTGATAGAAAATAGCCTTTGCAGATATCTCCGCGTCGAGGCCATAGGGTCCTAATTCTTCTTAAAACGCGATATCGCATCTCACTTCTATGTTTCATGATAAGATATAATGTTCACTGCGAAGTGTCATGTATACGTCCTATTCACTTCAAAAGAGTGTAAATGCGACACGACCTTGCCAGGAAATAGCGTTTGCAGATGTCCACGTATCGAAGCAATAGGTTTCTAATACTACTTAAATCGCGATATCGCATCTCACTTCTATGTTTCATGATTAGATATAATATTCATTGCGAAGTGTCATGCATACCTCGTATTCACTTCAAAAGAATGTAAATGCGACACTTCCCTGCTTGGAAATAGCGTTTACAGATCTCTACGTATCGTAGCAATGTAGTCCTGATGCTTCTTTAAATGCGATATCGCATCTCATTTCTATGTTTCATGATAAGATATAATATTCATTGCGAAGTGTCATGTATACCTCGCAAACACTTCAAATGAATGTAAATGCGACATTTCCTTGATAGGAAATAGCGTTTGCAGATGTCTATATATCGAAGCAGTGGAGTTCTAATGCTTCATATAACGCGATATCGCATCTCATTTCTATGTTTGATGATAAGATATAATATTCATTACGAAGTGTCATGTATACCTCGCATGCACTTCAAATGAATGTAAATGCGACATTTCCTTGCTAGGAAACAACGTTTGTAGATGTCTCCGCGTCGAGGCAATAGGGTCCTAGTTCCTCTTAAAACGCGATATCGCATCTTACTTCTATGTTTCGTGATAAGATATAATATTCATTTTGGAGTGTTTTGTATACGTCGTATTCACTTCAAAAGGATGTAAATGTGACACTTCCATGCTAGGAAATAGCGTTTGCAGGTGTCTACGTATCGTAGCAGTAGTGGTCTAATGCTTCTTAAAACGAGATGTCGCATTTCATTTCTATGTCTCGTGATAAGATATAATATTCATTTTGGAGTGTTATGTATACCTCGTATTCACCTCAAGGGAATGTAAATGCGACACTTCCATGCTAGGAAATAGCGTTTGCAGATGTCTAAGTATCGTAGCAATAGAGTTCTAATGCTTCTTAAAACGAGATGTCGCATTTCATTTCTGTGTTTCGTGATAAGATATAATATTCATTTTGGAGTGTTATGTATACGTCGTATTCACTTCAAAGGAATGTAAATGCGACACTTCCATGCTAGGAAATAGCGTTTGCAGATGTCTAAGTATCGTAGCAATAGAGATCTAATGCTTCTTAAAACGAGATGTCGCATTTCATTTCTATGATTCGTGATAAGATATAATATTCATTTTGGAGTGTTATGCATACGTCGTATTCACTTCAAAAGAATGTAAATGTGACACTTCCATGCTAGGAAATAGCGTTTGCAGATGTCTACGTATCGTAGCAGTAGAGTTCTAATGCTTCTTAAAACGAGATGTCGCATTTCATTTCTATGTCTCGTGATAAGATATAATATTCATTTTGGAATGTTATGTATACCTCGTATTCACCTCTAAGGAATGCAAATGTGACACTTCCATGCTAGGAAATAGCGTTTGCAGATGTCTACGTATCGTAGCAATAGAGTTGTAATGCTTCTTAAAACGAGATGTCGCATTTCATTTCTATGTTTCGTGATAAGATATAATATTCATTTTGGAGTGTTATGTATACGTCGTATTCACTTCAAAAGAATGTAAATGTTACACTTCCATGCTAGGAAATAGCGTTTGCAGATGTCTACGTATCGTAGCAGTAGAGTTCTAATGCTTCTTAAAACGAGATGTCGCATTTCATTTCCATGTCTCGTGATAAGATATAATATTCATTTTGGAGTGTTATGTATACCTCGTATTCACGTCAAAGGAATGTAAATGCGACACTTCCTTGCTAGGAAATATTGTTTGCAGATGTTTACGTATCGTAGCAATAGACTTCTAATGCTTCTTAAAACGCGATATCGCATCTCACATCCATGTTTCATGATAAGATATAATATTCTTTGCGAAGTGTCATGTATATCTCGTATTCACTTCAAAAGAATGTAAATGCGACACTTCCTTCCTAGGAAATAGCGTTTGCAGATGTCTAAGTACCGTAGCAATAGAGCTCTAATGCTTCTTAAAACGAGATGTCGCATTTCATTTCTATGTCTCGTGATAAGATATAATATTCATGGCGAAGTGTCATGTATACCTCGTATTCACTTCAAAAGAATGTAAGTGCGACACTTGCATGCTAGGAAATAGCGTTTGCAGATGTCTACGTATCGTAGCAATAGAGTTGTAATGCTTCTTAAATCGCGATATCGCATCTCATTTCCATGTTTCGTGACAAGATATAATATTCATTGAGAAGTGTCATGTGTACATCGTCTATACTTCTAAATAATGTAAATGCCTCGCTTCCACGCTAGGAAATGCTTTTCTTGGTGTCTACGTATTGAAGCAATGAAGTTCTAATGCCTCTTAAAACAACGAAATCGCATGGCAGTTCTATGTTTCATGTTAAGATATAATATTCCTTGCGAAGTGTTATGTATACCTCGTCTGCAGTTCAATAGAATGTTAATGCCACTCATCCTTGCAAGGAAATGCGTTTCCAGATGTCTACGTATCGAAGCAATAAGGATTTAATGCTCCTTAAGGCGCGATAACGCATCTCATTTCCATGTTTCATGATAGGACATAATATTCATTGCGAATTGTTATGTATACTTCGTCTATACTTCAAAAGAATGTAAGTGCGACACGTGCATGCTAGGAAATAGCGTTTGCAGCTGCCTCCGTATCGAAAAAATAGTGTTCTAATACTTCTTAAAAAGCGATTTCGCATCTCACTTCTGTGTTTCATGATAAGATATAATATACATTGCGATGTGTCATGTATACCACGTATTCACTTCAAAAGAATGTAAATGCGTCACTTCCTTGATAGAAAATAGCCTTTGCAGATATCTCCGCGTCGAGGCCATAGGGTCCTAATTCTTCTTAAAACGCGATATCGCATCTCACTTCTATGTTTCATGATAAGGTATAATGTTCACTGCGAAGTGTCATGTATACGTCCTATTCACTTCAAAAGAGTGTAAATGCGACACGAACTTGCCAGGAAATAGCGTTTGCAGATGTCCACGTATCGAAGCAATAGGTTTCTAATACTACTTAAATCGCGATATCGCATCTCACTTCTATGTTTCATGATTAGATATAATATTCATTGCGAAGTGTCATGCATACCTCGTATTCACTTCAAAAGAATGTAAATGCGACACTTCCTTGCTTGGAAATAGCGTTTACAGATCTCTACGTATCGTAGCAATGTAGTCCTGATGCTTCTTTAAATGCGATATCGCATCTCATTTCTATGTTTCATGATAAGATATAATATTCATTGCGAAGTGTCATGTATACCTCGCAAACACTTCAAATGAATGTAAATGCGACATTTCCTTGCTAGGAAATAGCGTTTGCAGATGTCTATATATCGAAGCAGTGGAGTTCTAATGCTTCATATAACGCGATATCGCATCTCATTTCTATGTTTGATGATAAGATATAATATTCATTACGAAGTGTCATGTATACCTCGCATGCACTTCAAATGAATGTAAATGCGACATTTCCTTGCTAGGAAACAACGTTTGTAGATGTCTCCGCGTCGAGGCAATAGGGTCCTAGTTCCTCTTAAAACGCGATATCGCATCTTACTTCTATGTTTCGTGATAAGATATAATATTCATTTTGGAGTGTTTTGTATACGTCGTATTCACTTCAAAAGGATGTAAATGTGACACTTCCATGCTAGGAAATAGCGTTTGCAGGTGTCTACGTATCGTAGCAGTAGTGGTCTAATGCTTCTTAAAACGAGATGTCGCATTTCATTTCTATGTCTCGTGATAAGATATAATATTCATTTTGGAGTGTTATGTATACCTCGTATTCACCTCAAGGGAATGTAAATGCGACACTTCCATGCTAGGAAATAGCGTTTGCAGATGTCTAAGTATCGTAGCAATAGAGTTCTAATGCTTCTTAAAACGAGATGTCGCATTTCATTTCTGTGTTTCGTGATAAGATATAATATTCATTTTGGAGTGTTATGTATACGTCGTATTCACTTCAAAGGAATGTAAATGCGACACTTCCATGCTAGGAAATAGCGTTTGCAGATGTCTAAGTATCGTAGCAATAGAGTTCTAATGCTTCTTAAAACGAGATGTCGCATTTCATTTCTATGTTTCGTGATAAGATATAATATTCATTTTGGAGTGTTATGCATACGTCGTATTCACTTCAAAAGAATGTAAATGTGACACTTCCATGCTAGGAAATAGCGTTTGCAGATGTCTACGTATCGTAGCAGTAGAGTTCTAATGCTTCTTAAAACGAGATGTCGCATTTCATTTCTATGTCTCGTGATAAGATATAATATTCATTTTGGAATGTTATGTATACCTCGTATTCACCTCTAAGGAATGCAAATGTGACACTTCCATGCTAGGAAATAGCGTTTGCAGATGTCTACGTATCGTAGCAATAGAGTTGTAATGCTTCTTAAAACGAGATGTCGCATTTCATTTCTATGTTTCGTGATAAGATATAATATTCATTTTGGAGTGTTATGTATACGTCGTATTCACTTCAAAAGAATGTAAATGTGACACTTCCATGCTAGGAAATAGCGTTTGCAGATGTCTACGTATCGTAGCAGTAGAGTTCTAATGCTTCTTAAAACGAGATGTCGCATTTCATTTCCATGTCTCGTGATAAGATATAATATTCATTTTGGAGTGTTATGTATACCTCGTATTCACGTCAAAGGAATGTAAATGCGACACTTCCTTGCTAGGAAATATTGTTTGCAGATGTTTACGTATCGTAGCAATAGACTTCTAATGCTTCTTAAAACGCGATATCGCATCTCACATCCATGTTTCATGATAAGATATAATATTCTTTGCGAAGTGTCATGTATATCTCGTATTCACTTCAAAAGAATGTAAGTGCGACACTTGCATGCTAGGAAATAGCGTTTGCAGATGTCTACGTATCGTAGCAATAGAGTTGTAATGCTTCTTAAATCGCGATATCGCATCTCATTTCCATGTTTCGTGACAAGATATAATATTCATTGAGAAGTGTCATGTGTACATCGTCTATACTTCTAAATAATGTAAATGCCTCGCTTCCACGCTAGGAAATGCTTTTCTTGGTGTCTACGTATTGAAGCAATGAAGTTCTAATGCCTCTTAAAACAACGAAATCGCATGGCAGTTCTATGTTTCATGTTAAGATATAATATTCCTTGCGAAGTGTTATGTATACCTCGTCTGCACTTCAACAGAATGTTAATGCCACTCATCCTTGCAAGGAAATGCGTTTCCAGATGTCTACGTATCGAAGCAATAAGGATTTAATGCTCCTTAAGGCGCGATAACGCATCTCATTTCCATGTTTCATGATAGGACATAATATACATTGCGATGTGTCATGTATACCTCGTATTCACTTCAAAAGAATGTAAATGCGTCACTTCCTTGATAGAAAATAGCCTTTGCAGATATCTCCGCGTCGAGGCCATAGGGTCCTAATTCTTCTTAAAACGCGATATCGCATCTCACTTCTATGTTTCATGATAAGGTATAATGTTCACTGCGAAGTGTCATGTATACGTCCTATTCACTTCAAAAGAGTGTAAATGCGACGCGACCTTGCCAGGAAATAGGGTTTGCAGATGTCCACGTATCGAAGCAATAGGTTTCTAATACTACTTAAATCGCGATATCGCATCTCACTTCTATGTTTCATGATTAGATATAATATTCATTGCGAAGTGTCATGCATACCTCGTATTCACTTCAAAAGAATGTAAATGCGACACTTCCTTGCTTGGAAATAGCGTTTACAGATCTCTACGTATCGTAGCAATGTAGTCCTGATGCTTCTTTAAATGCGATATCGCATCTCATTTCTATGTTTCATGATAAGATATAATATTCATTGCGAAGTGTCATGTATACCTCGCATACACTTCAAATGAATGTAAATGCGACATTTCCTTGCTAGGAAATAGCGTTTGCAGATGTCTACATATCGAAGCAGTGGAGTTCTAATGCTTCATATAACGCGATATCGCATCTCATTTCTATATTTGATGATAAGATATAATATTCATTACGAAGTGTCATGTATACCTCGCATGCACTTCAAATGAATGTAAATGCGACATTTCCTTGCTAGGAAACAACGTTTGTAGATGTCTCCGCGTCGAGGCAATAGGGTCCTAGTTCCTCTTAAAACGCGATATCGCATCTTACTTCTATGTTTCATGATAAGATATAATGTTCATTGCGTAGTGTTATGTATTCCTCGTAATCACTTCAAATGATTGTAAATGCGAGATTTCCTTGCTAGGAAGTAGCGTTTGCAGATGTCTACGTATCGTAGCAAGAGAAAGCTAATGCTTCTTAAATCGCGATATCGCATATCATTTCTATGTTTCGTGATAAGATATAATATTCATTGCGAACTGTCATGTATACCTCGTATTCCGTTCAAAAGAATGTTAATGCCACTCATCCTTGCAAGGAAATGCGTTTCCAGATGTCTACGTATCGAAGCAATAAGGATTTATTGCTCCTTAAGTCGCGATAACGCTTCTCATTTCCATGTTTCATGATAGGACATAATATTCATTGCGATGTGTTATGTATACTTCGTCTATACTTCAAAAGAATGTAAATGCCACACTTTCTTGCTAGGAAATGCGTTCCTAGATGTCTACGTATCGATGCAATGGAGATCTAATGCTTCGTAAAACGAGAAATCGCATCGCATTTCAATGTTTCATGATAAGATATATTATTCATTGCGAAGTGTCATGTGTAGATCGTCTATACTTCAAAAGAATGTAAATGCCACACTTCCATGCTAGGAAATGCGTTTCTATGTGTCTACGTATCGATGCAATGATGTACTAATGCCTCTTAAAACGCGAAATCGCATAGCAGTTCTATGTTTCATGATAAGATGTAATATTCATTGCGAAGTGTTATGTATACCTCGTCTGCACTTCAAAAGAATGTAAATGCCACACGTCCTTGCTAGAAAAGGCGTTTCCAGATGTCTACGTATCGAAGCAATAAAGATTTAATGCTCCTTAAAACGCGATAACGCATCTCGTTTCCATGTTTCATGACAGGACATAATATTCATTGCGAAGTGTTATGTATACTTCGTCTATACTTCAAAAGAATGTAAATGCCACACTTCCTTGCTAGAAAAGGCGTTTCCAGGTGTCTACGTTCGAAGCAATAGAGTTCTAGTGCCTTTTAAAACGCGAAATCGCATGGCAGTTCTATGTCTCATGATAAGAGATAATAATCATTGCGATGTGCTATGTATACCTCGTCTGCACTTCAGAAGAATGTAAATGCCACACATCCTTGCTATGAAATGCGATTCCAGATGTCTACGTATCGAAGCAATAAAGTTTTAATGCTCCTTAAATCGCGATAACGCATCTCATTTCAATGTTTCACGATAAGATATCATATTCATTGCGATGTGTTATGTATGCATCGTCTACACTTCAAAAGGATGCAAATACCTCACTTCCTTGCTAGGAAATGCGTTTCCAGATGTCTACGTATCGAAGCAATGGGGTTCTAATGCTTCGTAAGACGCGATATCGCATCTCATTTCTATGTTTCATGATAAGATATAATATTCATTGCGAAGTGTTATGTATACCTCTTCTACGCTTCAAATGAATATAAATGCCACACTTGTTTGCTAGGAAATGCGATACCAGTTGTCTACGTATAGAAGCAATTGGGTTCTAATGCTTCGTAAGACGCGATATCGCATCCCATTTCTATGTTTCATGATAAGATATAATATTCATTGCGTTGTGTTATGTATACCTCGTCTACACTTCAGAGTAGTGTAAATCCCACACATGCTTTGTAGGAGATAGCGTTTCCAGATTGTCTACGTATCGAAGCAATGGAATTCTAAAGCTTCCTTAAACGTGATATCGAATCTCAATTCTACGTTTTACGTTAAGATACAATAATTATTGCGAAGTGTTATGTATACCTCGTCTACACTTCAAAAGGATGCAAATGCCACACTTCTTGGCTAGAAAATTGCGTTTCTAGATGTCTACGCATCGAAGCAATAGATTTCTGACTCTTTATAAAACGCGATATCGCATATCAATTCTAAGTCATATGATAAGATGTAATTTCAATGCAACGCGTTATGTATATCTCCTGTACACTTCAAATGAATGTAATTGGATCACTTCCTTGCTACGGAATATCGTTTCTATATCTGAAGGTTTAGAAGCAATAGAGTTCTAATGCTTCGTAAAACGCAGCTGCGCATCTTACTTCTATATTTCATGATAAGATGTAATATTCATAGCATCGCGGTATGTTTATCTGCTTCTGCATATGAATTGAGTGTGAACCCTACACTTTCTTGCCCGGGGATAGCGTTTCTAGATGTTCAGGTGCCGAAGCATTTAATTTGTCATGCTTCATGCACCGCAATATCGCATTTCATATAAACAGTTCAAAGTAAGTTAGAAGGTTGTAAAGCTCTATGCATCGCATTATGCTTATCTGCTTCTGTGCTTTATAATGCTCTGGGATGTGAGAAGGTCCTCAACCATCCTTAACCCCCTAAAGAGAAGTCAAAAGTCCAGCGGCCCTGCAGGTGTGCCATGGGAGCGCGGCGCGCGAGGCGCTATGCAATTTAAATGATCAGGAGGATCCTCTCAGGGACAGCCAAGGGGACGAGAAGAGGAAATCGCCGAAGTCCACTGATCGATGGACCCGAACAATACCGAAGCCTACAGCCCACTCCACCAAGAAGCCCCGAGGAGGATCCAGGAGACCCGAGGACCACCAGCGAATTCAAGGAACCTGAAGAAGAGAACGTGAGAGCTTATTCGCTAAAGCGTCCCATTTCTTGAGTCGCATATTGTATATTGTTCTTATATCGTGAAGCGAGTTATGATACCCGGTAATTCGCGGCGTGTTGCGTAGTTTCCCGTAGCCCTTGTTAGTTAAACCCACGTCGAGACCATTAATAAACATGCCGTGACTTCAGTATCTCGCGACCTGAGTGTGTGTACTTGACTAGGCGTAGTCGAGAGGAGGAGCATTTAGAAGTTTCAAGGGATGTTCCGCCCCAGGGTTCCCGGGGTCATGTAATCTATACCTTTGCTACTTTCTGAGCATCTGGCGCCCAAGAAAAGTTGTACGTGAGCGGATACCTTGGAACGATAGATCGCTTTAGATTAAAGTACGTTTTACACCTTAAAGCATTTAGATAATTAACCCCTTCGAGCTTCCCTGACTTACTATATATAGGTTTCCGTCACAACTAATAGGAACCATCACTTTACATAGATATATAGAACACACATAGTTTTAAACGTAGAATTGAGAATTTGAGAACTTACTTTGAAACGTTAGTAGTGAGGAATTCCATCGGATTTCATAGAAATTCAGAACTTACTTGCTATGAAACATAGGCAGATAAGGGCCATCGCGTTGCTTAGAACTTTAGAACTTGCTTACTTCAACAAAGATTTCTATTGACTTCGTCCGTTCTTTTAGAAGAGTTTTTGATAAACCACATACTTTTCACGCTTCTGATATCTTTGAAAGTTCGCGAGATGTAATCGTTTAAGTTTTAAAATGATTACTTAGTGTGGATTATTATTTAGTAACTCGCTCATAAACGAGTCTGCATAGGATTTAATCCATAAGTTTTTAAGCCTGGAATTTATGCAGTTATTTGTTATTCACTTATTGCTCAAACGACAAAGATTCTGACCACTTCAAAATGGTTGACTTTCATCAATTTTCTAAAAATTGAAATACTGGCCAACTGCTTGCATTAAAGACTGTAATTAAAGCTTTCGAAACATTTTACCTCTTATAGATGAATTCTGGAATTGAAATTGAATGTTTGACTTTTCTAGCTCCTGTTTAGACATCTTTCTATTGGAATGTTCAAGTATTTTTCATATTCGTAATTATTAAAAATGTTTTACTTGATTCTTTAATTTAATATTTAGAATTTTCTGAGAAATATTTTTTATCGTAATGAACTATATAATTGCAATAATAATTCTTTATGAAATAATAATACCAGAAAGGTATGTATCCATTCTTGTAGTTTTTTAAGGAGTATTTAACCTTACTATCTAAAATGAAACATTGAGATCTGTTTACAATCTAATGGAATTTAATTACCTTTTGATTCAAATTCACAATGATAATCTTCCATAGTTCAACAATTTTGTGAGCTGTCCTCAGGAATCCGCAACTCAGTACTTATAAAATGAACGACACAAAGAAAGCTTAACCAAACGTATTCGAACCGATTTTTCAGTACTAATCTTATCATGTTTAACTTATGCTGCAAACTATTGAAATGCCCTTCGAAAAGTGTTTATTCACAGTGAAGTAAACGGTAAGTATTACGCCTTCCACCACTGTTTACAATACGTATGTTTCATTTACTATCAAAACCGTGAGTATTATCGCCTTTCTTTACTTTTTGTAACCTTCAATGCCTTCATGTTACAGATCGTTAAACTTGCTTTAAAATGCTCTATCGTATTACGGAAGAATGGACATACCAATTCATTTTAAAAAAATGAAGGTAACCTTCATATGTCCAACATAACTCCACTTACAAAAAAACTATTTTCATCAACGGATGGCCCCTTTGTACTATGCAATTTTATATTAGCAAAAACTTCTACGAAACTTATAGTTTCGTGGATATCTGAGGTGCTAATTATTACTGCCCCACCCTGTATATTGTTATGGATGTGTCCAACAAGGCAACGATGAACAGAGTTAAATTTAATATTATGATGTTTATTATTTTACTTATAGTATATTTGTTTTTCTGGAATTTTGCCAAAAAACAATGTTCACGATGTCGACAGATGAATATATTTGCCTTAGAGTTACAAGAGCCAACAATTTCGAAAGTAGAATATTACTTTACTTCGGAATCCGGTCACAGATGACTACGAATCAGTTGACACTCCTCGGAAGTGGCAATATAGTGCCGGCATGGTGTCGCTACCATCTTGCCGTTTGTTATCTGGGATGCTTTTTAGTGTATTATTCGGAATTGAATTTGAACACATAGCTACTTAATCGCGAATTTGTATGTACATAATTGTACATGACTGCATAAAAAGGATATCATATACTTTTATAATCAATGCGATATAAGAATATAAAACGAAGAACTATCCACTCCCATCAGGAGTAAAATCAATGTTTGGTACGCAAAGTTCATTGCAAAATATAATCAAGCAGTTAATATATGAAATCACAGCACACAATAAATCACTGAATGTATAACGATATGAATAGTAAGAAAAACATATTTACCTGTTAGATGTTTATAAATTCAAATTTAAAAGTCTAGGTCACATTTAATATATTATTGTTTAACAAGGTGATTTAATGTTGTTTCAAATAGGCGTGCAGAACTAGCTCGTACTTCTGTCAATGTAACTTCATTTGAAATATACAAAGGACAAGAGGAAATATTCTTCAATATATAACATATATAAATCAACGGATGCAAGAGAGAACACTCGATCTCGGTGTAACGAGACCGGGGCGTCATCCTGCAGTAATCGTATAACGCCAGTTCCAAGATGGTGTAGAAAGGGAATGTGGAGGGTGAAAAGCATAAAATAACAACAATGTAACTAAAGAGAAAGAGAAAGAAAATATGTGGAAGCATTGCATTTATTAAAAGGAAATCCTAGAAATATCAAACAACAGATTATATACCATACTGTAAGGGAAAGGTACAACGAAATAGACGATATCGTGAGAGAAACTAAAAAAATCGAGAAACTTAAAGAGAAAATAATAATTTAGATTGAGCGATTCAATATCACTGACCCCGGCAAGCTTAATGGAAAACGCATAACGATGAATCGGTTAGAGTATAAGATAGATGTTGGTCGCGGTTTGAGTGGCCCTGGGAATCCTTTGCCCGCATCAGGGCAGGCTGTAGGATGGTGGAGGGCCTGCCCTCCTGTTGCTTGGATCTATAGAATTCACATTCTTTTGTAGAGTAGAAGCAGATAATTATAATGCTTTTCATAGAAGATTACAGCTTACTTAATTCGAAACGTTGAAATGAGATGAGTCATGGCATTGTATGATGCATTAGTACTCGATTGTCTCGACATGTAGACACTACGAAGGGCAATCCTGTTGCATGGAGCTGTAGAATTTACATTCTTATGAAGTTTTAAAGCAGATAAGCATAGAGCTATGCATAAGAGATTACAGCATTCTTACTTTGAAACGATGAAATGGGATGCGCCAGCGCATTGCATGGAGAATTCTAGCTCGATTGCTTTAACAGACAGACACTACGGAACGCCATGCCGTTGCATGGAATTATATAATTCACATTCTATTGAAGACCTCTAACAGTTAAGCATAATGTTATGGATATATGATTACAGATTCTTTGCTTTGAAACGTTGAAATGAGATGCGACATCGCGCTGCGTAGAGTATTAGAAATGTCATGCTTGGACACATAGAGATCTGGAAACGATATTCTGTTGCAAGTAAGTATAGGATTCACATCCTTCTAAGTCTAGATTCAGACAAATGTAACATATTGCATAGAACATTGCAATTTACCATGAATCATTGAAATGACTTGCGACATCGTGTTGAATGAAGCAATAGAACTCTATTTCTCCGATAAGTAAACAACTTGAAACGCTATTTCCGAGCAAGGAAGTGTGGCATTTACATCCTTTTGGAGTGTAGACGAGGTATACATAACAATTCGCAATGAATATTATATATTATGATGAAACATAGAAATGAGATGCGGTATCGCGATTTAAGAAGTACTAGAACACCATTGCTTCGATACGTAGACATCTGTCATCGCTATTTCCCAGCAAGGAAGTGTCACATTTACATTCATTTGTAGTGTATGCGAGATATACATGACAGTCCACAATGAATATTATATCTTATCATGAATCATAGAAATGAGATGCGATGTCGCGTATTACGAAGCATTAGAACACTTCTGCTTCGATACGTAGGTATCTGGAAACGTAATTTCCTAGAGAGGAAGTGTCGCATTTACATTCCTTTAAAGTGTATGCGAGGTGTAGATAACACTTCGCAATGAATATTATATCTTACCATGAGACATAGGAATGAGATGCGATGTCGCCTTTTATAGAAGCATTAGAACTCTATTGCTTCGATACGTATACATCTGCAAACGCTATTTCCTAGCAAGGAAGCGTCGCACTTACATTCTTTTGATTGGAATACGAAATATACATAACACTGCACAATGAATATTATATCTTATCATGAAACATAGAAATGAAATGCGATATCGCGATTTAAGAAGCATTAGAACTCTATTGCTTCGATACGTATACATCTGCAAACGCTATTTCCTAGCAGGGAAGTGTCGCATTTACATTCATTTGAAGTGTATGCGAGGTATACATGACACTTCGCAGTGAATATCATATCTTATCATGAAACATAGAAATGATGTGCGATATCTCGTTTTAAGAAGCATTAGGACTCTGTTGCTTCGATACGTAGACATCGGCCATCACTATTTCCTAGCAAGGAAGTGTCGCATTTACATTCGTTTGGAGTGAATAGGAGGTATACATGACACTTCGTAATGAATATTATATCTTATCATGATACATAGAAATGAAATGCGACGTCCCCTTTTAAGAAGCATTAGGACTCTATTGCTACGATACGTTGACATCTGCGAACGCTATTTCCTAGGATGGAAACGTCGCATTTACGTTGTTTTGAAGTGAATACGAGGTATACATGACACTTCGCAATGATCATTATATCTTATCATGTAACATAAAGGTGAGATGCGATATCGCGTTTTAAGAAGCATTAGAACCATATTGCCTCGATGCGGAGATATCTGCAAAGGCTATTTCCTAGCATGGAAATGTTGCATTTAGATTCTTTTGAAGTGAATTCGAGCTATACGTGACACTTCGCAATGAATATTATATCTTATCACGATACATAGAAATGAAATGCGATATCCCCTTTTAAGAAGCATTAGGACTCTATTGCTGCGATACGTAGACATCTGCGAACGCTATTTCCTAGGATGGAAACGTCGCATTTACATTCTTTGGAAGTGAATACGAGGTATACATGACACTTCGCAATGAATATTATATCTTATCACGAAACATATAAATGAGATGCGATATCGCGATTTAAGTAGCATTGGAACTCTATTGCTACGACACGTAGACATCTTCAAACGCTATTTCCTAGCAAGCAATAGTCGCATTTACATTCCTTTGAAGTGAATTCGAGGTATACATGACACTTCGCAATGAATATTATATCTTATCACGAAACATATAAATGAGATGCGATATCGCGATTTAAGTAGCATTGGAACTCTATTGCTACGACACGTAGACATCTGCAATCGCTATTTCCTAGCAAGCAATAGTCGCATTTACATTCCCTTGAAGTGAATTCGAGGTATACATGACACTTCGCAATGAATATTACATCTTATCTTGAAACATAGTAGAAAGACGCGAAATCGCGTTTTAAGAAGCATTAGAACTCCACGGCCTCGATGCGGAGACATCTGCAAACGCTATATCCTAGCATGGAAGTGTCGCATTTACATTCTTTTGAAGTGAATACGAGGTATACATGACACTTCGCAATGAATATTGTAACTTATCACGAGACATAGAAATCTGATGCGACGTCTCGTTTTGAGAAGCATTAGGACTCTATTGCTACCATACGTAAAATTCTGCAAACGCTATTTCCTAGCAAGGAAGAGTCGCATTTACATACTTTTGAACGGAATACGAGGTCTACATGACACTTCGCAATGAATATTATATCTGATCATGAAACATAGAAGTGAGATGCGACATCTCGTTTTAAGAAGCATTAGAACTCTATTGCTACGATACGTAGACATTTGCAAACGCTATTTTCTAGCATGTAAGTGTCGCATTTACATTCTTGTGTAGTGAAATCGAGGTATACATGTCACTTCGGAATGAATATTATATCTGATCATGAAACATAGAAGTGAGATGCGACATCTCGTTTTAAGAAGCATTAGAACTCTATTGCTACGATACGTAGACATCTGCATACGCTATTTCCTAGCATGGAAGTGTCGCACTTACATTCTTTTGAAGTGAATACGAGGTCTACATGACACTTCGCAATGAATATTATATCTTATCACGAAACATGGAAATGAGATGCGATATCGCGTTATAAGAAGCATTAGAACTTTATTGCTTCGATAGGTAGACATCAGCAAAAGCTATATCCTAGCAAGGAAGTGTCGCGTTTACATTCTTTTGTAGTGAATACGACGTGTACATGACACTTCGCAATGAACAATATATCTTATCAAGAATCATATAAATGAGATGCGATATCGCGATTTAAGAAGCATTAGAACACTTTTGCCACGATACGTAGACATCTGCAAAGGCTATTTCCTAGCATGGAAGGGTCGCATTTACATTCTTTTGAAGTGAATACGAGGTATACATGACATTTCACAATGAATATTATATCTTATTACGAAACATAGAAATGAAATGCGACATCTCGTTTTAAGAAGCATTAGAACTCTCTTGCTACGATACGTAGAAACCTGCAAACTCTATTACCTAGCATGGAAATGTCGCATTTACATTCCACTGAAGTGAATACGAGGTATACGTAACACTTCGCAATGGATATTATATCTTATCATGAAACATAGTAATGAGATGCGGCATCTCGTCTTAAGAAGTATTAGAACTCTATTCTTTCGATACGTGGTCATCTGGAAACGCTATTTCCTAGCAAGGAAGTTTCGCATTTACATTCTGTTGAAGTGAATACGAGGTATACATGACACTTCGCAATGAATATTATATCTTATGATGAAACATAGCAGTGAGATGCGATATCGCGTTTTAAGAAGTATTAGAAATTTATTGCTACGATACGTAGACATCTGCAAACAATATTTCCTAGCAAGGAAGTGTCGCATTTACATTCTTTTGACGTGAATACGAGGAATACATGACACTTCGCAACGAGTATTATATCTCACAATGAAACACAGGAATGATGTGCGATATCGCGTTTTAAGAATCATTAGAACTCTATTGCTACGATACGTAGAAATCTGCAAACGCCATCTCCTAGCAGGCAAGTGTTGCATTTACATTCTTTTGAAGTGAGTACGAGGTATACATAACACTTCGCAATGAATATTATATCTTATCACGAAACATAGAAATGAAATGCGATATCGCGTTTTAAGAAGCATTAGAACTCTATTGCTACGATACGTAGACATTTGCAAACGCTATTTCCTCGCATGGAAGTATCGCATTTACATTCTTGTGTAGTGAAATCGAGGTATACATGACAGTCCATAATGAATATTATATCTTATCGTGAAACATAGCAGTGAGATGCGATATCGCGTTTTAAGAAGCATTAGAACTCTATTGCTAAGATACGTAGACATCCGCAAACACTATTTCCTAGCATGCAAGTGTCGCATTTACATTCTTTTGAAGTGAGTACGAGGTATACATAACACTTCGCAATGAATATTATATCTTATCACGAAACATAGAAATGAGATGCGATATCGCGATTTAAGAAGCATTAGAACACTATTGCTTCGATACGAAGATATCTGCAAACGCCATTTACTAGCATGGAAGTGTCGCAATTACATTCATTTGAAGTGAATACGAGTTATACATGATACTTCGCAATGAATATTATACCCTATCACGAAACACAGGAATGAAATGCGACACCGGGGTATAGAAGAATTACAACTCTACTGCGTCGATACGGAGACATCTACAAACGCTATTTAATAGGACGGATGTGTCGCATTTACATTCTTTCGAAGTGAATACGATATATACATAACACTCCACAATGAATATTGTACCCTATCACGAAACATAGTAATGAAATGCGATATCCGGATTTAAGAAGCATTAGAACTCTACTACTTCGTTGCCGAGACATCTGCAAGCGCTATTTCCTAGCAGGGAATAGTCGCATTTTCATTCTTTTGAAGTGAATACGAGGTATACATGACACTTCGTAGTGAATATTATATCTTATAACGAAACATAGAAATGAGATGCGATATCGCGATTTAAGTAGCATTAGGTCTCTATTGCTACGATACGTAGACATCTGGAAACGCTATTTCCTAGCAAGGAAGTGCCGCATTTACATTCATCTGAAGTGAAAACGAGGTATACATGAAACTTCGCAATGAACATTATATCTTATCATGAAACATAGAAATGAAATGCGATATCGCGTTTTAAGAAGCATTAGAACTCTATTGCTACGATACGTAGACATTTGCAAACGCTATTTCCTAGCATGGAAGTATCGCATTTACATTCTTGTGTAGTGAAATCGAGGTATACATGACAGTCCATAATGAATATTATATCTTATCGTGAAACATAGCAGTGAGATGCGATATCGCGTTTTAAGAAGCATTAGAACTCTATTGCTAAGATACGTAGACATCCGCAAACACTATTTCCTAGCATGCAAGTGTCGCATTTACATTCTTTTGAAGTGAGTACGAGGTATACATAACACTTCGCAATGAATATTATATCTTATCACGAAACATAGAAATGAGATGCGATATCGCGATTTAAGAAGCATTAGAACACTATTGCTTGGATACGAAGATATCTGCAAACGCTATTTCCTAGCATGCAAGTGTCGCATTTACATTCTTTTGAAGTGAATACGAGATATACATGATACTTCGCAATGAATATTATACCCCATCACGAAACACAGGAATGAAATGCGATACCGGGGTATAGAACAATTACGACTCTACTGCGTCGATACGGAGACATCTACAAACGCTATTTAATAGGACGGATGTGTCGCATTTACATTCTTTCGAAGTGAATACGAGATATACATAACACTCCACAATGAATATTGTACCCTATCACGAAACATAGTAATGAAATGCGATATCGGGATTTAAGAAGCATTAGAACTCTACTACTTCGTTGCCGAGTCATCTGCAAGCGCTATTTCCTAGCAGGGAATAATCGCATTTTCATTCTTTTGAAGTGAATACGATGTATACATGACACTTCGTAGTGAATATTATATCTTATAACGAAACATAGAAATGAGATGCGATATCGCGATTTAAGTAGCACTAGATCTCTATTGCTACGATACGTAGACATCTGGAAACGCTATTTCCTAGCAAGGAAGTGCCGCATTTACATTCATCTGAAGTGAATACGAGGTATACATGAAACTTCGCAATGAACATTATATCTTATCATGAAACATAGAAATGAAATGCGATATCGCGTTTTAAGAAGCATTAGAACTCTATTGCTACGATACGTAGACATTTGCAAACGCTATTTCCTAGCATGGAAGTATCGCATTTACATTCTTGTGTAGTGAAATCGAGGTATACATGACAGTCCATAATGAATATTATATCTTATCGTGAAACATAGCAGTGAGATGCGATATCGCGTTTTAAGAAGGCATTAGAACTCTATTGCTAAGATACGTAGACATCCGCAAACACTATTTCCTAGCATGCAAGTGTCGCATTTACAATCTTTTGAAGTGAATACGAGATATACATGACACTTCGCAAAGAATATTATATCTTATCACAAAACATTGAAATGAAGTGCGACATCTCGTTTAAGAAGCATTAGAACTCTGTTCTTTCGATACGTGGTCATCTGGAAACGCTAATTTCCTAGCAAGGAAGTGTCGCATTTACATTCTTTGAAGTGAGTACGAGGTATACATGACACTTCGCAATGATGTTATATACTTATCACGAAACATAGAAACGAAATGCGATATCGCGTTTTAAGAATCATTAGAACTCTATTGCTACGATACGTAGAAATCTGCAAACGCCATCTCCTAGCAGGCAAGTGTTGCATTTACATTCTTTTGAAGTGAGTACGAGGTATACATAACACTTCGCAATGAATATTATATCTTATCATGAAACATAGAAGTGAGATGCGATATCGCGTTTTAGGAAGCATTAGGACTCTATTGCTACGATACGTAGACATCTGCAAACGCTATTTCCTTGCATGGAAGTGCCGCATTTACATTCATTTGAAGTGAATACGAGGTATACATGACACTTCGCAATGAATATTATATCTTATCATGAAACATAGAAGTGAGATGCGACATCTCGTTTTAAGAAGCATTAGAACTCTATTGCTACGATACGTAGACATTTGCAAACGCTATTTCCTAGCATGGAAGTATCGCATTTATATTCTTGTGTAGTGAAATCGAGGTATACATGACACTCCATAATGAATATTATATCTTATCGTGAAACATAGCAGTGAGATGCGATATCGCGTTTTAAGAAGCATTAGAACCCTTTTGCTACGATACGTAGACATCTGCAAACAATATTTCCTAGCAAGGAAGTGTCGCATTTACATTCTTTTGAAGTGAATACGAGGAATACATGACACTTCGCAACGAGTATTATATCTCACAATGAAACACAGGAATGAGGTGCGATATCGCGATTTGAGAAGCATTAGAACTCTATTGCTAATATACGTAGATATCTGCAAACGTTATTTCCTAGCAAGGAAGTGTCGCATTTACATTCTTTTGAAGTTAATACGAGGTATACATAACATTTCACAATGGATATTATATCTTATCATGAAACATAGTAATGAGATGCGGCATCTCGTCTTAAGAAGTATTAGAACTCTATTCTTTCGATACGTGGTCATCTGGAAACGCTACTTCCTAGCAAGGAAGTTTCGCATTTACATTCTGTTGAAGTGAATACGAGGTATACATGACACTTCGCAATGAATATTATACCTTATGATGAAACATAGCAGTGAGATGCGATATCGCGTATTAAGAAGTATTAGAAATCTATTGCTACGATACGTAGACATCTGCAAACGCTATTTCCTAGCATGTAAGTGTCGCATTTACATTCCATTGAAGTGAATACGTGGTATACTTAACAATTCGCAATTAATATTTTATCTTATCATGAAACATGGAAGTGAGATGCGATATCGCGTTTTAAGAAGCATTAGAACTCTATTGCTACGATACGTAGACATTTGCAAACGCTATTTCCTAGCATGGAAGTATCGCATTTACATTCTTGTGTAGTGAAATCGAGGTATACATGACACTCCATAATGAATATTACATCTTATCGTGAAACATAGAAATGAGATGCGATATTGTGTTTTAAGAAGCACTAGAACTCTACTGCTACGATATGTAGCCATATGCAAACGCTATTTCCTAGCATGGTCGTGCCGAATTTACATTCTTTTGAAGTGAATACGAGCTATACATGATACCTCGCAGTGAATATTATATCTTATCATCAGACGTAGGAATGAGATGCGATATCGCGATTTAAGAAGCATAAGATCTCTTTTGCTACGATCTGTAGTTATCTGCAAACGCTATCTGATAGCAAGGAAGTGTCGCACTTACATTCTTTTGAAATGAATACGAGGTATACATAGCACTCCACAATTAATATTACATCTTATCATGAAACATAGAAATGAGATGCGATACTGTGTTTTATGAAGCACTAGAACTCTACTGCTACGATATGTAGCCATATGCAAACGCAATTTCCTAGCATGGACGTGTCGAATTTACATTCTTTTGAAGTGAATACGAGGTATATATGATACTTCGCAGTGAATATTATATCTTTTCATGAGACGTAGAAATGAGATGCGATATCGCGATTTAAAAAGCATAAGATCTCTTTTGCTACGATCTGTAGTTATCTGCAAACGCTATCTAATAGCAAGGATGTATCGCATTTACAATCTTTTGGAGTAAATGCGATGTATACATAGCTCTCCACAATGAATATTGTATCCTATCATGAAACATGGAAATGAGATGCGATATCGCGATTTAAAAAGCATCAGAACTTTATTGCTACGATACGTAGCCATCTGCAAACGCTATTTAATAGCAAGGAAGTGTCGCACTTACATTCTTTTGAAGTGAATACGAGGTATACATAACATTCCACAATGAATATTATATCTTATCACGAAACATAGGAATGAGTTGCGATATCGCGATTTAAGAAGCATTTGAACTCTATTGCTTCGATACGTAAACGTCTGCAAGCGCTATTTCATAGCAAGGAAGTGTCGCATTTACATTCATTGGAAGTGTAGACGAGGAGTACATAGCACTTCGCACCGAATACTATATCTTATCATAGACATAGATATGAGATGCGATATCGCGCTTCAAGAAGCATTAGTACTCTATTGCTTCTATACCTAGACATCTGGAAACGCTAGTTCCTAGCATGGAAGTGTCGCATTTACATTCCTTTGTAGCGAATACGGGTATACGTAACACTGCACAATGGATATTATATCTTATCATGAAACATAGAAATGAGATGCGATATCGCGGTATAAGAAGCATTAGAACTCTATTGCTTTGATACGTAAACATCTGCAAACGCTATTTCCTAGCAAGGAATTGTCGCATTTACATTCTTTTGAAGTAAATACGAGGTATACATGACACTTCGCAATGAATATTATATCTTATCATAAAACATAGAAATGAGATGCTATATCGCGTATTAAGAAGCATTAGAAATCTATTGCTTCGATACGTGGACATCTGCAAACGCTACTTCCTAGTAAGGAAATATAGCATTTACATACTTTTGAAGTGAATGCGATGTATACATGACACTACGCAATGAATGTTATATCTTATCATGAAACATAGGAGTGAGATGCGATATCGCGTTTTGAGAAGCATTAGAACTCTATTGCTTGGATACGTAGACATGTGCAAACGCTATTTCCTATCAAGGAAGTGTCGCATTTACATTCTTTTGAAGTGAATACGAGGTATACATGACCCTTCGCACTGAACATTATATCTTATCATGAAACATTGAAATGAGACGCGATATTGCGATTTAAGAAGCATTAGAAATCTATTGCTACGATTCATAGGCATCTGCAAACGCTACTTCCTAGCAAGCAGTAGTCGCATTTACATTCTTTTGATTTGAATACGAGGTATACATGACACTTCGCAATGAATATTATATCTTATCATGAAGCATAGAAATGAGATGCGATATCGCGTTTTGAGAAGCATTAGAACTCTATTGCTACGATTCATAGACATCTGCAAACGCTATTTCCTAGCAAGCAATAATCGCATTTACATTCTTTTGGAGTGAATTCGTGGTTTACATGACACTTCGGGATGAATATTATAACTTATAACGAAACATAGAAATGAGATGCGGTATCGCGTTTTAAGAAGCATTAGAACTCTATGGCCTCGATGCGGAGACATCTGCAAACGCTATTTCCTAGCATGGAAGTGTCGTACTGACATTCTTTTGAAGTGAATACGAGGTATACATGACACTTCGCAATGGAAATTATATCTTATCACGAAACATATAAATGAGATGCGATACCGCGATTTAAGTAGCATTAGAACTCTATTGCTACTATACGTAGACATCTGCAAACGCGATTTCCTAGCAGGCAATAGTCGCATTTACATTCTTTCGAATTGAATACGAGGTATACATGACACTTCGCAATGAATATTATATCTTATCATGAAGAATAGAAATGAGATGCGATATCGCGTTTTGAGAAGCATTAGAACTCTATTGCTACGATTCGTAGACATCTGCAAACGCTATTTCCTAGCAAGCAATAGTCGCATTTACATTCTTTTGAAGTGAATCCGTGGTTTACATGACACTTCGGGATGAATATTATAACTTATCACGAAACATAGAAATGAGATGCGATATCGCGATCTAAGAAGCATTAGAACTCTATTGCTACGATACGTAGGCATCTGCAAACGCTATGCCCTAGCAAGGAATAGTCGCATTTACATTCTTTAGATGTGAATACGAGGTATACATGACACATCGCAATGAATATTACATCTTATAATGAAACATAGAAGTGAGATGCAGTATCGCGTTTTAAGAAGCATTAGAACTCTATTGCCTCAACCCGTAGACATCTGCAGACGCTATTTCCTAGCGAGGAAGTGTCGCATTTACATTCTTTTGAAGTGAATACAAGGTGTACATGACACTTCGCAATGAATATTATATCTTATGATGAAACATACAAGTGAGATGCCATATCGCGATTTAAGAAGCATTAGAACACTATTGCTACGACACGTAGACATCTGAATACGCTATTTCCTAGCAAGGAAGATTCGCATTTACATTGTTTTGAAGTGAATGCGAGGTATACATGACACTTCGCATTGAACATTATATCTTATCATGAAACATAGTAGCGAGTTGCGATTTCGGGTTTTAAGAAGCGTTAGAACTCTATGGCCTCGATGCGGAGACATCTGCAAACGCTATTTCCTAGCAAGGAAGATTCGCACTTACATTCTTTTGAAGTGAATACGAGGTATACATGACACTTCGCAATGAATATTATATCTTATCACGAAACGTATAGATGAGATGCGTTATCGCGATTTAGGTAGCATTAGAACTCTATTGCTACGATACGTAGACATCGGCAAACACTGCTTCCTAGCAAGCAGTAGTCACATTTACATTCTTTTGAAGTGAATACGAGGTATATATGACACTTCTCAATGAATATTATACCTTATCATGAAGCATGGATATGAGATGCGATATCGCGATCTAAGAAGCACTAGAACTCTATTGCTACGATACGTAGGCATATGCAAACGCTATGCCCTAGCAGGGAATAGTCGCATTTACATTCCTTTGAAGTGAATACGAGGTATACATGACACTTCGCAATGAATATTATATCTTATAATGAAACATAGAAGTGAGATGTGATATCGCGTTTCAAGAAGCATTAGAACTCTATTGCCTCGATGCGTAGACATATGCAGACGCTATTTCCTAGCATGGAAGTGTCGCATTTACATTCTTTTGTAGTGAATGCGAGGTGTACATGACACTTCGCAATGAATATTATATCTTATCACGAAACACAGAAATGAGATGCGATATCACGTTTTAAGAAGCGCTAGAACTCTGTTGCTACGATACGTAGACATATGCAAACGCCATTTCCTAGCATGGATGTGCCGCATTTACTTTCTTTTGAAGTGAATACGAGGTATACGTGACAGTTCGCAATGAATATTATATCTTATCCTGAAACAGAGAAACGAGATGCAACATCTCGTTTTAAGATGCATTAGATCTCTACTGCCACGATACGTAGACATCTGCAAACGCTATATCCTAGCAAGGAAGTGTCGCGTTTACATTCTTTTGATGTGAATACGAGGTATACATAACACTAAACAATGAATAATATATCTTATCACGAAACATAGAAATGAAATGCGACGTCTCGTTTTAAGAAGCATCAGAACTCTATTGCTACGATACGTACACATCTGCAAACGCTATTTCCTAGGAAGGAAGTGTCGCATTTACATTCCATTGAAGTGAATACGAAGTATACATGACACTTCGCAATGGATATTATATCTTATCATGAAGCATAGAAATGAGATGCGATATCGCGATATAAAAAGCATTAGAACTCCATTGCTACGATACGTAGATATCTGCAAACGCTATTTCCTAGGAAGGAAGTATCGCATTTACATTCATTTGAAGTGTAGACGAGATATACATAACACTGCACAATGAATATTATGTCTTATCATGAAACATAGAAATGAGATGCGATATCGCGTTTTAGGAAACATTAGAACTCGTTTGCTTCGATACGTAGACATCTGGAAACGTAATTTCCTAGATAGGAAGTTTCGCATTTACATTCTCTTGAGAGGAATACGATGTATACATGACACTTCGCAATGAATGTTATATCTTATGACGAAACATAGAAATGGGATGCGATATGGCGATTCAAGAAGCATTAGAGCTCTATTTCTTCGATACGTAGATATCTGGAAACCTTATTTCCTAGCAAGGAAGTGTCGCATTTACATTCTTTTGAGGTGAATACGAGGTATCACGTCCGGTGAAACTATTTTCCGTTGCTCCGGAGGCTTTACAACAAGAGCCTATTTTTCGGTAATTCGGTCCGCGGGAACGCGTTAAGACCGGGTCCGACAATTCGGCTGACGCGACACTAGCGAAAACACTTGCGATAATAAGGGAATGACCCTACCTTTCGATGACTTCTCTCTCGATTTGTACGTAGAAACGGCGTGGAGGATCGTTTGCTGGGATCGTAGCGGATTTCGTTCTGTTGGCTGCTACGGAAATCTCGATCAGTCGCCAGCGAAGAGGAGGACGGCGGTCGGAATTCAGCGTTGATGCTGAATGTGGCATAATCGGCGTGATGTGTCGTGGTGTCTGGATCGGAAGCGTCGACGGTCGCTTCGGAAAGCGGCGTCTGGGCTGGTGGGAAGGCAGGTCGCTGGTATACGAGGACTCTCGGAACGCCCTCCAAATATTCACGCACAAGTGATCGTATGAAATTCTTCCTAGTCGCACGTCGCGTTCTTCGCAAACCGGAAGCACGATTCATTCACCAGGTTTTTCTATACTTTCGACTAAGATGTGAAGGATAAGCGGCGGTCTCAACGTCACAAAGCCGATTTCTATACTCCTTCAATCTGATGAAGAGCAACCCCAGTTGTATGGAAGAACCCGTGGAAGAATTCGTAGTTAAATGTAATGTTAAAAGTAGAACTAGAATTATAAACACTTGATAAAATTAATGGATGTGGAAATAGTAGACTTGGTAAAAGAACTTGTACTTGGATATAGTAAAAGTAAAAATGAAATATATTCTAGGTTTAAAGTATACAAGAACTGGAATTATTCTAAGACTAAGACTAAGATAAAATAGAAATAGAAATACGATGCCTGAACCCCACATTGAGGTGGCTAACGATCTAGAACTAGAGGTTTCGACTCCTCGGTAGGAGATCTCGAGTCAGAGTGTGTGCTCTGGAGACGCGTCTCTGACCTCCTCGGTTCGCGGGGCGCTACGGTCGCGGACGTTCGTGGTAGGGAGATCGCGGTCCCGCGAGTGGGGGACTCGCGTCTCGAGGCGGAGAGCGCGCGGTCCAGTGAGTGGGGACCCGCGGCTCGTGGAGGGGCTAGCGGCGCATGCCGCTGGTCGGACGCATCTTACTTAGTGTAACTTAGATCTAGGAATTCTTATATATGCGTCATGATATGGTATGAATGTCCTAGCTTAGAAGTAATATATAGGTTCTAGCAGATCCTGTTCCCGGAATTGGAAAAGACCCCATTCAGGTGATGCGCTGCGGCTACGTCTTCCTGCAGGACGGAATCCTCGGTGCGAGGGAGATAGGGCTGCCCGTCCTTGGTGCGGGCGAGACAGGTATACTCGGTGGTGCGAGTGAGACACTGGTGCCCGGTACGAGCGAGATAGGTATACTCGGCGGTGCGAGTGAGGCAGCGGAACTCGGTGTGAGTGAGCGCGTGCAGGTATGGTCGCGCGAACACTTCCAGTTGCTGGTTCTGCAAGCGAGTTTGGCTGGTTGCATGCGTCCAGGGGTTGATGCTGGGGGGTGCGAAGAGGTTGATGGGTGGCAGGCGGTACGCCTTACGTCACAAAATGCGACACTTCCTTTCTAGGTAATTACGTTCCCAGATATCTCTGTATCGAAGCTATAGAGTTCAAATTCTCCTTAAAACGCGATATCGCACCTCATCTCTATGTCTTATGATAAGATATATTATTCATTGCGAGGTGTCATGTATACCTCGTATTCACTTCAAAGGAATGTAAATGCGACACTTCCATGCTTGGAAATAGAGTTTCCAGATGTCTACGTATCGTAGCAATAGAGACCTAATGCTGTTCAAACGCGATATCGCTTCTCGCTTCTATGTTTCATGATAAGCTATAATATTCATTGCGAAGTGTCATGTATACCTCGCCTACACTTCAAATGAATGTAAGTGCGACACATCCTTGCTAGGAAATAACGTTTGCAGATGTCTACGTATCGTAGCAATAGAGTTCTAGAGCTTCTTAAAACGCGACATCGCATCACATTTCTATGCTTTATGATAAGATATAATATTCATTGCGAAGTGTTTTGTATTCCTCGTCTACACTTCAAACGAATGTAAATGCGACACTTCCTTCCTCGTAAATAGCGTTTGCAGATGTCTAAGTATCGAAGCAATAGAGTTCTAATGCTTCTTAAAAAGGGATATCGCATCTCATTTCTATGCTTCATGATATGGTATAATATTCATTGCGAAGTATTATGTACACCTCGTCTACACATCAAACGAATGTAAATGCCACATTTCCTTGCTAGGAAATTGCGTTTGATGATGTCTACGTATCGAAGCAATAGAGTTCCAATGCTTCTTAAATCGCGTTATCGCAAAACATTACTATGTCTCGCGATAAGATGTAATATTCATTGCGAAGTGTCACGTATACCGCGTATTCACTTCAAAAGAAAGTAAATCCGACACTTCCATGCTAGGAAATAGCGTTTGAAGACGTCTACGTATCGAAGCAATAGACTTCTAATGTTTCTTAAAGCGGGATATCGCATCTCAACCCTATGCTTCATGATAAGATATAGTATTCATTGCGAAGAGTCATGTATACCTCGTATTCACTTCAAAAGAATGTAAATGCGACATATGCTTCGTATGAAATAGAGTTTGCATATGTCTACGTATATTAGCAATAGAGTTCTAATGCTTCTCACAACGCGATATAGCACCTCATACCTATGTTTCATGATAAGATATAATATTCATTGCGAAGTGTCATGTATATCTCGTATTCACTTCAAATGAATGTAAATGCAACACTACCTTGCTAGGAAGTAGCGTTTGCAGATGTCTACGTATCGCAGCAATAGAGTTCTAATGCTTCTTAAACGGGATATCTCATCACATTTCTATGTTTCATGATAAGATATAATATTCATTGCGAAGTGTTATGTATTCCTCGTCTGCACTTCAAATGAATGTAAATGCGACACTTCCATGCTAGGAAATAGCGTTTGAAGATGTCTACGTATCGAAGCAATAGAGTTCTAATACTTCTTAAAACGAGATGTCGCATCTCATTTCTATGTTTCATGATAAGATATAATATTCATTGCGAAGTGTCACTTATACCTCGCATACACATCAAATGAATGTATCTGCGACACTTCCTTGTTAGAATATAGCGTTTGCAGATGTCTACGTATCGAAGCAATAGATTTCTAATGCTTCCTAAAATGGGATATCGCATCTCATTTCTATGTTTCATGATATGATATAATATTCATTGCCAAGTGTCACATATACCTCGCATACACATCAAATGAATGTAACTGCGACACTTCCTTGTTGGAATATAGCGTTTGCAGATGCCTACGTATCGAAGCAATAGTGTTCTAATGCTTCTTAAAACGGGATATATACCTCGTATTCCCTTCAAAAGAATGTAAATGCGACACTTCCATGCTAGGAAATAGCATTTGCAGATGTCTCCGTATCAAAGCAATAGAGATCTAACTACTTTTAAATAGCGATATCGCATATCATTTCTATGCTTCATGATAAGATATAATATTCATTGCGAAGTGTCATGTATACCTCGTATTCACTTCAAAACAATGTAAGTGCGGCACTTCCATGCTAGGAAATAGCGTTTGCAGATGTCTCCGCATCGAGGCCATGGAGTTCTATTATTTCTTAAAAAGCGATATCGCATCTCATTTATATGTTTCCTGATAAGATATAATATTCATTGCGAAGTGTCATGTATACCTCCTATTCACTCCAAACGAATGTAACTGCGACAATTCCTTGCTAGGAAAAAGCGTCTGCAGATGTCTACGCATCGAGGCCATAGAGTTCTAATGCTTCATAAATTGCGAAATCGCATCTCTCTTCTGTGTTTCATGATAAGATATAATATTCATTGCGAAGTGTCATGCATACCTTCTATTCACACCAAACGAATGTAAATGCGTCACTTCCTTGCTAGGAAGTAGCGTTGGCGGATGTCTACGTATCGAAGCAATAGTGTTATAATGCTTCTTAAAAGGAGGTACGGCATCTCATTCCTATGTTTCATGATATGATATAATATTCATTGCGAAGTGTCATGTATACCTCGCATACACTCCAAATGAATGTCAATGAGACACTTCCCTGCTAGGAATTAGCGTTTGCGGAAGTCTACGTTTCGAAGCAATGGTGTTCTAATGCTTCAGAAAACGACAAATAGCATCTCACTTCTATGTTTCATGATAAGATATAATATTCATTGCGAAGTGTCATGTATATCTCGTCTACACTTCAAATGAGTGCAAATGCGACACTTCCTTGCTAGGAAATATCGTCTGCAGATGTCTATGTATCGTAGCAATAGAGTTCTAATGCTTCTCAAAACGCGATATCGCATCTCATTTCTATGTTTCCTGATAAGATATAATATTCATTGCGAAGTGTCATGTACACCTCGTAATCAATTCAAAAGAAAGTAAATGCGACTATTGCTTGCAAGGAAATAGCGTTCGCAGGCCTCCACGTATCGTAGCAATAGAGTTCTAATGCTTCTCAAAACGCGATATCGCATCTCATTTCTATGCTTCATGATAAGATATAATATTCATTGCGAAATGTCACGTATACCTCGTATTCACTTCAAAAGAATGTAAATGCGACACTTCCATGCTAGGAAATAGCGTCTGCAGATGTCTACGCGTCGACGCAATAAGGTTCTAATGCTGCTTAAAACGCGATATCGCATCTCACTTCTATGATTCATGATAAGATATAATATTCATTGCGAAGTGTCATGTATACCTCGTATTCACTTCAAAAGAATGTAAATGCGACTATTCGTTGCTAGGAAATAGCGTTTGCAGATGCCTACGTATCGTAGCAATAGAGTTCTAATGCTGCTTAGATCGCGATATCGCATCTCATTTCTATGTTTCGTGATAAGTTATAATATTCATTGCGAATGGTAATGTATATCTTGTATTCACTTCAAAAGAATGTAAGTGCGGCTATTGCTTGCTAGGAAATAGCGTTTGCAGATGCCTACGTATCGTAGCAATAGAGTTCTAATGCTTCTTAGATCGCGATATCGCATCTCATTTCTATGTTTCGTGATAAGTTATAGTATTCATTCCAAGTGTCATGTATACCTCGAATTCACTTCAAAATAATCTAAATGCGACATTTCCATGCTAGGAAATAGCCCTTGCAGATATCTCCGCATTGAGGCAATAGAGTTCTAATGCTTCTTAAAACGCGATATCGCATCTCACTCCTATGTTTCATGATAAGATGTAATATTCATTGCGAAGTGTCATGTACACCTCGTATTCACTTCAAAAGAATGTAAATGCGACACTTCCATGCTAGGAAATAGCGTCTGCAGATGTCTACGTATCGTAGGAACAGAGTTCTAATGCTTCTCAAAACGCGATATCGCATCTCATTTCTATGTTTCCTGATAAGATATAATATTCATTGCGAAGTGTCATGTACACCTCGTAATCAATTCAAAAGAAAGTAAATGCGACTATTGCTTGCAAGGAAATAGCGTTCGCAGGCCTCCACGTATCGTAGCAATAGAGTTCTAGTGCTACTTAAACCGCGATATCGCATCCCATTTATATGTTTCGTGATAAGATATAATATTCATTGCGAAGTGTCATGTACACCTCGTATTCACTTCAAAAGAATGTAAGTGCGGCACTTCCATGCTAGGAAATAGCGTTTGCTGATGTCTCCGCATCGATGCCATAGAGTTCTAATGCTTCTCAAAACGCGATATCGCATCTCACTTCTATGATTCATGATAAGATATAATATTCATTGCGAAGTGTCATGTATACCTCGTATTCACTTCAAAAGAATGTAAATGCGACTATTCGTTGCTAGGAAATAGCGTTTGCAGATGCCTACGTATCGTAGCAATAGAGTTCTAATGCTGCTTAGATCGCGATATCGCATCTCATTTCTATGTTTCGTGATAAGTTATAATATTCATTCCGAAGTGTCATGTATACCTCGAATTCACTTCAAAAGAATCTAAATGCGACACTTCCATGCTAGGAAATAGCATTTGCAGATGTCTCCGCATCGAGGCTATAGAGTTCTAATGCTTCTTAAAACGCGATATAGCATCTCTCTTCTATGTTTCATGATAAGATATAATATTCATTGCGAAGTGTCATGTATACCTCGTATTCTCTCCAAACGAATGTAAATGCAACACTTCCTTGCTAGGAAATAGCTTATTCATATCTGTACGTACCGTAGCAATAGAGTTCTAATGCTTCTTAAAACGCGATATCGCATCTCACTTCTATGTTTCGTGATAAGATATAATATTCATTGCGAAGTGTCATGTATACCTCCCCTTCTCTCCAAACGAATGTAAATGAGACACTTCCTTGCTAGGAAATAGCGTATTCAGATGTCTACGTATCGTAGCAATAGAGTTCTAATGCTACTTAAATCGCGATATCGCATCTCATTCCTATGTTTCATTATAAGATATAATATTCATTGCGAAGTGTCATGTATACCTCGCATTCACATCAAAAGAATGTAAATGCGACTATTCCTTGCTAGGGCATAGCGTTTGCAGATGCCTACGTATCGTAGCAATAGAGTTCTAATGCTGCTTAGATCGCGATATCGCATCTCATTTCTATGTTTCGTGATAAGTTATAATATTCATTCCGAAGTATCATGTATAACTCGAATTCACTTCAAAAGAATCTAGATGCGACATTTCCATGCTAGGAAATAGCCCTTGCAGATATCTCCGCATTGAGGCAATAGAGTCCTAATGCTTCTTAAAACGAGATTTCGCATTTCATTTCTATGTTTCGTGATAAGATATAATATTCATTGCGAAGTATCATGCATACCTCCTATTCACTCCAAACAAATGTAAATGGACACTTCCTTGCTAGGAAATAGCGTCTGCAGATGTCTACGCATCGAGGCGATAGAGTTCTAATGCTACTTAAATCGCGATATCGCATCTCACTTCTATGTTTCATGATAAGATATAATATTCATTGCGAAGTGTCATGTATACCTCGTATTCACTTCATAAGAATGTAAATGCAACCCTTCCATGATAGTAAATATTGTTTGCATATGTCTACGTATCGTAGCAATATAGTTCTAATGCTCCTTAAAACGAGATGTCGCATTTCATTTCTATGTTTCGTGATAAGATATAATATTCATTGCGAAGTGTTATGTATACTTCGTATTCACTTCAACAGGATGTAAATGCGACACTTCCTTGCTAGGAAATAGCGCTGCCGATGTCTACGTATCGTAGCAATAGATTTCTAATGCTTCTTAAAACGCGATATCGCTACTTATTTCTATGGTTCATGATAAGATATAATATTCATTGCGAAGTGTATTGTATATCTCGTATTCACATCAAAGGAATGTAAATGCCACTCTCCCATGATAGGAAATGCGTTTCCTGGTGTCTACGTTTCGAAGCAAAAGAGTTATCATACTTCTTTAAACGGGATATCGTATCTTATTTCTATGTTTCATGATAAGATATAATATTCATTGCGAAGTGTTATGTACAACTCGGCCACACTTCAAAAGAATGTAGATGCCACACTTCCTCACTACGAAGTAGCGTTTCCAGATGTCTACGTACCGAAGCTATAGAGTTCTAATGCTTTTAATACGCGACATCGCATTTCATTTCTGTGTTTCACGAGCAGATATAATATTCATTGCGAAGTGTTAAGTGTACCTCGTTTACACTTCAAAAGAATGTAAGTGCCACACTTTTTTTCTAGGAAATGCGTTTCCTGGTGTCTACGTATCGAAGCAATAGAGTTATAATGCTTCTTTAAACGGGATATCGCATCTCATTTCACTGTTTCATGATAAGATATAATATTCATTGCGAACTGACATGTGTACATCGTACTCACTTCAAAGGAATGTAAATGCGACACTTCCTTGCTAGGAAATAGCGTCTGCAGTTGTCCACGTATCGAAGCAATAGTGCTCCAATGCTTCTTGAAACGAGATGTCGCATCTGATTCCTACGTTTGACGATAAGATATAATATTCATTGCGAACTGTCATGTATAACTCGTATTCACTTCAAAAGAATGTAAATGTGACGTTTCCATCCTAGGAAATAGCGTTTGCAGGTGTCTACGTATCGTAGCAATAGAGTCCTAATGCTTCTTAAAACGAGATGTCGCATTTCATTTCCATGCTTCGTGATAAGGTATAATATTTATAGTGAAGTGTCATGTTTACCTCGTATTCACTTCAAAGGTATGTAAATACGGCACTTCCTTCCTAGCAAATAGCGTATCCAGATGTCTACGTATCAAAACAACAGATTTGTAGTGCTTCTTAAAACGAGATGTCGCATCTCACACCAATGTTTCATGATAATATGTAATAATCATTGTGGAGTGTTATGTATACCTCTTATTCACTTCAAAAGAATGTAAATGCGACACATCTATGCTAGGAAATAGCGATTGCAAATGTCTCCGCATCGAGGCAATAGGGTTAAAATGTTTCTTGAAACGCGCTATCGTATCTCATTTCTATGTTTCGTGATAAGATATAATATTCATTGCGAAGTGTCATGTATACCTCGTTCTCACTCCAAAAGAATGTAAATGCGACACTTCCATGCTAGGAAATAGCGTTCGCAGAGGTCAACGTATCGTAGCAATGGAGATCTAACGCTTCTTAAAACGCGATATCGCATCTCACATCTATGTTTCATGATAGGATATAATATTCATTGCGAAGTGTAATGTATACCTCGTAGTCACTTCAAAAGAATTTAATGTGACACTTCCTTGCTAGGAAATAGCGTTTCCAGATGTCTCCGCATTGAAGCAATAGATTTCTAATGCTTCTTATAACGCGATATAGCATTTCATTTCTATGTTTCATGATAAAATGTTTCTTGAAACGCGCTATCGTATCTCATTTCTATGTTTCGTGATAAGATATAATATTCATTGCGAAGTGTCATGTATACCTCGTTCTCACTCCAAAAGAATGTAAATGCGACACTTCCATGCTAGGAAATAGCGTTCGCAGAGGTCAACGTATCGTAGCAATGGAGATCTAACGCTTCTTAAAACGCGATATCGCATCTCACATCTATGTTTCATGATAGGATATAATATTCATTGCGAAGTGTAATGTATACCTCGTAGTCACTTCAAAAGAATTTAATGTGACACTTCCTTGCTAGGAAATAGCGTTTCCAGATGTCTCCGCATTGAAGCAATAGATTTCTAATGCTTCTTATAACGAGATGTCGCATTTCATTTCTATGTTTCGTGATAAGATATAATATTCATTGTGGAGTGCTATGTATAACTCGTATTCACTTCAAAAGAATGTAAATGCGACACTTCCTTGCTAGGAAATAGCGTTTGCAGTTGTCTTCGTAGCGAAGCAATAGAGTTCTAACGCTTCTTAAAACGCGATATCACATTTCATTTCTATGTTTAATGATAAGATATAATATTCATTGCAAAGTGTCACGTATACCTCGTATTAACTTCAAGAGAATGAAAATGCGACTATTCCTTGCTATGATATAGCGTTTGCAGATGTCTACGTATCGAAACTCTAGGGTTCTAATGCTTCTTATAACGCGATATCGCATCTCATTTCTATGTTTCATGATAAGATATAATATTAATTACGAAGTGTCATGTGTACCTCGTATTCACTTTAAATCAATGCAAATGCGACACTTCCTTGCTAGGAAATAGCGTTTTGAGATGTCTACGTATCGTAGCAGTAGAGTTCTGACGCTTCTTTAAACGCGATATCGCATTTCATTTCTATGTTTCATGATAAGATATAATATTCATTGCGTAGTGTCATGTGTACCTCGTATTCACTCCAAAAGATTGTAAATGCGACACGTCCTTGCTAAGAAATAGCGTATTCAGATGTCTACGTATCGTAGCAATAGTGTTCTAATGCTTCTTAAAACGCGATGTCGTATTTCATATTTATGTCTTCGTGATAAGATATAATATTCATCCTAGAGTGTTATGTGTACCTCGTATTCGCTTCAAAAGAATGGAAGTGCGACACTTCCTTGCTAGAATATAGCGATTGCAGATGTCTAGGTATCATAGCAATGATGTTCAAACGCTTCTTAGAACGGGATATCGCATCTCATTTCTATGTTTCATGATAAGATATAATATTCATTGTGCAGTATTATGTATACCTCGTATTCACTTCAAAGGAATGTAAATCCGACCCTTCCTTGCTAGGCAGTAACGTCTGCAGATGTCTACGTATCGTAGCAATAGAGTTCTAATGCATCTTAAAACGAAATATCGCATTCCTCTTCTATGTTTCGTGGTAAGTTATAATACTCATTGCGAAGTGTCATGTATACCTCGTACTCACTTCAAAAGAATGTAAATGCGACACTTCCTTGCTAGGAGATAGCGTTTGCAGATTTCTTCGTATCGTGGCAATAGTGTTCTAATGCTTCTTAAATCGCGATATCGCATCTCATTTCTATGTCTCATGATAAGATATAATATTCATTGCGAAGTGTCATGTATACCTCGTATTCACTTCGAAAGAATGTGAATGCGACTATTCCTTGCTAGGACATAGCGTTTGCAAATGCCTACATATCGTAGCAATAGTGTTCTAATTCTTCTTAAAACCCGATATCTCATCTCTCTTCTATGTTTCATGATAAGATATAATATTCATTGCGAAGTGTCATGTATACCTCCTATTCACTTCAAAAGAATGTAAATGCGACTATTGCTTGCTAGGAAATGGCTTTTGCAGATGTCTACGTATCGTAGCAATAGAGCTCTAATGCTACTTAAATCGCGATATCGCATCTCATTTCTACGTTTCGTGATAAGATATAATATTCATTGCGAAGTGTCATGTATACCTCGTATTCACATCAAAAGAATGTAAATGCGAATCTTCCTTGCTCGGAAATAGCGTTTGCAGATGTCTACGTATCGCAGCAACAGAGTTCTAATGCTTCTCAGAACGCGATATCGCATCTCATTTCTATGCTTCATGATAAGATATAATATTCATTGAGAAGTGTCATGTATACCTCGTATTCACTTCAAAAGAAAGTCAATGCGATACTTTCTTGCTAGGAAATAGCGTATTCAGATGTCTACGTATCGCAGCAATAGAGTTCTAATGCTACTTAAATCGCGATATCGCATCTCATTTCTATGTATCGTGATAAGATATAATATTCATTGCGAAGTGTCATGTATACCTCGTATTCACTACAAAAGAATGTAAGTGCGACTATCGCTTGCTAGGAAATAGCGTTTGCAGATGTCTACGTGTCGTAGCAATAGCGTTCTAATGCTACTTAAATCGCGATATCACATCTCATTATATGTTTCGTGACAAGATATAATATTCATTGCGAAGTGTCATGTATACCTCGTATTCACTTCAAGAGAATGTAAATGCGACTATTGCTTGCTAGGAAATAGCGTTTGCAGATGTCTACGTATCGTAGCAGTAGAGATCTAATGCTTTTTAGATCGCGATATCGCATCTCATTTCTATGTTTCATGATAAGATATAATATTCATTGTGGAGTGTTATGTATACCTCGCATTCACTTCAAAAGAATGTAAATGCGACACTTACTTGCTTGGAAATAGCGTTTGCAGATGTCTCCGCATCGAGGCCATGGAGTTCTAATGCTTCTTAAACCGCGATATCGCATCTCACTTCTATGTTTCATGATAAGATATAATATTCATTGCGAAGTGTCATGTGTACCTCGTATTCACTTCAAAAGAATGTAAATGCGACTATTCCTTGCTAGGGCATAGCGTTTGCAAATGCCTACATATCGTAGCAATAGTGTTCTAATGCTTCTTAAAACCCGATATCGCATCTCTCTTCTATGTTTCATGATAAGATATAATATTCATTGCGAAGTGTCATGTATACCTCGTATTCACTACAAAAGAATGTAAATGCGACTATTGCTTGCTAGGAAATAACGTTTGCAGATGTCTACGTATCGTAGCAATAGAGTTCTAATGCTACTTAAATCGCGATATCGCATCTCATTTCTATGTTTCGTGATAAGATATAATATTCATTGCGAAGTGTCATGTATACCTCGTATTCACTTCAAAAGAAAGTCAATGCGATACTTTCTTGCTAGGAAATAGCGTATTCAGATGTCTACGTATCGCAGCAATAGAGTTCTAATGCTACTTAAATCGCGATATCGCATCTCATTTATATGTTTCGTGATAAGATATAATATTCATTGCGAAGTGTCATGTATACTTCGTATTCACTTCAAAAGAATGTCAGTGCGACACTTCCATGCTAGGAAATAGCGTTTGCAGAGGTCTCCTTATCGAGGCCATTGAGTTCTAATGCTTCTTAAAACGCGATATTGCATCTCTCTTCTATGTTTCATGATAAGATATAATATTCATTGCGAAGTGTCAGGTATACCTCGTGTTCTCTCCAAACGAATGTAAATGCGACACGTCCTTGCGGAAATGGCGTTTTCAGATGTCCACGTATCGTAGCAATAGAGTTCTAATGCTACTTAAATCGCGATATCGCATCTCATTTCTATGTTTCATGAGAAGATATAATATTCATTGCGAAGTGTCATGTATACCTCGTATTCACTTCGAAAGAATGTAAATGCGACTATTGCTTGCTAGGAAATAGCGTTTGCAGATGTCTACGTATCGTAGCAGTAGAGTTCTAATGCTACTTATATCGCGATATCGCATCTCTTCTATATGTTTCGTTATAAGATATAATATTCATTGCGAAGTGTCATGTATATCTCGTATTCACTACAAAAGAATGTAAATGCGACTATTCCTTGCTAGGGCATAGCGTTTGCAAATGCCTACATATCGTAGCAATAGTGTTCTAATGCTTCTTAAAACCCGATATCGCATCTCTCTTCTATGTTTCATGATAAGATATAATATTCATTGCGAAGTGTCATGTATACCTCGTATTCACTTCAAGAGAATGTAAATGCGACTATTGCTTGCTAGGAAATAGCGTTTGCAGATGTCTACGTATCGTAGCAATAGAGTTCTAATGCTACTTCAATCGCGATATCGCATCTCATTTCTATGTTTCGTGATAAGATATAATATTCATTGCGAAGTGTCATGTATACCTCGTATTCACTACAAAAAAATGTAAATGCGACTATTGCTTGCTAGGAAATAGCGTTTGCAGATGTCTACGCACCGTATCAATAGTGTCCTAATGCTACCTATATCGCGGTATCACATCTCATTTATATGTTTCGTGATAAGATATAATATTCATAGCGAAGTGTCATGTATACCTCGTATTCACTCCAAAAGAATGCAAATGCGACACTTCCTTGCTAGGAAATAGCGTATTCAGATGTCTACGTATCGTAGCAATAGAGTTCTAATGCTACTTAAATCGCGATATCGCATCTCATTTATATGTTTCGTGATAAGATATAATATTCATTGCGAAGTGTCATGTATACCTCGTATTCACTACAAAAGAATGTAAATGCGACTATTGCTTGCTAGGAAATAGCGTTTGCAGATGTCTAAGCATCGTATCAATAGCGTTCTAATGCTACCTATATCGCGATATCACATCTCATTTATATGTTTCGTGATAAGATATAATATTCATTGCGAAGTGTCATGTATACCTCGTATTCACTCCAAAAGAATGCAAATGCGACACTTCCTTGCTAGGAAATAGCGTATTCAGATGTCTACGTATCGTAGAAATAGTGTTCTAATGCTTCTCCAAACGCGATATCGCATCTCATTCCTATTTTTCCTGGTAAGAAATAAATTCCATTGCAATGTGTCACTTATACCTCGCATACACTTCAAATGAACGTAAATGCGACACTTCATTGCTCGGAACTAGCGTTTGCAGATGTCTCCGTATCGAAGCAATAGGGTTCTAATGCTTCTTAAAACGCGATATCGCATCTCACTGCAATGTTTCATGAAAAGATACAATATTCATTGCGATGTGTTATGTATTCTTCGTCTACACTTCAAATGAATGCAAATGCGTCACTTCGTTGCTAGGAAACAGCGTTTGCAGATGTCTCCGTATCGAAGCAACAGTGTTATAGTGCTTCCTAAATCGCGATATAGCACTTCATTTCTATGTTTTGTGATAAGGTATAGTATTCATTGCGTAGTGTCATGAATTCCTCGTATTCACTTCCAAAGAGTTTAAATGTGACACTTCCTTGCTAGGAAATAGCGTTTGCAGATGTCTACGTATCGAAGCAGCAGAGTTCTAATGCTTCTTAAATCGTGCTATAGCATTTCATTTCTATGTTTCGTGATAAGGTATAATATTCATTGCGAAGTGTCATGTATACCTCGTATTCCTTTCAAAAGAATGTAAATGCGACACATCCCTGCTAGGAAGTAGCGTTTACAGATGTCTACGTATCGAAGCAATAGAGTTCTAATGCTTCTTATATCGCGATACCGCATCTCATTTCTATGTTTCATGATAAGATATAATATTCATTGTGCAGTGTTATGTATATCTCGTCTATACTTCAAATGAATGTACATGCGACACTTCCTTGCTAGGAAATAGCGTTTGCAGATGTCTAAGTATCGTGGGATTATAGATCCAATCCTTCTCAAAACGCGATATCGCTTCTCATTTCTATGTTTCATGATAATATATAATATTCATTGCGAATTGTCATGTATACTTCGTATTCCTTTCAAAGGAATGTAAATGCTACACTTTCTTGCTAGGAAATAGCGTTTGCAGATATCTACGTATCGAAGCAGTGGAGTTCTAAAGTTTCTTAAATCGCGATATCGCATCTCATTTCTATGTTTCATGATAAGATATAATATTCATTGTGCAGTGTTATGAATTCCTCGTATTCACATCAGAAGAATATAAATGCGACACTTCCTTGCTAGGAAATAGCGTTTGCCGATATCTACGTATCGAAGCAATAGAGTTCTAATGCTTCTTATGTCGCCATATAGCATCTCATTTCTATGTTTCATGATAAGATATAATATTCATTGTGCAGTGTTATGTATATCTCGTCTGTACTTCAAAAGAATGTAAATGCGACACTTCCTGGCTAGGAAATGGAGTTTGCAGATATCTACGTATCGTAGCAATAGAGTTCTAATGCTTCTCAAAGCGCGATATCGCTTCCCATTTCTACCTTTCATGATAAGGTATAATATTCATTGCGAAGTGTCATGCATATCTCGTACTCACTTCAAAGGTATGTAAATGCGACTATTGCTTGCTAGGAAATAGCGTTTGCAGATGTCAACGTATCGTATCAATAGAGTTCTATTGCTAGTTAAATCGCGATATCGCATCTCATTTATATGTTTCGTGATAAGATATAATATTCATTGCGATGTGTCATGTATACCTCGTATTCACATCAAACGATTGTAAATGCGACACTTCCTAGCTAGGGAATAGCGTATTCAGATGTCTACGTATCGTAGCAGTAGAGTTCTAATGCTACTTATATCGCGATATCGCATCTCATATATATGTTTCGTTATAAGATATAATATTCATTGCGAAGTGTCATGTATATCTCGTATTCACTACAAAAGAATGTAAATGCGACTATTCCTTGCTAGGGCATAGCGTTTGCAAATGCCTACATATCGTAGCAATAGTGTTCTAATGCTTCTTAGAACCCGATATCGCATCTCTCTTCTATGTTTCATGATAAGATATAATATTCATTGCGATGTGTCATGTATACCTCGTATTCACTTCAAGAGAATGTAAATGCGACTATTGCTTGCTAGGAAATATCGTTTGCAGATGTCTACGTATCGTAGCAATAGAGTTCTAATGCTCCTCAGAACGCGATATCGCATCTCATTTCTATGCTTCGTGATAAGATATAATATTCATTGCGAAGTGTCATGTATACCTCGTATTCACTTCAAAAGAATGTCAATGCGACACTTCCTTGCTAGGAAATAGCGTATACAGATGTCTACGTATCGTAGCAATAGAGTTCTAATGCTACTTCAATCGCGATATCGCATCTCATTCCTATGTTTCGTGATAAGATATAATATTCATTGCGAAGTGTCATGTATACTTCGTATTCACTTCAAAAGAATGTCAATGCGACAATTCCATGCTAGGAAATAGCGTTTGCAGAGGTCTCCTTATCGAGGCCATTGAGTTCTAATGCTTCTTAAAACGCGATATTGCATCTCTCTTCTATGTTTCATGATAAGATATAATATTCATTGCAAAGTGTCAGGTATACCTCGTGTTCTCTCCAAACGAATGTAAATGCGACAAGTCCTTGCGGAAATGGCGTTTTCAGATGTCCACGTATCGTAGCAATAGAGTTCTAATGCTACTTAAATCGCGATATCGCATCTCATTTCTATGTTTCATGAGAAGATATAATATTCATTGCGAAGTGTCATGTATACCTCGTATTCACTTCGAAAGAATGTAAATGCGACTATTGCTTGCTAGGAAATAGCGTTTGCAGATGTCTACGTATCGTAGCAGTAGAGTTCTAATGCTACTTATATCGCGATATCGCATCTCATCTATATGTTTCGTTATAAGATATAATATCCATTGCGAAGTGTCATGTATATCTCGTATTCACTACAAAAGAATGTAAATGCGACCCTTCCTTGCTAGGGCATAGCGTTTGCAAATGCCTACATATCGTAGCAATAGAGTTCTAATGCTTCTCAGAACGCGATATCGCATCTCATTTCTATGCTTCATGATAAGATATAATATTCACTGCGAAGTGTCATGTATACCTCGTATTCACTCCAAAAGAATGCAAATGCGACACTTCCTTGCTAGGAAATAGCGTATTCAGATGTCTACGTATCGTAGCAATAGAGTTCTAATGCGACTTAAATCGCGATATCGCATCTCATTTATATGTTTCGTGATAAGATATAATATTCATTGCGAAGTGTCATGTATACTTCGTATTCACTTCAAAAGAATGTCAGTGCGACACTTCCATGCTAGGAAATAGCGTTTGCAGAGGTCTCCTTATCGAGGACATTGAGTTCTAATGCTTCTTAAAACGCGATATTGCATCTCTCTTCTATGTTTCATGATAAGATATAATATTCATTGCGAAGTGTCAGGTATACCTCGTGTTCTCTCCAAACGAATGTAAATGCGACACGTCCTTGCGGAAATGGCGTTTTCAGATGTCCACGTATCGTAGCAATAGAGTTCTAATGCTACTTAAATCGCGATATCGCATCTCATTTCTATGTTTCATGAGAAGATATAATATTCATTGCGAAGTGTCATGTATACCTCGTATTCACTTCGAAAGAATGTAAATGCGACTATTGCTTGCTAGGAAATAGCGTTTGCAGATGTCTACGTATCGTAGCAGTAGAGTTCTAATGCTACTTATATCGCGATATCGCATCTCTTCTATATGTTTCGTTATAAGATATAATATTCATTGCGAAGTGTCATGTATATCTCGTATTCACTACAAAACAATGTAAATGCGACTATTCCTTGCTAGGGCATAGCGTTTGCAAATGCCTACATATCGTAGCAATAGTGTTCTAATGCTTCTTAAAACCCGATATCGCATCTCTCTTCTATGTTTCATGATAAGATATAATATTCATTGCGAAGTGTCATGTATACCTCGTATTCACTTCAAGAGAATGTAAATGCGACTATTGCTTGCTAGGAAATAGCGTTTGCAGATGTCTACGTATCGTAGCAATAGAGTTCTAATGCTACTTCAATCGCGATATCGCATCTCATTTCTATGTTTCGTGATAAGATATAATATTCATTGCGAAGTGTCATGTATACCTCGTATTCACTACAAAAAAATGTAAATGCGACCATTGCTTGCTAGGAAATAGCGTTTGCAGATGTCTACGCACCGTATCAATAGTGTCCTAATGCTACATATATCGCGGTATCACATCTCATTTATATGTTTCGTGATAAGATATAATATTCATAGCGAAGTGTCATGTATACCTCGTATTCACTCCAACAGAATGCAAATGCGACACTTCCTTGCTAGGAAATAGCGTATTCAGATGTCTACGTATCGTAGCAATAGAGTTCTAATGCTACTTAAATCGCGATATCGCATCTCATTTATATGTTTCGTGATAAGATATAATATTCATTGCGAAGTGTCATGTATACCTCGTATTCACTACAAAAGAATGTAAATGCGACTATTGCTTGCTAGGAAATAGCGTTTGCAGATGTCTAAGCATCGTATCAATAGCGTTCTAATGCTACCTATATCGCGATATCACATCTCATTTATATGTTTCGTGATAAGATATAATATTCATTGCGAAGTGTCATGTATACCTCGTATTCACTCCAAAAGAATGCAAATGCGACACTTCCTTGCTAGGAAATAGCGTATTCAGATGTCTACGTATCGTAGAAATAGGGTTCTAATGCTTCTCCAAACGCGATATCGCATCTCATTCCTATTTTTCCTGGTAAGAAATAAATTCCATTGCAATGTGTCACTTATACCTCGCATACACTTCAAATGAACGTAAATGCGACACTTCATTGCTCGGAACTAGCGTTTGCAGATGTCTCCGTATCGAAGCAATAGGGTTCTAATGCTTCTTAAAACGCGATATCGCATCTCACTGCAATGTTTCATGAAAAGATACAATATTCATTGCGATGTGTTATGTATTCTTCGTCTACACTTCAAATGAATGCAAATGCGACACTTCGTTGCTAGGAAACAGCGTTTGCAGATGTCTCCGTATCGAAGCAACAGTGTTATAGTGCTTCCTAAATCGCGATATAGCACTTCATTTCTATGTTTTGTGATAAGGTATAGTATTCATTGCGTAGTGTCATGAATACCTCGTATTCACTTCCAAAGAGTTTAAATGTGACACTTCCTTGCTAGGAAATAGCGTTTGCAGATGTCTACGTATCGAAGCAGCAGAGTTCTAATGTTTCTTAAATCGTGCTATAGCATTTCATTTCTATGTTTCGTGATAAGGTATAATATTCATTGCGAAGTGTCATGTATACCTCGTATTCCTTTCAAAAGAATGTAAATGCGACACATCCCTGCTAGGAAGTAGCGTTTACAGATGTCTACGTATCGAAGCAATAGAGTTCTAATGCTTCTTATATCGCGATACCGCATCTCATTTCTATGTTTCATGATAAGATATAATATTCATTGTGCAGTGTTATGTATATCTCGTCTATACTTCAAATGAATGTACATGCGACACTTCCTTGCTAGGAAATAGCGTTTGCAGATGTCTAAGTATCGTGGGATTATAGATCCAATCCTTCTCAAAACGCGATATCGCTTCTCATTTCTATGTTTCATGATAATATATAATATTCATTGCGAATTGTCATGTATACTTCGTATTCCTTTCAAAGGAATGTAAATGCTACACTTTCTTGCTAGGAAATAGCGTTTGCAGATATCTACGTATCGAAGCAGTGGAGTTCTAAAGTTTCTTAAATCGCGATATCGCATCTCATTTCTATGTTTCATGATAAGATATAATATTCATTGTGCAGTGTTATGAATTCCTCGTATTCACTTCAGAAGAATATAAATGCGACACTTCCTTGCTAGGAAATAGCGTTTGCCGATATCTACGTATCGAAGCAATAGAGTTCTAATGCTTCTTAAGTCGCCATATAGCATCTCATTTCTATGTTTCATGATAAGATATAATATTCATTGTGCAGTGTTATGTATATCTCGTCTGTACTTCAAATGAATGTAAATGTGACACTTCCTTGCTAGGAAGTAGCGTTTGCAGATGTCTACGTATCGAAGCAATAGAGTTCTAATGGTTCTTAAAACGAGATGTCGCATCTCATTTCTACCTTTCATGATAAGATATAATATTCATAGTGGACTGTTATGTATACCTCGTAGTCACTTCAAAAGAATGTAAATGCGACACTTCCTGGCTAGGAAATGGAGTTTGCAGATATCTACGTATCGTAGCAATAGAGTTCTAATGCTTCTCAAAGCGCGATATCGCTTCCCATTTCTACCTTTCATGATAAGGTATAATATTCATTGCGAAGTGTCATGAATACCTTGTATTCACTTCAGAAGAATGTAAATGCGACACTTCCTTGCTATTAAATAGCGTCTTCAGATGTCTACGTGTCGCAGCAATAGAGTTCTAATGCATGTTAAAACGAGATATCGCATCTCATTTCCATGTTTCATGATACGATATAATATTCATTGCGAAGTGTTATGTATGCCTCGCATACACTTCAAATGAATATAAATGCGACACTTCCTTGCTAGGAAATAGCGCTTGCAGATGTCTACTTATCGAAGCAATAGAGTTCTTCTGGTTCTTAAAACGAGATGTCGAATCTCATTTCTATGATTCATGTTAAGGTATAATATCCATTGCAAAGTGTTATGTATTCCTAGCCTACACTTCAAATGAATGTAAATGCGACACTTCCTTGCTAGGAAATAGCGCTTGCAGATGTCTACGTATCGAAGCAATAGAGTTCTAATGCTTCTTAAAACGAGATATCGCATCTCATTTATTTGATTCATGATATGATATAATATTAATTGCGAAGTGTCATGAATACCTCCTATTCACTTCAAAAGTATGTAAATGCGAGACTTCCATGCTAGGAAATTGCGTTTGGAGAGTTCTAAGTATCGGGGCAATAGAGTCCTAATGCTTCTTAAAACGCGATATCGCATCTCATTTCTATGTTTCATGATAAGATATAATGTACATTGCGAAGTGTCGTGTATACCTCGTATTCACAACAAAAGAAGGTAAATATGGCACTTCCGTGCCGGAAAGTAGCGTTTGCAGATGCCTAAGTATCGTAGAAATAGAGTTCTAATGCTCCTTAAAACGCAATATAGCATGCCATTTTCATGATTCATGATAAGATATAATAGTCAATGCGAAGTATCATGTATACATCACACACACATCTATTGAATGTAAATGCGACACTTCCTTGCTAGGAAGTAGCGTTTGCAGATATCTGCGTATCGAAGCAGTCGAGTTCTAATGCTTCTTAAAAAGAGATATCGCATCTCATTCCTATGTTTCATGATAAGATATAATATTCATTGCGAAGTGGCATGTATACCTAGCATACACTTCAAATGAATGTAAATGCGATACGTCCTTGCTAGGAAATAGCGCTTGCAGATATCTACGTATCGAAGCAATAGAGATCTAATGCTTCTCAAAACGCGATATCGCATCTCATTTCTACCTTTCATGATAAGATATAATATTCATAGTGGACTGTTATGTATACCTCGTAGTCACTTCAAAAGAATGTATATGCAACTCTTCCTGGCTAGGAAATGGCGTTTGCAAATGTCTACGTATCGTAGCAATAGAGTTCTAATGCTTCTCAAAACGCGATATCGCATCTAATTCCTATGTTTCATGATAGGATATAATATTCATTGCGAAGTGTCATGTATACCTCGTATTCACTTCAAATGAATGTAAATGCGACACTTCCCTGCTAGGAAGTAGCGTTTGCAGATGAATACGTATCGAAGCAATAGTGCTCTAATGCTTCTTAAATCGCGATATCGCATTTCATTTCTATGTTTCGGGACAAGATATAATATTCATTGTGCAGTGTTATGTATACCTCGTAGTCACTACAAAAGAATGTAAATGCGACACTTCCCGGCTAGGAAATTGTGTTTGCAGTTGTCTACGTATCGTAGCAATAGAGTTCTAATGCTTCTCAAAACGCGATATCGCTTCCCATTTCTACCTTTCATGATAAGATATAATATTCATTGCGAAGTGTCACGTATACCTCGTATTCACTTCATAAGGAAGTAAATGCGACACTTCCTTTCTAGGAAATAGCGTTTGCAGATGTCTTCGTATCGTAGCAACAGCATTCTGACACTTCTTAAAACGCGATATCGCATCTCATTTCTATGTTTCATGATAAGATATAATATTCATTGCGAAGTGTCATGTATGCCTCGTATTCACTTCAAAAGAATGTAAATGCGACACTTCCTTGCTAGGAAATAGCGTCTCCAGATACCTACGCATCGTAGCAATAGATTTCTAATGCTTCTTAAAACGGGATATCGCATCTCATTCCTATGTTTCATGACAAGTTATAATATTCATTGCGAAGTGTCATGTATACCTCGTATTCACTTCAAAAGATTGTAAATGCGACACTTGCTTGCTAGGAAATAGCGTTTGCAGATGTCTACGTACCGTTGTAATAGAGTCCTAATGCTTGTATAAACGGGATACCGCACCTCATTTCTATGTTTCATGATAAGATACAACATTCATTGCGAAGTGTCATGTATACCTCGCATTCACTTCAAGTAAATGTAAATGCGACACTTCCTTACTAGGAAATAGCATTTGCAGATGTCTACGTATCGAAGCAATAGCTTTCTAATGCTTCTTAAAACGGGATACCGCATCTCATTTCTATGTTTCGTGATAAGAAATAATATTCGTTGCGATGTGTTATGTATTCCTCGTCTACACTTCAAATGAATGTAAATGCGACTCTTCCTTGCTGGGAAATAACGATTGCAGATGCCTACGTATCGAGGCAATAGGTTTCTAATGCTTCTTAAAACGCGATGTCGCATCTTATTTCTGTGTTTCACGATAAGATATGATATTCAAAGCGAAGTTTCACCTATACCTGGCATACACTTCAAATGAATGTAAATGCGACACTTTCTTTCAAAAAAATAGCGTTTCCAGATGTCTACGTATCGAAGCAATAGAGTTCTAGTGCTTCTAAAAGCGGAATATCGCAGCTCATTTCAATGTTTCATGATAAGATATAATATTCATTGTGGAGTGTTATGTATACCTCGCATTTACTTCAAAAGAATGTAAATGCGACACTTCCTTGCTAGGAAATGGCGTTTCCCGGTGTCTACGTATAGAAGAAATAGAGATGTAATGCTTCTTGATACGCGACATCGCATCTCAAACTTGTGTTTCGTGATAAGATTTAATATTCATTGCGAAGTGTCATGTATACCTCGTATTCACTTCAAAAGAATGTAAGTGCGACACCTCCATGCTAGGAAATAGCGTTTGAAGATGTCTTCGCATCGAGGCCATAGAGTTCTATTTCTTCTGAAAACGCGATATCGCATCTCTCATCTATGTTTCATGATAAGATATAATATTCATTACGAAGTGTCATGTGTACCTCGTATTCACATCAAAGGAATGTAAATGCGACTATTGCTTGCTAGGAAATAGCGTTTGCAGAAGACTACGTATCGTAGCAATAGGGTTCTAATGCTACTTAAAACGCGTAATTGCATCCCATTTATATGTTTCGTGATAACATATAATGTTCATTGCGAAGTGTCATGTATACCTCGTATTCACTTCAAAAGAATGTAAATGCGACTATTCCTTGCTAGGAAATAGCGTTTGCAGATGCCTACGTGTCGTAGCAATAGTGTTGTTGTGCTTCTCAAAACGCGATATCGCATCTCATTTCTATGCTTCATGATAAGATATAATATTCATTGCGAAGTGTCACGTATACATCGTATTGACTCCAAACGAATGTAAATGCAACGTTTCCATCCTTGGGAATATCGTTTGCAGATGTCTACTTATCGTAGCAAAGGGATCGTAATACTTCTTAAAACGCGATATCGCATCTCACTTCTACGTTTCGTGACAAGATATAATATTCATTGCGAAGTATCATGTATACCTCGTATTCACTTCAAAAGAATGTAAATGCGACGTTTCCATCCTTGGGAATATCGTTTGCAGATGTCTACTTGTCGTAGCAAAGGGATCCTAATGCTTCTTAAAACAAGATGTCGCATTTCATTTCTATGTTTTGTGATAAGGTATAATATTCATGGCGAAATGTCATGTATGCCTCGTACTCACACCAAACGAATGTAAATGCGACACTTCCTTCCTAGGAAATAGCGTATTCAGATGTCTACGTATCGTAGCAATAGAGTTCTAATGCTACTTGTATCGCGATATCGCATCTCATTTCTATGTTTCGTGATAAGATGTAATATTCATTGCTAAGTGTCATGTACACCACGAATTCACTTCAAAAGAATGTAAATTCGACACTTCCATGCTAGGAATTAGCGTCTGCAGATGTCTACGCGTCGAGGCAATAGAGTTCTAATGCTTCTCAAAACGCAATATCGCATTTCATTCCGATGTTCCCTGACAAGATACAATATTCATTGCGAAGTATCGTGTATACCTCGCATACACTTCAAGTGAATGTAAATGCCACACTTCTTTGCCAGGAAATAGCGTCTGCAGATGTCTACGTATCGAAGCAATAGAGTTCTAACGCTTCTTAAAACGCGATATCGCATCTCATTCCTATGTTTCATGATAAGATATAATATTCATTCTGGAGTGTTATGTATACTTAGTATTCACATCAGAGAAATGAAAATGCGACACTTCCTTGCTAGGAAATAGCGTCTGCAGGTGTCTACGTATCGTAGCAATAGAGTTCTAATGCTTCTTAACACGCGATATCGCATCTCATTTCTGTGTTTCATGGTAAGATATAATATTCATTGTGGAGTGTTATGTATACCTAGTATTCACTTCAAAGAAATGTAAATGCGACACTTCCTTGCTAGGAAGTAGCGTTGGCGGATGTCTACGTATCGAAGCAATAGTGTTATAATGTTTCTTAAAACGAGATACCGCATCTCATTCCTATGTTTCATGATAAGATATAATATTCATTGCGAAGTGTCATTAATACCTCGTCTGCACTTCAAATGAATGTAAATGCGACATTCTGTTTCTAGGAAATAGCGTTTGCAGATGTCTACGTATCGAAGCAATAGAGTTCTTATGCATCGTAAATCGCGATATCGCATCTCATTTCTATGTTTCATGATCTGAAATAATATTCATTGCGATGTGTTATGTATCCCTCCTGTTCACTTCAAATGAATGTAAATGCGACAATTCCTTGCTAGGAACTAGCGTTTGCAGATGTCTACGTATCGAAGCAATAGCGTTCTAATGCTTCTTCAAACGAGATATTGCGTCTCCTTTCTATGTTTCCTGATAAGATATATTATTCGTTGCGAAGTGCTATGTACTCCTCGTCTACACTTCCAATGAATGTAAATGCAACACTTCCTGGCAAGGAAATAGCGCTTGCACATGTTTACGTATCGAAGCAATAGAGTTCTAATGCTTCTTATATCGCAATATCGCATCTCATTTCTATGTTTCGTGATAAGATATAATATTCATTCCGATGTGTCATGTATACCTCGAATTCACTTCAGAAGAATGTAAATGCGACACATACATGTTAGGAAATAGCGTTTGCGAATGTCTACGTATCGACGCAGTAGAGTTCTAATGCTTCTCACAACGCAATATCGCATTTCATTTCGATGTTCCCTGACAAGATACAATATTCATTGCGAAGTATCGTGTATACCTCGCATACACTTCAAGTGAATGTAAATACCACACTTCTTTGCCAGGAAATAGCGTCTGCATATGTCTACGTATCGAAGCAATAGAGTTCTAACGCTTCTTAAAACGCGATATCGCATCTCATTCATATGTTTCATGATATGATGTAATATTCACAGCGAAGTGTTACGTATTCCTCGTCTACACTTCAAAAGAATGTAAACGCCACGCTGCTTTGCTAGCAAATGCGTTTCCAGATGTCTACGGGTCGAAGAAATAGGGTAGTAATGCTTCGTAAAATGCGACATCCCAACTCAGTTCCATGCTTTATGATAAGAAAAGATATTCATTGCGAAATGTTATGTATACCTCGTGTACACTTCAAAAGAATGTAATTGCCTCACTTCCTTGGTACGAAATGCGCTTTCAGATGACCAGGTATCGAAGCAATAAAGTTCTAATGATTCTTAAAACGCGATATCGCATCTCGTTTATATGGCTCATGATATGATATAATATTCATTGTGAAGTGTTATGTATACCTCGCATACACTTCAATTGAATGTACATGCAACACTTCCTTGCTTGGAAATAGCGTTTGCAGATGTCTACGTACTGAAGCAATAGAGTTCTAATGCTTCTTAAATCGCCATATTGCATCTCATTTCTATGTTTCATGATTGGATATAATATTCATTGTGGAGTGTTATGTATACCTCGTATTCACATCAAAAGAATGTAAACGCAACACTTCCTTGCTAGGAAGTAGCGTTTGCAGATGTGTACGTATCGATGCAGTAGGGTTCTAATGCTTCCTAAGACGCGAAATCGCATCTCACTACTATGTTTCATTATAAGATATAATATTCATTGCGAAGTGTCATGTATAGCTCGCATACACTTCAAATGAATGTAAAAGCGACACTTCCTTGCTAGGAAATAGCGTTTGCAGACGTCTACGTATCGAAGCAATAGAGTTCTAATGCTCCTTAAAACGCAATATAGCATGCCATTTTCATGATTCATGATAAGATATAATAGTCAATGCGAAGTATCGTGTATACCTCACATACACATCTATTGAATGTAAATGCGACACTTCCTTGCTAGGAAGTAGCGTTTGCAGATATCTACGTATCGAAGCAGTCGATTTCTAAAGCTTCTTAAAAAGAGATATCGCATCTCATTCCTATGTTTCATGATAAGATATAATATTCATTGCGAAGTGGCATGTATACCTCGCATACACTTCAAATGAATGTAAATGCGATACGTCCTTGCTAGGAAATAGCGTTTGCAGATATCTACGTATCGAAGCAATAGAGATCTAATGCTTCTCAAAACGCGATATCGCATCTCATTTCTACCTTTCATGATAAGATATAATATTCATAGTGGACTGTTATGTATACCTCGTAGTCACTTCAAAGGAATGTAAATGCAACTCTTCCTGGCTAGGAAATGGCGTTTGCAAATGTCTACGTATCGTAGAAATAGAGTTCTAATGCTTCTCAAAACGCGATATCGCATCTCATTTCTACCTTTCATGATAAGATATAATATTCATAGTGGACTGTTATGTATACCTCGTAGTCACTTCAAAAGAATGTAAATGCAACTCTTCCTGGCTAGGAAATGGCGTTTGCAAATGTCTACGTATCGTAGCAATAGAGTTCTAGTGCTTCTCAAAACGCAATATCGCATCTCATTCCTATGTTTCATGATAGGATATAATATTCATTGCGAAGTGTCATGTATACCTCGTATTCACTTCAAATGAATGTAAATGCGACACTTCCATGCTAGGAAGTAGCGTTTGCAGATGTCTACATATCGTAGCAATAGAGTTATAATGCTTCCTAAAACGCGATATCGCATCTCACCTCTATGTTCCATGATAAGATATAATATTCATTGCGAAGTGTCATGTATACCTCGTATTCCCTTCAAAAGAATGTAAATGCGACACTTCCTTGCTAGGAAATTGCGTTTGCAGATGTCACCGTATCGAAGCAACAGAGTTCCAACGCTTCTTAAAACGCGATATCGCATTTCATTTCTATGTTTCAAGATAAGATATAAAATTCATTGTGTGGTGCCATGTATACCTCGTATTCCCTTCATTAGAATGTAAATGCGACACTTCCTTGCAAGGAAATAGCGTTTGCAGATGTCTAGGTATCGTAGCAATAGAGTTCTAAAGCTTCTGAAAACGCGATATCGCATTTCATTTCTACGTCTCATTATAAGATATAATACTCATTGCGAAGTATTATGTATGACGCGTCTACACTTCAAAAGAATTTAAAAGCCACACTTCCATGCTAGGAAATAGCGATTCCAGATCTCTACGTATCGAAGCTATATAGTTCTAATGCTTCTTAAAACGCGACATCGCATCTCATTTCCATGTTTCACGGTATGATATAGTATTCATTGCGAAGTGTTATGTATAGCTCGCCAGCACTTCAAAAGAATGTAAATGCGACACTCCCTTGCCAGGAAGTGCGTTTCCAGGTGTCTACGTATCGAAGCATTAGAATTCTAATGCTTCTTGAAACGCAATATCGCATCTCATTTCTATGTTTCATGATGAGATATAATTTTAATTGAGAAGTGTTATGTATACCTCGTCTATACTCCGAATGAAAGTAAATGCCACACTTCCTTGCTGGGAAATAGCGTTTCGAGATGTCTACGTATCGAAGGAAGAGAGTTCTATTTCTTTTTAAAACGCGACATGGCATCCCATTTCTATGTTTCATGATAATTTGTAATATTCATTGCGAAGTGTTATGTATACCTCGCCTACACTTCAAAAGAATGTAAATGTCACACATCCTTGCTAGGAAATGCGCTTCCAGGTGTCTAGGTATCGAAGCAGTGGAGTTCTAATGCTTCTTAATACGCGATATCGCATCTCATTTCTATGTTTCATGATAAGATATAATATTCATTGCAAAGTGTCATGTATACCTCGTATTCACTTCAAAAGAATGTAAACGCGACACTTCCTTACGAGGAAGTAACGTTTCCATTTGTTTATTTATTTGAGCAATAGAGTTCTATTGCTTCATTCAACACGATGTCGCAAGTCATTTCAATGATTCATGGTAAATTGCAATGTTCTTTGCAATATGTTACATTTGTCTGCATCTAGACCTTAGAAGGATGTGAATCCTATACTTACTTGCAACAGAATATCGTTTCCAGATCTCTACGTGTCCAAGCAAGACATTTCTAATACTTCATGCAGCGCGATGTCGCATCTCATTTCAACGTTTCAATGCAAAGAATCTGTAATGATATGTCCATAACATTGTGCTTAACTGTTAGAGGTCTTCAATAGAATGTGAACTATATAATTCCATGCAACGGCATGGCGCTCCGTAGTGTCTGTCTGTTAAAGCAATCGAGCTAGAATTCTCCATGCAATGCGCTGGCGCATCCCATTTCATCGTTTCAAAGTAAGAATGCTGTAATCTCTTATGCATAGCTCTATGCTTATCTGCTTTAAAACTTCATAAGAATGTAAATTCTACAGCTCCATGCAACAGGATTGCCCTTCGTAGTGTCTACATGTCGAGACAATAGAGTACTAATGCATTATACAATGCCATGACTCATCTCATTTCAACGTTTCGAATTAAGTAAGCTGTAATCTTCTATGAAAAGCATTATAATTATCTGCTTGCACTCTGCAATAGAATGTGAATTCTATAGATCCAAGCAACAGGAGGGCAGGCTCTCCACCATCCTACTGCCTGCCCTGATGCGGGCAAAGGATTCCCAGGGCCACTCAAACCGCGACCAACATCTATCTTATACTCTAACCGATTCATCGTTATGCGTTTTCCATTAAGCTTGCCGGGATCAGTGATATTGATTCGCTCAATCTAAATTATTATTTTCTTTTTAAGTTTCTCGATTTTTTTAGTTTCTCTCACGATATCGTCTATTTCGTTGTACCTTACCTTTACAGTATGGTATATAATCTGTTGTTTGATATTTCTAGGATTTCCTCTTAATAAATGCAATGCTTCCACATATTCTCTTTCTCTTTCTCTTTAGTTACATTGTTGTTATTTTATGCTTTTCACCCTCCACATTCACTCTCTACACCATCTCGGAACAGGCGTTATACGATTACTGCAGGATGACGCCCCGGTCTCGTTACACCGAGATCGAGTGTTCTCTCTTGCATCCGCTGATTTATATATGTTATATATTGGAGAATATTTCCTCCTATCCTTTGTATTTTTCGAATGAAATTACATTGACAGAAGTACGAGCTAGTTCTGCACGCCTATTTGAAACAACATTAAATCACCTTGTTAAACAATAATATATTAAATGTGACTTGGACTTTTAAACTTGAATTTATAAGCATCTAACAGGTAAATATGTTTTTCTTACTATTCATATCATTATACATTCAGTGATTTATTGTTTGCAGTGATTTGATATATTAACTGCTTGATTATATTTTGCAATGAACTTTGCCTACCAAACATTGTTTTTACTCCTGATGGGAGTGGATAGTTCATCGTTTTATATTCTTATATCGCATTGATTATAAAAGTATATGACATCCTTTTTATGCAGTCATGTATAATTATGTACTGTGACGGTTTTTCCCCTTACAATCCGCAAGAAAAGGGTATATAGAACCAATAATAACGGGATATCCAGAAGTTTAGTCCGGGGTTATATCGGGGTACAGAATATCCGCGTGCTTCGGCAACGCGAAGTACAGAGCAATAAATTTCCTATCCAGCAAGTATTTCGAAGCTGCGAGGCTGGGACTTTTTGGGCGCCAGCTACTCAAGAAGTAGCAAAAACTAGTAAACCACGCAACCCGGGGAAACCCGGTGCAAGATAATCCTCGAAATTTCGAAATACTCTTTCGCTCGACTGCTTCTAGCCGAGTGCGCAAATTAGGGTCGCGGGATACTGAACTCACCGCTTCTTTCTAGATTGCCTCGACGCGGTATTACAAAAGGGTATACGACAAGCCGCGAATGTCCGGGGATCACCACCCGTTATACAATACAAATTACAATACGCGATATCACAATTGCGGCAGGGAACAAATGGGACGCTTTAGCGTATAAGGACTCACGTTCTCGTTTCCAACAAGTATGGATCTCATTCAGTCCGTCTACCTCTCTCTCTCTCTCTCTCTCTCTCTCTCTCTCTCTCTCTCTCTCTCTCTCTCGTCCTCCGAATCGCTCAGTATAATCGCTTGCTCGGTTGCTCGCTAAGTAGTCGCTATGTCGTTCAGAAGAATAAGAGGCTGTCTTCGTGCTGGCTAGCTCATTATATAGGTTTTCTGGGGGTCTTCGGATCCCCTTAGATCCTCCTTAGGGCTCCTTGATGGGGTAGGGCCATACGCTTCGGTATTGTTCGGGGCATCGATCGGTGGATTTCGGCGATCTACCCTGATCGCCCCCTCTGGTGTGTCTAGAGGGGGTCCTCTGGATTATTTGAACTGCGGCGCGTGCCGCGCGCCGCGCTTTCCACGGCTCACCTGCAATTCCGCTGTGCATCTTCAGTTTTCCTCTCCATGGGCTCAAGGGAGGGGTAGAGGTCCTTCTCACAACCGAGAACCATCCTGTTTGTCTCCATGGACTATGGCAGCGGTCTTATCGTTGCAGAGCTCTGGATCGTATCCTTCGGGCTTCAGGGTCTCTTCTTGCTCACTTCCCGACTCCTCCACCGTCGAGCCCGTCACGCAATCTCGGCGCACAGCCCTTCCGCGAACCTGCGGTCTTATTATCCGCCGAAGAGGCGTCTTATAGGTCGCTTCTTCCATCAGCTCGCCAGTCTTATCCGTCGAACGGAGAGAGAGAAACGAACGGGGGGGGGGGGGGGGGGGGTGGAAGGTTCTACCATCGTGTATTTCACGCTCCTCGCAAATACAGCTATCGCAATGGTCCGTGTCGCGCTTCTCGCATGGGTGGTGATCTGCGAGCTAGTCTAACCGAAGCAGGGGGGGGGGGGGTGAGCGAGCCTTGTGACGTCACCACGTCACAGTACATACAAATTTGCGATTAAGTAGCTATGTGTTCAAATTCAATTCCGAATAATGCAGTAAAAAGCATCCCAGATAACAAACGGCAAGATGGTAGCGACACCATGCCGGCACTATATTGCCACTTCCGAGGAGTGTCAACTGATTCGTAGTCATCTGTGACCGGATTCGTTAACTAGAATGCCAGAACGTGTTACCAGCACATTCTAGACAAGCGAATCGCGCAGCACCAGCACCATGGTGACACGCGTATCATCGCTCCATTCATGAATCTCCTCAGCCATGACGCAGGATCACATTTGGCAATGGGGAACCTGTGCTTTCATACAAATTGGAACCGTTAGATGTCAGTAGATGTTCAGCATATGAGTATTGATAGACATTTTGATGGTCGTTTTCCTATATTTATAGTTATTGAGCGAGTCGTATATATTTCTTTCAATCCATCATAGACTAAAAATATTATTTATCAAAAAAATATTACTTATAAAATAAAAATTCATGCTGTTGCGTCCCTAACTTCGCCTTGTGTAATTTTTGAAATAACATGCTGTCATCGTATGTAATGTAACCCGAAATTGCATGAATTTGCAACAATAAATTGAAGAAAATATATATAAAATAAGTGTGTATATTTTTATGACAAAGTAGTTATCGACTTTATGGAAAAAATCGTCTTATCGAGCTAGTTTATAGAAAATAATAAAATCGAGTTCTTATATCTTTGTCTTGTGCCGGTGTACCTATTTTGGAATCAAAATAAATAAATTGCACAGTTTAGTCATTTTTCATATTAGCTTATAATTTTTATGGAAACAGCTTCCCCATTAGTAAATGTCAGCATACGCCACAACCACGCGTGTAGCTATGGTGAGCTGATAGTGTCATTGTTACGGCCGTGTGCTATATCTCGGTGCTTTAATAGTGCCGTGATACGAATGCCGCCCTATTACTAACAGTATGCCATTTCGAAAGCTGAGTAGGAGCACTTTGTTAGCACAGTTCTGTCACGGAATTCGTTCCATCCGTTGTCATTGGCGTGCCAATCGCTGGCTGTTTGGGATATTGTAGTGCATGAGGCAGACTTGTTCCTTATCATCGTCAAGGAGATGGATTTTCACTCCCCCCTTTTTGAATTTTTTAAATTATTGTTTGGAATTTTTGCCGTTTCTGTATCTCTATGACCGCATTGTGGATTCAACTTATGTACGATCTTTTTGGTCTTCATCTTTTGTTACATGTAATATTATATATGTGATGCACGTTTGTTATGTAATGCTCCGATTTGTAAGCCTCAGATACTTTTATTCTTTGGTAAAGCAACTTATTCGATTAATATATATTTATTAGACATAGATATAAACAATTAGAAAAATGTTATTAAAACGCTATTAAATATGTTGTTGCAATTATATATTTAAGGTCTGAAGATGTAGATGCAATTAATGTCCGATATTTTACGTGATCCAATCGACGTATCAAGTGAGGCTATGAAATATAAAAATCTTTTACTATTCTTCGACCCCTTTACATGCTACATGAATGATAAGTTCTGCAAGACAAGAAGCCTGAATTAGTGAGATATCTAGGAACATAAGTAATTTGTAAGTAACACATCTTTTCTCTTTGAAATATTTGCCTTTGCATAGAACAGAACGTATAGATATAATTGCCTGTTTTGTACCCATTTCGGTCCAATTCTATTATAGCCTTTGAGCAGAAGTAATATTGATTATACTTGATTTTTGCAATAGTTCTTTAATTAACAGATTTTATTAACCTAGAATCATCATTTGACGGATGTATCAATCTACTTTGTAGCTCCATCAGTTTCTTTTTCTGCTCGCTACTTTCCATTTTCAGTTCCGTATACTTACCCTTTATCACCATCATATATGTTGCGTAAAATTACAATAACTTTTTGTCCTCAAATTTTGCGGATATTTCAATTAAATTTCCTTTGATTAAATAAACGGAAATTAAAAAACAGTGGCACGTACCATTTCTTGGAAACGTTGTATCGTAATTTGCATCTGACTGTTTTGAAAGGCAAGCACTTTACTTAACGTTTGCAATGATTCGGTTAGCGAAGTAAAGTAATATTCTACTTTCGAAATTGTTGGCTCTTGTAATTCTAAGGCAAATATATTCATCTGTCGACATCGTGAACATTGTTTTTTGGCAAAATTCCAGAAAAACAAATATACTATAAGTAAAATAATAAACACTATAATATTAAATTTAACTCTGTTCATCGTTGCCTTGTTGGACACATCCATAACAATATACAGGGTGGGGCAGTAATAATTAGCACCTCAGATATCCACGAAACTATAAGTTTCATAGAAGTTTTTGCTAATATAAAATTGCATAGTACAAAGGGGCCATCCGTTGATGAAAATAGTTTTTTTGTAAGTGGAGTTATGTTGGACATATGAAGGTTACCTTCATTTTTTAAAATGAATTGGTATGTCCATTCTTCCGTAATACGATAGAGCATTTTAAAGCAAGTTTAACGATCTGTAACATGAAGGCATTAAAGGTTACAAAAAGTAAAGAAAGGCGATAATACTCACGGTTTTGATAGTAATTTGATAAAGTGAATAAACGCTTTTCGAAGGGCATTTCAATAGTTTGCAGCATAAGTTAAACATGATAAGATTAGTATTGAAAAATCGGTTCGAATACGTTTGGTTAGGCTGTTCTTTGTGTCGTTCATTTTATAATTACTGAGCTGCGGATTCCTGAGGACAGCTCACAAAATTGTTGAACTATGGATGATTATCATTGTGAATTTGAATCAAAAGGTAATTAAATTCCATTAGATTGTAAACAGATCTCAATGTTTCATTTTAAATAGTAAGATTAAATACTCTTTACAAAACTACAAGAATGGATACATACCTTTCTGTTATTATTACTTCATAAAGAATTATAATTGCAATTATATAGTTCATTACGATAAAAAATATTTCTCAGAAAATTCTAAATATTAAATAAAAGAATCAAGTAAAACATTTTTAATAATTACGAATATGAAAAATACTTGAACATTCCAATAGAAAGATGTCTAAACAGGAGCTAGAAAAGTCAAACATTCAATTGCAAGCAGTTGGGCAGTATTTCAATTTTTAAGAAAATTGATGAAAGTCAACCATTTTGAAGTGGTCAGAATCTTTGTCGTTTGAGCAATAAGTGAATAACAAATAACTGCATAAATTCCAGGCTTAAAAACTTATGGATTAAATCCTATGCAGACTCGTTTATGAGCGAGATACTAAATAATAATCCACACTAAGTAATCATTTTAAAACTTAAACGATTACATCTCGCGAACTATCAAAGATATCAGAAGCGTGAAAAGTATGTGGTTTATCAAAAACTCTTCTAAAAGAACGGACGAAGCCAATAGAAATCTTTGTTGAAGTAAGCAAGTTCTAAAGTGCTAAGCAACGCGATGGCCATTATCTGCCTATGTTTCATAGCAAGTAAGTTCTGAATTTCTATGAAATCCGATGGAATTCCTCACTACTAACGTTTCAAAGTAAGTTCTCAAATTCTCAATTCTACGTTTAAAACTATGTGTGTTCTATATATCTATGTAAAGTGATGGTTCCTATTAGTTATGACGGAAACCTATATATAGTAAGTCAGGGAAGCTCGAAGGGGTTAATTATCTAAATGCTTTAAGGTGTAAAACGTATTTTAATCTAAAGCGATCTATCGTTCCAAGGTATCCGCTCACGTACAACTTTTCTTGGGCGCCAGCTGCTCAGAAAGTAGCAAAGGGATAGACTATACGACCTCGGGAAACCTGGGGCGGAACAATCCTTGAAATTTCGAAATGCTCCTCTTCTCGACTACGCCTAGCCAAGTACACACACTCAGGTCGCGAGATACTGAAGTCACGGCATGTTTATTTATGGTCTCGACGTGGGTGTAACTAACAAGGGCTACGGGAAGCTACGCAACACGCCGCAAATTACCGGGTAGTCTCTTTGGAAGTGTAGTCGAGATATACATAACACTTCGTAATGAATATTATAACTTATCTTGAAACCCAGAAATGAGATGCGATATTGCGTTTTAGAAGCACTAGAACTCTAATGCTTCGATACGTAGATATCTGGAAACGCATTTTCCTAGCAAGGAATTGTGGCGTTTTCATTCTTTTGTAGTGTAGATGAGGTATACATAACACATCGCAATGAATATTATATCTTAACGTAAGACGTAGAATTGAGATGCGATAACACGTTTAAAGAAGCTTTGGTATTCCATTGCTTCGATGCTTAGACATCTGGAAACACTATTTCCTAGCAAGGAAGTGTTGCATTTACGTTCTTTTGAATTGTATATGAGATACACATAACACATTGCAATGATTATTATATCATATCATGAAACAATGAAATGAGATGCGATATCGCGTTTTAAGAAGAAATAGAACTCTATTCCTTCGATACGTAGACATCTAGAAACGATATTTTCTAGCATGGAAATGCCGCATTTACATTCTTTTGAAGTTAATACGAGGTATACATGACACTTCGCAATGAATATTATATCTGATCTCGAAACATAGAAGTGAGATGCCATATCGCGTTTTACGAATAATTAGAACTCTTTTGTTTCGACACGTAGTCATCTGGAAACGCTATTTCCTAGCAAGGAAGAGTCGCATTTACATCCTTTTGAAGTGAAAACGAGGTACACATGACATTTCGCAATGAATATTATATTTGATCATGAAACATAGAAATGAGATGCGACATCGCGTTTTGAGAAGCATTAGAACCCTATTGCTTCGATACGTAGACATCTACAAACCCTACTTCCTAGCAGGGAAGTGTCGTAATTACATCCTTTTGAAGTGAATACGAGGTATACATGACACTTCGCAATGAATATTATATCTTATCATGAAGCATAGAAGTGAGATACGATATCGCGTTTTAAGAAGCACTAGAACTCTACTGCTACGATACGTAGACATCTGAAAACAATATTTCCTAGCATGCAAGTGGCGCATTTACATTCTGTTGAAGTGAATACGATGTATACATAACACTGCACAATGAATATTATATCTTATCGTGAAGCATAGAAATGAGATGCGATATCGCGATATAAGAAGCATTAGAACACTAAAGCTTCGACACGTAGACATCTGCAAACGCTACTTCCTAGCAAGGAAGTGTCGCATTTACATTCTTTTGAAGTGAATATGATGTATACATGATACTTCGCAATGAACATTATATCTCATCACGAAACATAGAAGTGAGATGCGATATCGCGATATATGAAGCGCTAGAACTCTATTGCTACGATGCGTAGACATATGGAAATGTTATTTCCTAGCAAGGAAGTGTCGCATTTACATTCTTTTGAAGTGAACTCGAAGTATACATAACACTCCACACTGAATATTATATCTTATCATGAAACATAGAAATGAAATGCGACATCTCGTTTTAAGAAGCAGTAGAAATCTATTGCTACGATACGTGGACATCTCCAAACGCTATTTCCTAGCATGGAAATGACGCATTTACATTCTTTTGAGGTGAATACGAGGTATACATGACACTTCGCAATGAATATTATATCTTATCATGAAACATAGAAGTGAGATGCGATATCGCATTTTAAGAATCATTAGAACGCTATTGTTTCGACACGTAGTCATCTGGAAACGCTATTTCCTAGCAAGGAAGTGTCGCATTTACATCCTTTTGAAGTGAATACGAGGTATACATGTCACTTCGCAATGAATATTATACCACATCATGAAACATAGGAGTGAGATGCGATATCGCGTTTTAAGGAGCATTAGAACTCTATTGCTACGATACGTAGATATCTGCAAACGCTATTTCCTAGCATGGAAGTGTCGCATTTACATTCTTTTGAAGTGAATACGAGGTATACATAACACTCTACAATGAATATTATATCTCATCACGAAACATAGGAGTGAGATGCGATATCGCGATTTAAGAAGCGCTAGAACTCTATTGCTACGATGCGTATACATATGGAAAAGTTATTTCCTAGCAAGGAAGTGTCGCATTTACATTCTTTTGAAGTGAACTCGAAGTATACATAACACTCCACACTGAATATTATATCTTATCATGAAACATAGAAATGAAATGCGACATCTCGTTTTAAGAAGCAGTAGAAATCTATTGCTACGATACGTGGACATCTCCAAACGCTATTTCCTAGCATGGAAATGACGCATTTACATTCTTTTGAGGTGAATACGAGGTATACATGTCACTTCGCAATGAATATTATACCATATCATGAAACATAGGAGTGAGATGCGATATCGCGTTTTAAGAAGCATTAGTACTCTATTGCTGTGATACGTAGACATCTGCAAACAATATTTCCTAGCAATGAAGTGTCGCATTTACATTCTTGTGAAGTGAAATCGAGGTATACATGACACTTCGCAATGAATATTATATCTTATCATGAAACATAGAAATGAGATGCGATATCGCGTTTTAAGATGCATTAGAACCCTATTGCTACGATACGTAGACATCTGCGAACGCTACTTCCTAGCATGGAAGTGTCGCATTTACATTCTTCGGAAGTGAATACGAGGTATACATGACACTTCGCAATGAATATTATATCTTATCATGAAACATAGAAGTGAGATGCGATATCGCATTTTAAGAATCATTAGAACGCTATTGTTTCGACACGTAGTCATCTGGAAACGCTATTTCCTAGCAAGGAAGTGTCGCATTTACATCCTTTTGAAGTGAATACGAGGTATACATGTCACTTCGCAATGAATATTATACCATATCATGAAACATAGGAGTGAGATGCGATATCGCGTTTTAAGGAGCATTAGAACCCTATTGCTACGATACGTAGATATCTGCAAACGCTATTTCCTAGCATGGAAGTGTCGCATTTACATTCTTTTGAAGTGAATACGAGATATACATAACACTCTACAATGAATATTATATCTCATCACGAAACATAGGAGTGAGATGCGATATCGCGATTTAAGAAGCGCTAGAACTCTATTGCTACGATGCGTATACATACGGAAAAGTTATTTCCTAGCAAGGAATTGTCGCATTTACATTCTTTTGAAGTGAATACGAGGTATACATGACACTTCGCAATGAATATTATACCTTATCATGAAACATAGAAGAGAGATGCGATATCGCGTTTTAGGAAGCACTGGAACTCTATTGCTGCGATACGTAGACATCTGCAAACGCTATTTCCTAGCATGGAAGTGTCGCATTTACATTCTTTTGATGTGAATACGAGATATACATGACACTTCGCAATGAATATTATATCTTATCATGAAACGGGTATGAGGTGCTATATCGCGTTTTGAGAAGCATTAGAACTCTATTGCTAATATACGTAGACATCTGCAAACTCTACTTCCTAGCAAGGAAATTTCGCACTTACATTCCACTGTAGTGAATACGAGGTATACATAACATTACACAATGAATATTATATCTTATTACGAAACATAGAAATGAAATACGATATCTCCTTTTAAGAAGCATTAGTACTCTATTGCTGTGATACGTAGACATCTGCAAACAATATTTCCTAGCAATGAAGTGTCGCATTTACATTCTTGTGAAGTGAAATCGAGGTATACATGACACTTCGCAATGAATATTATATCTTATCATGAAACATAGAAGTGAGATGCGATATCGCGTTTTAAGATGCATTAGAACTCTATTGCTACGATACGTAGACATCTGCAAACGCTATTTCCTAGCATGGAAGTGTCGCACTTACATTCATTTGAAGTGAATACGAGGTATACATGACCCTTCGCAATGAATATTATATCTTGTCATGAAACATAGAAGTGAGATGCGATATCGCATTTTAAGAATCATTAGAACGCTATTGTTTCGACACGTAGTCATCTGGAAACGCTATTTCCTAGCAAGGAAGTGTCGCATTTACATCCTTTTGAAGTGAATACGAGGTATACATGTCACTTCGCAATGAATATTATACCATATCATGAAACATAGGAGTGAGATGCGATATCGCGTTTTAAGAAGCATTAGTACTCTATTGCTGCGATACATAGACATCTGCAAACAATATTTCCTAGCAATGAAGTGTCGCATTTACATTCTTGTGAAGTGAAATCGAGGTATACATGACACTTCGCAATGAATATTATATCTTATCATGAAACATAGAAGTGAGATGCGATATCGCGTTTTAAGATGCATTAGAACTCTATTGCTACGATACGTACACATCTGCAAACGCTGTTTCCTAGCATGGAAGTGTCGCATTTACATTCTTTTGAAGTGAATACGAGGTATACATAACACTCTACTATGAATATTATATCTTATCACGAAACATAGAAGTGAGATGCGATATCGCGATTTAAGAATCATTAGAACACTATTGTTTCGACACGTAGTCATCTGGAAGCGCTATTTCCTAGCAAGGAAGTGTCGCATTTACATCCTTTTGTAGTGAATACGAGGTATACATGACACTTCGCAATGAATATTATATCTTATCATGAAACATAGAAGTGAGATGCGATATCGCGTTCTAAGAAGCACTAGAACTCTATTGCTACGATACGTAGACATCTGCAAACGCTATTTCCTAGAATGGAAGTGTCGCATTTACATTCTTCTGAAGTGAATACGAGGTATACATGACACTTCGCAATGAATATTATATCTTATCATGAAACATAGAAGTGAGATGCGATATTGCGTTTTAAGAAGCATTAGATCTCTATTGCTGCGACACGTAGACATCTGCAAACGCTATTTCCCTGCATGGAAGTGTCGCATTTACATTCTTTTGAAGTGAATACGAGGTATACATGACACTTCGCAATGAATATTATATCTTATCATGAAACATAGAAGTGAGATGCGATATCGCGTTTTAAGGAGCATTAGAACTCTATTGCTACGACACGTAGACATCTGCAAACGCTATTTCCTAGCAAGGGAGTGCCGCATTTTCATTCTTTTGAAGTGAATACGAGGTATACATAACATTACACAATGAATATTATATCTTATTCCCAAGCACAGAAATGAAATACGACATCCCTTTTTAAGAAGCATTAGTACACTATTGCTGTGATACGTATACATCTGCAAACAATATTTCCTAGCAAGGAAGTGTCGCATTCACATTCTTGTGAAGTGAAATCGAGGCATACATGACACTTCGCAATGAATATTATATCTTATCATGAAACATTGAAATGAGATGCGAAATCGCGTTTTAAGGAGAGTCAGAACTCTATTGCTTCGATACGTAGACATCTGCAAATGCTATTTCCTATAGAAAGGGAGTGTCGCATTTACATTAATATGAAGTGTATGCGAGATATAAGTGACACTTCGCAATGGATATTATATCTTTTCATGAAACATAGAAATGAGATGCGATATCGCGTTATAAGAAGCATTAGAACGCCATTGCTACGATACGTAGATATCTGGAGACGCTACTTCCTGGCAAGCAAGTGTCGCATTTACATTCTTTTAATGTGAATACGTGGTATACACGACAATTCGCAATGAATATTATATCTTTTCATGAAACATAGAAATGAGATGCGATATCGCGTTATAAGAAGCATTAGAACTCTATTGCTACGATACGTAGATATCTGGAGACGCTATTTCCTAGAAAGGAAGTATCGCATTTACATTCATTTGAAGTGTAGACGAGGAATACATAACACCTCGCAATGAACATTATATCTTATCATGAGACATAGAGATGAGGTGCGATATCGCGTTTTAGGGAGAATTAGAACTCTATAGCTTCGATACAGAGATATCTGGGGACGTAATTCCCTAGAAAGGAAGTGTCATATTTTGTGACGTCAGGTATACCGCCTGCCACCCATCAACCTCCTCGCACCCCCCAGCATCAACCCCTGGACGCATGCAACCAGCCAAACTCGCCTGCAGAAGCAGCAACAGAAGTGTTCGCGCGCGCATACCTGCACGCGCTCACTCACACCGAATTCCGCTGCCTCACTCGCACCGCCCAGTATACCTCTCTCGCTCGTACCGGACACCAGTGTCTCACTCGCACCACCGAGTATACCTGTCTCGCCCGCACCAAGAACGGGCAGCCCTATCTCCCTCGCACCGAGGTTTCCGTCCTGCAGGAAGACGTAGCCGCAGCCCATCACCTGAATGGGGTCTTTTCCAATTCCGGGAACAGGATCTGCTAGAACCTATATATTACTTCTAAGCTAGGACGTACATACCATATCATGACGCATATATAAGAATTCCTAGATCTAAGTTACACTAAGTAAGATGCGTCCGGCCAGCGTCCTGCGCCGCTAGCCCCACCACGAGCCGCGGGTCCCCATTCGCTGAACCGCGCGCTCTCCGCCTCGAGACGCGAGTCCCCCACTCGCGGGACCGCGATCTCCCTACCACGAGCGTCCGCGACCGTAGAGCCCCGCGAACCGAGGAGGTCAGAGACGCGTCTCCAGAGCGCACACTCTGACTCGAGATCTCCTACCGAGGAGTCGAAACCTCTAGTTCTAGATCGTTAGCCACCTCAATGTGGCGTTCAGGCATCGTATTTCTATTTCCATTTTAACTTAGTCTTAGACTTAGAATAATTCCAGTTCTTGTATACTTTAAACCTAGAATATATTTTATTTTTACTTTTACTATATCCAAGTACAAGTTCTTTTAGCAAGTCTACTATTTCCACATCCATTAATTTTATCAAGTGTTTATAATACTAGTTCTACTTTTAACATTACATTTAACTACGAATTCTTCCACGGGTTCTTCCATACAACTGGGGTTGATCTTAATCAAATTGAAGGAGTATAGAAATCGGCTTTGTGACGTTGAGACAGCCGCTTAACCTTCAGATCTTAGTCGAAACTACAGAAAAACCTGGTGAATGAATCGTGCTTCCGGTTTGCGAAGAACGCGACGTGCGAGTAGGAAGAATATCATACGATCACCTGTGCGTGAATATTTGGAGGGCGTTCCGAGAGTCCTCGTATACCAGCGACCTGCCTTCGCACCAGCCCAGACGCCGCTTTCCGAAGCGACCGTCGACGCTTCCGATCCAGACACCACGACGCATCACGCCGATTCTGCCACATTCAGCATCATCGCTGAATTCCGACCGCCGTCCTCCTCTTCGCTGGCGACTGATGGAGATTTCCGTAGCAGCCAACAGAACGAAATCCGCTACGATCCCAGCGAAAGATCCTCCACGCCGTTTCTACGTACAAATCGAGAGAGAAATCATCGAAAGGTAGGGTCACTCCCTTATTATCGCGAGTGTTTTCGCTAGTGTCGCGTCAGCCGAAATTGTCGGACCCGGTCTTAACGCGTTCCCGCGGACCGAATTACCGAAAAATAGGCTCGTGTCGTAAAGCCTCCGAAGCAACGGAAAATAGTTTCACCGGACGTGATACCTCGTACTCACCTCAAAAGAATGTAAATGCGACACATCCTTGCTAGGAAATAGCGTGTGCAGATGTCTACGTATCGTAGCAATAGAGTTCTAATGCATCTTAAAACGCGATATCGCATCTCATTTCTATGTTTCATGATTAGCTATAATATCCATTGCGAAGTGTCATGTATACCTCGTATTCACTTCAAATGAATGGAAATGCGACACTTGCTTGCTAGGAAATAGCGTTTGCATATGTCTACGTATCGTAGCAATAGAGTTCTACTGCATCTTAAAACGCAATATCGGATCTCACTTCTATGTTTCATGATAAGATATTATATTCATTGCGAAGTGTCATGTATACCTCGTATTCTCTTAAAAAGAATGTAAATGCGACTATTCCTTGCTAGGAAATAGCGTCTGCAGATGTCTACGTATCGTAGCAATAGAGTTCTAATGCTACTTAAATCGCGATATCGCATCTCATTTCTATGTTTTGTGATAAGATATAATATTCATTGCGAGGTGTCACGTACACCTCGTATTCACTTCAAAAGAATGTAAATGCGACACTTCCTTGCTAGGAAATAGCGTATTCAGATGTCTACGTATCGTAGCAATAGAGTTCTAATGCTACTTAAATTGCGATATCGCATCTCATTTCTATGTTTCGTGATAAGATATAATATTCATTGCGGAGTGTCATGTATACCTCGCATTCACTCCAAACAAATGTAAATGCGACAATTCCATGCTAGGAAATAGCGTTTGTAGATATCTCCGCATCGAGGCCATAGAGATTAATGCTTCTTAAAACGCGATATCGCATCTCCCATCTATGTTTTGTGAAAAGATATAATATTCATTGCGAAGTGTCATGTACACCTCGTATTCACTTCAAAAGAATGTAAATGCGACACTGCCATGCTAGGAAACAGCGTTTGCAGATGTCTATGTATCGAAGCAATAGAGCTCTAATGCTTCTTATAACACGATATCGCATCTCATTTCTATGTTTCATGATAAGATCTATTATTCATTGCGAAGTGCCATGTATACTTCGTATTCACTTCAAGTGAATGTAAATGCGACACTTCCTTGCTTGGAAGTAGCGTTTGCAGATGTCTACGTAACGTAGCAATAGAGTTCTAACGCTTCTTAAAACGCGATATCGCATCTCATTTCTAAGTTTCATGATAAGGTATAATATTCATTGCGAAGTGTCATGTATACCTCGTATTCGCTTCAAATGAATGTAGATGCGACTCTGCCTTGCTAGGAAATAGCGTTTGCAGATGTGTACGTAACGTAGCAATAGTGTTCTAATGCTTCTCAAAGCGCGATATCGTATCTCATTTCTATGTTTCATGACAAGATATAATATTCATTGCGAAGTGTCATGTATTCCTCGTATTCACATCAAGAGAATGTAAATGCGACACTTCCTTGCTATGTAATAGCGTTTGCAAATGTCTACGTATCGAAGCAATTGAGTTCTAAAGCTTCTTAAAACACGATATGGCATCTCATTACTGTGTTTCATGATAAGATCTATTATTCATTGCGAAGTGTCACTTATACCTCGTATTCACTTCAAGTGAATGTAAATGCGACACTTCGTTGCTAGGAAATAGCGTTTGCAGATGTCTACGTACCGAGGCAATAGTGCTCTAATGCTTCTTCAAACGCGATATCGCATCTCATTTCAATGTTTCATGATAAGATATAACATCCATTCCGAAGTGTCATGTATACCTCGTATTCACTTCAAAAGAATGTAAATGCGACACTTGCTTGCTAGGAAATAGCGTTTGCAGATGTCTCCGTATCGAAGCAATAGAGTTCTATTACTTCATAAAACGGGTTATCGCATCTCATTTCTATATTTCATGACAAGATATAATATTCATTGCGAAGTATTATGTATTCCTCGTATTGACATCTAAAGAATGTAAATGCGACTCTTCCTTGCTAGGTAACAGCGTTCGCAAATGTCTACGTATCGAAGCAATAGAGTTCTAAAACTTCTTAAAACACGATATCGCATCTCATTTCTATGTTTCACGATAAGATCTATTATTCATTGCGAAGTGTCACTTATACCTCGTATTCACTTCAAATGAATGTAAATGCGACACTTCCTTGCTAGGAAATAGCGTTTGCAGATGTCTACGTATCGAGGCAATAGTGCTCTAATGCTTCTTAAAACGCGATATCGCATCTCATTTCTATGTTTGATGATAGGATATAATATCCATTCCGAAGTGTCATGTATACCTCGTATTCGCTTCAAATGAATGTAGATGCGACTCTGCCTTGCTAGGAAATAGCGTTTGCAGATGTGTACGTAACGTAGCAATAGTGTTCTAATGCTTCTCAAAGCGCGATATCGCATCTCATTTCTATGTTTCGTGACAAGATATAATATTCATTGCGAAGTGTCACTTATACCTCGTATTCACTTCAAAAGAATGTAAATGCGACACTTCGTTGCTAGGAAATAGCGTTTGCAGATGTCTACGTATCGAGGCAATAGTGCTTTAATGCTTCTTAAAGCGCGATATCGCATCTCATTTCTATGTTTCATGATAAGATACAATATTCATTGCGAAGTAGCATGTATACTTCGCTTAAACTTCAAATGAATGTAAGTGCGACACTTCCTTGCTAGGAAATAGCGTATGCAGATGTCTACGTATCGAAGCAATAGAGTTATAATGTTCCTTATAACGAGATGTCGCATCGAATTTCTACGTTTTATGATAAGACATAATCTTCATTGCGAAGCGTCATGTATACATCTTATTCCTTTCAAAAGAATGTAAATGCGACACTTGCTTGCTAGGAAATAGCGTTTTCAGATGTCTATGTGACGACGCAATAGAGCTCGAATGCTTCTTAAAACACGATATCGCAACTCATTTCTATGTTTCATGATAAAATCTATTATTCATTGCGAAGTGTCACTTATACCTCGTATTCGCATCTAAAGAATGTAAATGCGACACTTCCTTGCTAGGTAATAGCGTTTGCAAATGTCTACGTATAGAAGCAATAGAGTTATAATGCTCCTCAAAACACGATATCGCATCTCATTTCTATGATACATGATAAGATCTATTATTAATTGCGAAGTGTCACTTATACCTCGCATTCACTTCAAATGAATGTAAATGCGACACTCCCTTGCTAGGAAATAGCATTTGCAGATGTCTATGTATCGAGGCAATAGTGCTCTAGTGCTTCTTGAAACGAGATATCGCATCTCATTTCTATGTTTCATGATAAGATATAATATTCATTGCGAAGTGTCATGTATACCTCGTATTCCGTTCAAAAGAATGTAAATGCGACACTTCCTTGCTGGGAAATAGCGTTTGCAGATATCATCGTATCGTAGCAATAGAGTTCTAATACAGCTTAAAACGCGATATCGTATCTCACATCTATGTTTCATGATAAGATATAATATTCATTGCAAAGTGTCATGTATGCCTCGTATTCACTTCATTAGAATGCAAATGCGACTATTACTTGCTAGGAAATAGCGTTTGCAGATGTTTACGTATCGAAGCAATAGAGTTCTAATGCTTCTTAAAACGAGATATCGCATCTCATTTCTATGATTCATGATAAGGTATAATATTCATTGCGAAGTATTATGTTTTCCACGCCTAAACTTCAAATGAATGTAAAGGTGTCACTTCCTTCCTAGGAAATAGCGTTTGAGAATGTCTACGTATCGTAGCAACAGAGTTCTAATGCTTCTTAAAACGAGATATCGCATCTCATTTCTATGTTTCAGGATAAGATATAATATTCATTGCGAAGTGTTATGTATTCCTCGTCTACACTTCAAATGAATGTAAATGCCACACTTCCTTGCTAGGAAATGCGTTTCCAGATGTGTATGTATCGAAGCATTAGAGTTCTAATGCGTCTTAAAACGCGATATCGGGTCTCATTTCTATATTTCACGATATGATATAAAATTCATTACGAAGTGTTATGTATATCTCGTCTACACATCAAAAGAATGTAAATGCCACACTTCCTTGCTAGGAAATGCGTTTCCAGATGTCTACGTATCGAAGCATTAGAGTTCTAATGCGTCTTAATACGCGATATCGCGTCTCATTACTATGTTTCACGATATGATATAAAATTCATTGTGAAGTGTTATGTATACCTCGTCTACACATCATAAGAATGTAAATGCCACATTTCCGTCCTAGGAAATAGCGTTTCCAGATTTCTACGTATCGAAGCAATACAGTTCTAATGTTCCTTTAAGCGCGATGTCGCATTTCAATTCTATGTTGCATGATAAGCTTTAATATTCACAGCGAAGTGTTATGTATACCTCGTCTACACATCAAACGAATGTAAATGCCACATTTCCTTGCTAGGAAATAGCGTTTCCAGATTTCTGCGTATCGAAGTTATAGGGTTGTAAAGCTTCTTAAAACGCGACATCGCATCTCATTTCTATGTATCACGATAAGATATAATATTCATTGCGAAGAGATATGTATACCTCGTCTACACTTGAAAAGATTGTAAATTCCACACCTCCTTTCTAGGAAATGCGTTTACAGATGTCTACGTATCGAAGCAATAGAGTTCTAATGCATCTTAAAACGCGGCATCGCATCTCATTACTATGTTTCGTGATAAGATATAATATTCAATGTGCAGTGTTATGTATTCGTCGTCTACACTTCAAAAGAATGTAAATGCGACACTTCCTTGCTAGGAAATAGCGTTTGCAGATGTCTTCGTATCTAGGCAATAGTGCTCTAAAGCTTCTTATAACGCGATATCGCATCTCACTTCTATGTATCATGATAAAGTATAATATTCAGCGTGAAGTGTCATGTATACCTCGTATTCACTTCAATAGAATGTAAATGCGAAGTGTCATGAAGTGTCATTGCGAAGCGTCATGTATGCCTCGTAATAACTTCAGAAGAATGTAAAAGCGACACTTCCATGCTAGGAAATAGCGTTTGCAGATGTCCACGTATCGAGGCAATAGTGCTCTATAGCTTCTTAAAACGCGGTATCGCATCTCACTTCTATGTATCATGATAAGGTATAATATTCAGCGCGAAGTGTCATGTATATATCGTATTCACTTCAAAAGAATGTAAATGCGACACTTCCTTGCTGGGAAATAGCATTTGCAGATGTCTACGTATCCAGGCAATAGTGCTCTAATGCTTCTTAATTCGCGATATCGCATCTCACTTCTATGTATCATGATAAGATATAACATTCATTGCGATGTGTCATGTATACAACGTATTCACTTCAAATGAATGTAAATGCGACACTTCCTTGCTAGGAAATAGCGTTTGCAGATGTCTACGTATCCAAGCAATAGAGTTCTAATGCTTCTTAGAACGAGATATCGCATCTCATTTCTATGTTTCATGATAAGATACAATATTCATTGCGAAGTGGTATGTATTCCTCGTCTACACTTCAAATGAATGTAAATGCGACACTTCCTTTCTAGGAAATTACGTTTCCAAATGTCCACGTATCGAAGCAATGGAGTTCTAACTCTTCTCTAAACGCGAAATCGAATATCATTTCTATGATTCATGATAAGAAATAATATTCATTGCGAAGTGTCATGTATACCTCGTATTCCCTTCAAAAGAATGTAAATGCGACAATTGCTTGCTAGGAAATAGCGTTTGCAGGTGTCGACGTATCGAAGCATCAGAGTTCTAATGCTTCTTAAATCGCGATATCGCATCTCATTTCTATGTTTCGTGATAAGATATAATGTTCATTGCGAAGTTTCATGTATAACTCGTATTCCCTTCAAAAGAGTGTAAATGCGAAACTTGCATGCTAGGAAATAGCGTTTCAATAGAGTTCTAATGCTTCTTAGATCGTGATATCGCATCTCATTTCTATGTTTCGTGATAAGATATAATGTTCATTGCAAAGTGTCATGTATACCTCGTATTCACTTCAAAAGATTGTAAATGCAACACTTGCATGCTAGGAAATGCGTTTCCAGATGTCTACGTATCGAAGCAATGAAGTTTTAATGCTCCTTAAATCGCGATAACGCACCACACTTCCATGCTGCACGATAAGACATAATATTCATTGCGAAGTGTTGTCTATACCACTTATGCACATCAAAAGAATGTAACTGCAACACTTCCTTGCTAGAAAAGGCGTTTCCAGATGTCCACGTATCGAAGCAATAAAGATTTAATGCTCCTTAAAACGCGATAACGCATCTCATTTCCATGTTTCATGATAAGGGATAATATTCTTTGCGATGTGCTATGTATACCTCGTCTACACTTCAAAAGAATGTAAATGCCACACAACCTTGCTAGGAAATGCGTTTCCAGATGTCTACGTATCGAAGAAATAAAGTTTTAATGCTCCTTAAATCGCGATATTGCATCTCATATCCATGTTTCATGATAGGACATAATATTCATTGCGAAGTGTTATGTATACATCGTCTATACCTCAAAAGAATGTAAATGCCACACTTCCATGCTAGGAAATGCGTTTCTAGGTGTCTACGTATCGAAGCAATGAAGTTCTAATGCCTCTTAAAACGCGAAATCGCATGGCAGATCTATGTTTCATGATAAGATATAATATTCATTGCAAAGTGTAATGTATACCACGTCTGCACTTCAAAAGAATGAAAATGCCACACATCCTTGCTAGGAAATGCGTTTCCAGATGTCTACGTATCAAAGCAATAGATTTCTAGTGCTCCTTCAAACGCGGTATCGCATCTCATTTCTATGTTACATGATGAGATATAATATTCATTGCGAAGTGTTATGTATACCTCGTCTGCACTTCAAAAGAATGTAAGTGCCACACATCCTTGCTAGGAAATGCGTTTCCTGATGTCTACGTATCGAAGCAATGGAGTTCTAATGCTTCGCAAACGCGATATCGCATCTCATTTATATGTTTTATGATAAGAAATAGTATTCATTGCGAAGTGTAGTGTATACCACGTCTGCACTTCAAAAGACTGTAGCAGCCACACTTCCTTGTTAGAAAAGGCGGTTCCAGATGTCTACGTATCGAAGCATTAGATCTGTAATGCTTCTTATAACGCGATAACGTATCTCAGTTTTATGTTTCATGATATATTATAAAAACATATATAAGATATGAAATTCATTGTGAAATGTTATGCATACTTCGTCTACACTTCAAAATAATGTAAATGCCACATTTCCTTACTAGGAAATAGCGTTTCCAGATGTCTACGTATCGAAGCAATAGATTTCTAATGCTTCCTTATAAGCGATGTTTCATCTCAATTCTACGTTTCATGATATGATATGATATTCATTTCGAAGTGTTATGCATACCTCGTCAACACATCAAAAGAATGTAAATGCCACACTTCCTTGCTAGGAAATGCAATTCCAGATATCTATGTATCGAAGCAGTAGAGTTCTAATGCTTCTGAAAACGCGATATCGCATCTCATTTCTATGTTTCGTGATAAGATATAATGTTCATTGCGAAGTTTCATGTATAACTCGTATTCCCTTCAAAAGAGTGTAAATGCGAAACTTGCATGCTAGGAAATAGCGTTTCAATAGAGTTCTAATGCTTCTTAGATCGTGATATCGCATCTCATTTCTATGTTTCGTGATAAGATATAATGTTCATTGCAAAGTGTCATGTATTCCTCGTATTCACTTCAAAAGAATGTAAATGCGACTATTCCTTGCTAGGAAATAGCGTATTCAGATGTCTACGTATCTTAGAAATAGAGTTGTAATGCTACTTAAATCGCGATATCGCATCTCATTTCTATGTTTCGTGATAAGATATAATATTCATTGCGAAGTGTCATGTATACCTCGTATTCCCTTCAAAAGAATGTAAATGCGACAATTGCTTGCTAGGAAGTAGCGTTTGCAGATGTCTACGTATCGAAGCTATAGAGTTCTAAAGCTTCTTAAATCGCGATATCGCATTTCATTTCTATGTTTCATGATAAGTTATAATATTCATTGCGACGTGTTATGTATACCTCGCATACTCTTCAAATGAATGTATGTGCGACACTCCCTTGCTTGGAATTAGCGTTTGCAGGTGTCGACGTATCGAAGCAATAGAGTTCTAATGCTTCTTAAATCGCGATATCGCATCTCATTTCTATGTTTCGTGATAAGATATAATGTTCATTGCGAAGTTTCATGTATAACTCGTATTCCCTTCAAAAGAGTGTAAATGCGAAACTTGCATGCTAGGAAATAGCGTTTCAATAGAGTTCTAATGCTTCTTAGATCGTGATATCGCGTCCCATTTCTATGTTTCGTGATAAGATATAATGTTCATTGCAAAGTGTCATGTATACCTCGTATTCACTTCAAAAGATTGTAAATGCAACACTTGCATGCTAGGAAATGCGTTTCCAGATGTCTACGTATCGAAGCAATGAAGTTTTAATGCTCCTTAAATCGCGATAACGCACCACACTTCCATGCTGCACGATAAGACATAATATTCATTGCGAAGTGTTGTCTATACCACTTATGCACATCAAAAGAATGTAACTGCAACACTTCCTTGCTAGAAAAGGCGTTTCCAGATGTCCACGTATCGAAGCAATAAAGATTTAATGCTCCTTAAAACGCGATAACGCATCTCATTTCCATGTTTCATGATAAGGGATAATATTCTTTGCGATGTGCTATGTATACCTCGTCTACACTTCAAAAGAATGTAAATGCCACACAACCTTGCTAGGAAATGCGTTTCCAGATGTCTACGTATCGAAGAAATAAAGTTTTAATGCTCCTTAAATCGCGATATTGCATCTCATATCCATGTTTCATGATAGGACATAATATTCATTGCGAAGTGTTATGTATACATCGTCTATACCTCAAAAGAATGTAAATGCCACACTTCCATGCTAGGAAATGCGTTTCTAGGTGTCTACGTATCGAAGCAATGAAGTTCTAATGCCTCTTAAAACGCGAAATCGCATGGCAGATCTATGTTTCATGATAAGATATAATATTCATTGCAAAGTGTAATGTATACCACGTCTGCACTTCAAAAGAATGAAAATGCCACACATCCTTGCTAGGAAATGCGTTTCCAGATGTCTACGTATCGAAGCAATAGATTTCTAGTGCTCCTTCAAACGCGGTATCGCATCTCATTTCTATGTTACATGATGAGATATAATATTCATTGCGAAGTGTTATGTATACCTCGTCTGCACTTCAAAAGAATGTAAGTGCCACACATCCTTGCTAGGAAATGCGTTTCCTGATGTCTACGTATCGAAGCAATGGAGTTCTAATGCTTCGCAAACGCGATATCGCATCTCATTTATATGTTTTATGATAAGAAATAGTATTCATTGCGAAGTGTAGTGTATACCACGTCTGCACTTCAAAAGACTGTAACAGCCACACTTCCTTGTTAGAAAAGGCGGTTCCAGATGTCTACGTATCGAAGCATTAGATCTGTAATGCTTCTTATAACGCGATAACGTATCTCAGTTTTATGTTTCATGATATATTATAAAAACATATATAAGATATGAAATTCATTGTGAAATGTTATGCATACTTCGTCTACACTTCAAAATAATGTAAATGCCACATTTCCTTACTAGGAAATAGCGTTTCCAGATGTCTACGTATCGAAGCAATAGATTTCTAATGCTTCCTTATAAGCGATGTTTCATCTCAATTCTACGTTTCATGATATGATATGATATTCATTTCGAAGTGTTATGCATACCTCGTCAACACATCAAAAGAATGTAAATGCCACACTTCCTTGCTAGGAAATGCAATTCCAGATATCTATGTATCGAAGCAGTAGAGTTCTAATGCTTCTGAAAACGCGATATCGCATCTCATTTCTATGTTTCGTGATAAGATATAATGTTCATTGCGAAGTTTCATGTATAACTCGTATTCCCTTCAAAAGAGTGTAAATGCGAAACTTGCATGCTAGGAAATAGCGTTTCAATAGAGTTCTAATGCTTCTTAGATCGTGATATCGCGTCCCATTTCTATGTTTCGTGATAAGATATAATGTTCATTGCAAAGTGTCATGTATACCTCGTATTCACTTCAAAAGAATGTAAATGCGACAATTGCTTGCTAGGAAATAGCGTATTCAGATGTCTACGTATGGTAGAAATAGTGTTGTAATGCTACTTAAATCGCGATATCGCATCTCATTTCTATGTTTCGTGATAAGATATAATATTCATTGCGAAGTGTTATGTATACCTAGTATTATCTTCAAAAGAATGTAAATGCGGCACTTCCTTGCTAGGAAATAACGTTTGCAGATGTCTACGCATCGTATCAAAAGAGTTCTAATGCTCCCTAAAACGCGATATCGCATCTCACTTCTATGTTTCATGATAAGATATAATATTCATTGCGAAGTGTCATGTATACCTCGTATTCACTTCAAAAGAATGTAAATGCGACACTTACATGCTAGGAAATAGCGTTTGCAGATGTCTACGCATCGTAACAATAGAGTTCTAATGCTTCCTAAAACGCGATATCGCATCTCACTTCTATGTTTCATGATAAGATATAGTATCCATTGCGAAGTGTTATGTATACCTCGTATTATCTTCAAAAGAATGTAAATGCGGCATTTCCAAGCTAGGTAATAGCGTTTGCAGATGTTTACGTATCGTAGCAATAGAGTACTAATGCTTCTTAAAACGAGATGTCGCATTTCATTCCTATGTTTCGTGATAAGATATAATATTCATTGTAGAGTGTTATGTATACCTCGTATTCACTTCAAAAGAATGTAAATGCGACACTTCCATGCTAGGAAATAGCGTTTGCAGATGTCTACGTATCGTAGCAATAGAGTTCTAATGCTTCTTAAAACGCGATATCGCATCTCACTTCTATGTTTCACGATAAGATATAATATTCATTGCGAAGTGCTATGTATACCTCGTATTATCTTCAAAAGAATGTAAACGCGGCACTTCCATGCTAGGAAATAGCGTTTGCACATGTCTACGTATCGTAGCAATAGAGTTCTAATGCTTCTTAAAATGAGAAGTCGTATTTCATTTATATATTTCGTAATAAGGTGTAATATTCATTGTGGAATGTTATGTTTACCTCGTATTCACGTCAAAAGTATGTAAATGCGACACTTCCTTGCTAGGAAATAACATTTGCAGATGTCTACGCATCGTAGCAATAGAGTTCTAGTGCTTCTTAATTCGCGATATCGCATCTCACATCTATGTTTCGAGATAAGATATAATATTCATTGCGAAGTGTCATGTATACCTCGTATTAACTTCAAAAGAATGTAAATGCGGCATTTCCAAGCTAGGTAATAGCGTTTGCAGATGTTTACGTATCGTAGTAGTAGAGTTCTAATGCTTCTTAAAACGCGATATCGCATACCACTGCTATGTTTCATGATAAGATATAATATTCATTATGGAGTGTTATGGATACCTCGTATTCACTTCAAAAGAATGTAAATGCGACACTTGCATGCTAGGAAATAGCGTTTACAGATGTCTACGTACCGTAGCAATAGAGTTCTAATGCTTCTTAAAACGCGATATTGCATCTAACTTCTACGTTTCATGATAAGATATAATATTCATTGCGAAGTGTCATGTATACCTTCGTATTCACTTCAAAAGAATGTAAATGCGACACTTACATGCTAGGAAATAGCGTTTGCAGATGTCTACGTATCGTAGCAATAGAGTACTAATGCTTCTTAAAACGAGATGTCGCATTTCATTCCTATGTTTCGTGATAAGATATAATATTCATTGTAGAGTGTTATGTATACCTCGTATTCACTTCAAAAGAATGTAAATGCGACACTTCCATGCTAGGAAATAGCGTTTGCAGATGTCTACGTATCGTAGCAATAGAGTTCTAATGCTTCTTAAAACGCGATATCGCATCTCACTTCTATGTTTCACGATAAGATATAATATTCATTGCGAAGTGCTATGTATACCTCGTATTATCTTCAAAAGAATGTAAACGCGGCACTTCCATGCTAGGAAATAGCGTTTGCACATGTCTACGTATCGTAGCAATAGAGTTCTAATGCTTCTTAAAATGAGAAGTCGTATTTCATTTATATGTTTCGTAATAAGATATAATATTCATTATGGAATGTTATGTATACCTCGTATTCACTTCAAAAGAATGTAAATGCGACACTTCCTTGCTAGGAAATAGCATTTGCAGATGTCTACGCATCGTAGCAATAGAGTTCTAATGCTTCCTAAAACGCGATATCGCATCTCACTTCTATGTTTCATGATAAGATATAGTATCCATTGCGAAGTGTCATGTATATCTCGTATTCACTTCAAAAGAATGTAAATGCGACACTTCCATGCTAGGAAATAGCGTTTGCAGATGTCTACGTATCGTAGCAATAGAGTTCTAATGCTTCTTAAAACGCGATATCGCATCTCACTTCTATGTTTCACGATAAGATATAATATTCATTGCGAAGTGCTATGTATACCTCGTATTATCTTCAAAAGAATGTAAACGCGGCACTTCCATGCTAGGAAATAGCGTTTGCACATGTCTACGTACCGAGGCAATAGTGCTCTAATGCTTCTTCAAACGCGATATCGCATCTCATTTCAATGTTTCATGATAAGATATAACATCCATTCCGAAGTGTCATGTATACCTCGTATTCACTTCAAAAGAATGTAAATGCGACACTTGCTTGCTAGGAAATAGCGTTTGCAGATGTCTCCGTATCGAAGCAATAGAGTTCTATTACTTCATAAAACGGGTTATCGCATCTCATTTCTATATTTCATGACAAGATATAATATTCATTGCGAAGTATTATGTATTCCTCGTATTGACATCTAAAGAATGTAAATGCGACTCTTCCTTGCTAGGTAACAGCGTTCGCAAATGTCTACGTATCGAAGCAATAGAGTTCTAAAACTTCTTAAAACACGATATCGCATCTCATTTCTATGTTTCACGATAAGATCTATTATTCATTGCGAAGTGTCACTTATACCTCGTATTCACTTCAAATGAATGTAAATGCGACACTTCCTTGCTAGGAAATAGCGTTTGCAGATGTCTACGTATCGAGGCAATAGTGCTCTAATGCTTCTTAAAACGCGATATCGCATCTCATTTCTATGTTTGATGATAGGATATAATATCCATTCCGAAGTGTCATGTATACCTCGTATTCGCTTCAAATGAATGTAGATGCGACTCTGCCTTGCTAGGAAATAGCGTTTGCAGATGTGTACGTAACGTAGCAATAGTGTTCTAATGCTTCTCAAAGCGCGATATCGCATCTCATTTCTATGTTTCGTGACAAGATATAATATTCATTGCGAAGTGTCACTTATACCTCGTATTCACTTCAAAAGAATGTAAATGCGACACTTCGTTGCTAGGAAATAGCGTTTGCAGATGTCTACGTATCGAGGCAATAGTGCTTTAATGCTTCTTAAAGCGCGATATCGCATCTCATTTCTATGTTTCATGATAAGATACAATATTCATTGCGAAGTAGCATGTATACTTCGCTTAAACTTCAAATGAATGTAAGTGCGACACTTCCTTGCTAGGAAATAGCGTTTGCAGATGTCTACGTATCGAAGCAATAGAGTTATAATGTTCCTTATAACGAGATGTCGCATCGAATTTCTACGTTTTATGATAAGACATAATCTTCATTGCGAAGCGTCATGTATACATCTTATTCCTTTCAAAAGAATGTAAATGCGACACTTGCTTGCTAGGAAATAGCGTTTTCAGATGTCTATGTGACGACGCAATAGAGCTCGAATGCTTCTTAAAACACGATATCGCAACTCATTTCTATGTTTCATGATGAAATCTATTATTCATTGCGAAGTGTCACTTATACCTCGTATTCGCATCTAAAGAATGTAAATGCGACACTTCCTTGCTAGGTAATAGCGTTTGCAAATGTCTACGTATAGAAGCAATAGAGTTATAATGCTCCTCAAAACACGATATCGCATCTCATTTCTATGATACATGATAAGATCTATTATTAATTGCGAAGTGTCACTTATACCTCGCATTCACTTCAAATGAATGTAAATGCGACACTCCCTTGCTAGGAAATAGCGTTTGCAGATGTCTATGTATCGAGGCAATAGTGCTCTAGTGCTTCTTGAAACGAGATATCGCATCTCATTTCTATGTTTCATGATAAGATATAATATTCATTGCGAAGTGTCATGTATACCTCGTATTCCGTTCAAAAGAATGTAAATGCGACACTTCCTTGCTGGGAAATAGCGTTTGCAGATATCATCGTATCGTAGCAATAGAGTTCTAATACAGCTTAAAACGCGATATCGTATCTCACATCTATGTTTCATGATAAGATATAATATTCATTGCAAAGTGTCATGTATGCCTCGTATTCACTTCATTAGAATGCAAATGCGACTATTACTTGCTAGGAAATAGCGTTTGCAGATGTTTACGTATCGAAGCAATAGAGTTCTAATGCTTCTTAAAACGAGATATCGCATCTCATTTCTATGATTCATGATAAGGTATAATATTCATTGCGAAGTATTATGTTTTCCACGCCTAAACTTCAAATGAATGTAAAGGTGTCACTTCCTTCCTAGGAAATAGCGTTTGAGAATGTCTACGTATCGTAGCAACAGAGTTCTAATGCTTCTTAAAACGAGATATCGCATCTCATTTCTATGTTTCAGGATAAGATATAATATTCATTGCGAAGTGTTATGTATTCCTCGTCTACACTTCAAATGAATGTAAATGCCACACTTCCTTGCTAGGAAATGCGTTTCCAGATGTGTATGTATCGAAGCATTAGAGTTCTAATGCGTCTTAAAACGCGATATCGGGTCTCATTTCTATATTTCACGATATGATATAAAATTCATTACGAAGTGTTATGTATACCTCGTCTACACATCAAAAGAATGTAAATGCCACACTTCCTTGCTAGGAAATGCGTTTCCAGATGTCTACGTATCGAAGCATTAGAGTTCTAATGCGTCTTAATACGCGATATCGCGTCTCATTACTATGTTTCACGATATGATATAAAATTCATTGTGAAGTGTTATGTATACCTCGTCTACACATCATAAGAATGTAAATGCCACATTTCCGTCCTAGGAAATAGCGTTTCCAGATTTCTACGTATCGAAGCAATACAGTTCTAATGTTCCTTTAAGCGCGATGTCGCATTTCAATTCTATGTTGCATGATAAGCTTTAATATTCACAGCGAAGTGTTATGTATACCTCGTCTACACATCAAACGAATGTAAATGCCACATTTCCTTGCTAGGAAATAGCGTTTCCAGATTTCTGCGTATCGAAGTTATAGTGTTCTAATGCTTCTCAAAGCGCGATATCGCATCTCATTTCTATGTTTCGTGACAAGATATAATATTCATTGCGAAGTGTCACTTATACCTCGTATTCACTTCAAAAGAATGTAAATGCGACACTTCGTTGCTAGGAAATAGCGTTTGCAGATGTCTACGTATCGAGGCAATAGTGCTTTAATGCTTCTTAAAGCGCGATATCGCATCTCATTTCTATGTTTCATGATAAGATACAATATTCATTGCGAAGTAGCATGTATACTTCGCTTAAACTTCAAATGAATGTAAGTGCGACACTTCCTTGCTAGGAAATAGCGTTTGCAGATGTCTACGTATCGAAGCAATAGAGTTATAATGTTCCTTATAACGAGATGTCGCATCGAATTTCTACGTTTTATGATAAGACATAATCTTCATTGCGAAGCGTCATGTATACATCTTATTCCTTTCAAAAGAATGTAAATGCGACACTTGCTTGCTAGGAAATAGCGTTTTCAGATGTCTATGTGACGACGCAACAGAGCTCGAATGCTTCTTAAAACACGATATCGCAACTCATTTCTATGTTTCATGATAAAATCTATTATTCATTGCGAAGTGTCACTTATACCTCGTATTCGCATCTAAAGAATGTAAATGCGACACTTCCTTGCTAGGTAATAGCGTTTGCAAATGTCTACGTATAGAAGCAATAGAGTTATAATGCTCCTCAAAACACGATATCGCATCTCATTTCTATGATACATGATAAGATCTATTATTAATTGCGAAGTGTCACTTATACCTCGCATTCACTTCAAATGAATGTAAATGCGACACTCCCTTGCTAGGAAATAGCGTTTGCAGATGTCTATGTATCGAGGCAATAGTGCTCTAGTGCTTCTTGAAACGAGATATCGCATCTCATTTCTATGTTTCATGATAAGATATAATATTCATTGCGAAGTGTCATGTATACCTCGTATTCCGTTCAAAAGAATGTAAATGCGACACTTCCTTGCTGGGAAATAGCGTTTGCAGATATCATCGTATCGTAGCAATAGAGTTCTAATACAGCTTAAAACGCGATATCGTATCTCACATCTATGTTTCATGATAAGATATAATATTCATTGCAAAGTGTCATGTATGCCTCGTATTCACTTCATTAGAATGCAAATGCGACTATTACTTGCTAGGAAATAGCGTTTGCAGATGTTTACGTATCGAAGCAATAGAGTTCTAATGCTTCTTAAAACGAGATATCGCATCTCATTTCTATGATTCATGATAAGGTATAATATTCATTGCGAAGTATTATGTTTTCCACGCCTAAACTTCAAATGAATGTAAAGGTGTCACTTCCTTCCTAGGAAATAGCGTTTGAGAATGTCTACGTATCGTAGCAACAGAGTTCTAATGCTTCTTAAAACGAGATATCGCATCTCATTTCTATGTTTCAGGATAAGATATAATATTCATTGCGAAGTGTTATGTATTCCTCGTCTACACTTCAAATGAATGTAAATGCCACACTTCCTTGCTAGGAAATGCGTTTCCAGATGTGTATGTATCGAAGCATTAGAGTTCTAATGCGTCTTAAAACGCGATATCGGGTCTCATTTCTATATTTCACGATATGATATAAAATTCATTACGAAGTGTTATGTATACCTCGTCTACACATCAAAAGAATGTAAATGCCACACTTCCTTGCTAGGAAATGCGTTTCCAGATGTCTACGTATCGAAGCATTAGAGTTCTAATGCGTCTTAATACGCGATATCGCGTCTCATTACTATGTTTCACGATATGATATAAAATTCATTGTGAAGTGTTATGTATACCTCGTCTACACATCATAAGAATGTAAATGCCACATTTCCGTCCTAGGAAATAGCGTTTCCAGATTTCTACGTATCGAAGCAATACAGTTCTAATGTTCCTTTAAGCGCGATGTCGCATTTCAATTCTATGTTGCATGATAAGCTTTAATATTCACAGCGAAGTGTTATGTATACCTCGTCTACACATCAAACGAATGTAAATGCCACATTTCCTTGCTAGGAAATAGCGTTTCCAGATTTCTGCGTATCGAAGTTATAGGGTTGTAAAGCTTCTTAAAACGCGACATCGCATCTCATTTCTATGTATCACGATAAGATATAATATTCATTGCGAAGAGATATGTATACCTCGTCTACACTTGAAAAGATTGTAAATTCCACACCTCCTTTCTAGGAAATGCGTTTACAGATGTCTACGTATCGAAGCAATAGAGTTCTAATGCATCTTAAAACGCGGCATCGCATCTCATTACTATGTTTCGTGATAAGATATAATATTCAATGTGCAGTGTTATGTATTCGTCATCTACACTTCAAAAGAATGTAAATGCGACACTTCCTTGCTAGGAAATAGCGTTTGCAGATGTCTTCGTATCTAGGCAATAGTGCTCTAAAGCTTCTTATAACGCGATATCGCATCTCACTTCTATGTATCATGATAAAGTATAATATTCAGCGTGAAGTGTCATGTATACCTCGTATTCACTTCAATAGAATGTAAATGCGAAGTGTCATGAAGTGTCATTGCGAAGCGTCATGTATGCCTCGTAATAACTTCAGAAGAATGTAAAAGCGACACTTCCATGCTAGGAAATAGCTTTTGCAGATGTCCACGTATCGAGGCAATAGTGCTCTATAGCTTCTTAAAACGCGGTATCGCAACTCACTTCTATGTATCATGATAAGGTATAATATTCAGCGCGAAGTGTCATGTATATATCGTATTCACTTCAAAAGAATGTAAATGCGACACTTCCTTGCTGGGAAATAGCATTTGCAGATGTCTACGTATCCAGGCAATAGTGCTCTAATGCTTCTTAATTCGCGATATCGCATCTCACTTCTATGTATCATGATAAGATATAACATTCATTGCGATGTGTCATGTATACAACGTATTCACTTCAAATGAATGTAAATGCGACACTTCCTTGCTAGGAAATAGCGTTTGCAGATGTCTACGTATCCAAGCAATAGAGTTCTAATGCTTCTTAGAACGAGATATCGCATCTCATTTCTATGTTTCATGATAAGATACAATATTCATTGCGAAGTGGTATGTATACCTCGTCTACACTTCAAATGAATGTAAATGCGACACTTCCTTTCTAGGAAATTACGTTTCCAAATGTCCACGTATCGAAGCAATGGAGTTCTAACTCTTCTCTAAACGCGAAATCGAATATCATTTCTATGATTCATGATAAGAAATAATATTCATTGCGAAGTGTCATGTATACCTCGTATTCCCTTCAAAAGAATGTAAATGCGACAATTGCTTGCTAGGAAATAGCGTTTGCAGGTGTCGACGTATCGAAGCATCAGAGTTCTAATGCTTCTTAAATCGCGATATCGCATCTCATTTCTATGTTTCGTGATAAGATATAATGTTCATTGCGAAGTTTCATGTATAACTCGTATTCCCTTCAAAAGAGTGTAAATGCGAAACTTGCATGCTAGGAAATAGCGTTTCAATAGAGTTCTAATGCTTCTTAGATCGTGATATCGCATCTCATTTCTATGTTTCGTGATAAGATATAATGTTCATTGCAAAGTGTCATGTATACCTCGTATTCACTTCAAAAGATTGTAAATGCAACACTTGCATGCTAGGAAATGCGTTTCCAGATGTCTACGTATCGAAGCAATGAAGTTTTAATGCTCCTTAAATCGCGATAACGCACCACACTTCCATGCTGCACGATAAGACATAATATTCATTGCGAAGTGTTGTCTATACCACTTATGCACATCAAAAGAATGTAACTGCAACACTTCCTTGCTAGAAAAGGCGTTTCCAGATGTCCACGTATCGAAGCAATAAAGATTTAATGCTCCTTAAAACGCGATAACGCATCTCATTTCCATGTTTCATGATAAGGGATAATATTCTTTGCGATGTGCTATGTATACCTCGTCTACACTTCAAAAGAATGTAAATGCCACACAACCTTGCTAGGAAATGCGTTTCCAGATGTCTACGTATCGAAGAAATAAAGTTTTAATGCTCCTTAAATCGCGATATTGCATCTCATATCCATGTTTCATGATAGGACATAATATTCATTGCGAAGTGTTATGTATACATCGTCTATACCTCAAAAGAATGTAAATGCCACACTTCCATGCTAGGAAATGCGTTTCTAGGTGTCTACGTATCGAAGCAATGAAGTTCTAATGCCTCTTAAAACGCGAAATCGCATGGCAGATCTATGTTTCATGATAAGATATAATATTCATTGCAAAGTGTAATGTATACCACGTCTGCACTTCAAAAGAATGAAAATGCCACACATCCTTGCTAGGAAATGCGTTTCCAGATGTCTACGTATCGAAGCAATAGATTTCTAGTGCTCCTTCAAACGCGGTATCGCATCTCATTTCTATGTTACATGATGAGATATAATATTCATTGCGAAGTGTTATGTATACCTCGTCTGCACTTCAAAAGAATGTAAGTGCCACACATCCTTGCTAGGAAATGCGTTTCCTGATGTCTACGTATCGAAGCAATGGAGTTCTAATGCTTCGCAAACGCGATATCGCATCTCATTTATATGTTTTATGATAAGAAATAGTATTCATTGCGAAGTGTAGTGTATACCACGTCTGCACTTCAAAAGACTGTAACAGCCACACTTCCTTGTTAGAAAAGGCGGTTCCAGATGTCTACGTATCGAAGCATTAGATCTGTAATGCTTCTTATAACGCGATAACGTATCTCAGTTTTATGTTTCATGATATATTATAAAAACATATATAAGATATGAAATTCATTGTGAAATGTTATGCATACTTCGTCTACACTTCAAAATAATGTAAATGCCACATTTCCTTACTAGGAAATAGCGTTTCCAGATGTCTACGTATCGAAGCAATAGATTTCTAATGCTTCCTTATAAGCGATGTTTCATCTCAATTCTACGTTTCATGATATGATATGATATTCATTTCGAAGTGTTATGCATACCTCGTCAACACATCAAAAGAATGTAAATGCCACACTTCCTTGCTAGGAAATAACGTTTGCAGATGTCTACGCATCGTATCAAAAGAGTTCTAATGCTCCCTAAAACGCGATATCGCATCTCACTTCTATGTTTCATGATAAGATATAATATTCATTGCGAAGTGTCATGTATACCTCGTATTCACTTCAAAAGAATGTAAATGCGACACTTACATGCTAGGAAATAGCGTTTGCAGATGTCTACGCATCGTAACAATAGAGTTCTAATGCTTCCTAAAACGCGATATCGCATCTCACTTCTATGTTTCATGATAAGATATAGTATCCATTGCGAAGTGTTATGTATACCTCGTATTATCTTCAAAAGAGTGTAAATGCGGCATTTCCATGCTAGGTAATAGCGTTTGCAGATGTTTACGTATCGTAGTAGTAGAGTTCTAATGCTTCTTAAAACGCGATATCGCATCTCACTGCTATGTTTCATGATAAGATATAATATTCATTATGGAGTGTTATGGATACCTCGTATTCACTTCAAAAGAATGTAAATGCGACACTTGCATGCTAGGAAATAGCGTTTACAGATGTCTACGTACCGTAGCAATAGAGTTCTAATGCTTCTTAAAACGCGATATTGCATCTAACTTCTACGTTTCATGATAAGATATAATATTCATTGCGAAGTGTCATGTATACCTCGTATTCACTTCAAAAGAATGTAAATGCGACACTTACATGCTAGGAAATAGCGTTTGCAGATGTCTACGTATCGTAGCAATAGAGTACTAATGCTTCTTAAAACGAGATGTCGCATTTCATTCCTATGTTTCGTGATAAGATATAATATTCATTGTAGAGTGTTATGTATACCTCGTATTCACTTCAAAAGAATGTAAATGCGACACTTCCATGCTAGGAAATAGCGTTTGCAGATGTCTACGTATCGTAGCAATAGAGTTCTAATGCTTCTTAAAACGCGATATCGCATCTCACTTCTATGTTTCACGATAAGATATAATATTCATTGCGAAGTGCTATGTATACCTCGTATTATCTTCAAAAGAATGTAAACGCGGCACTTCCATGCTAGGAAATAGCGTTTGCACATGTCTACGTATCGTAGCAATAGAGTTCTAATGCTTCTTAAAATGAGAAGTCGTATTTCATTTATATATTTCGTAATAAGGTGTAATATTCATTGTGGAATGTTATGTTTACCTCGTATTCACGTCAAAAGTATGTAAATGCGACACTTCCTTGCTAGGAAATAACATTTGCAGATGTCTACGCATCGTAGCAATAGAGTTCTAGTGCTTCTTAATTCGCGATATCGCATCTCACATCTATGTTTCGAGATAAGATATAATATTCATTGCGAAGTGTCATGTATACCTCGTATTAACTTCAAAAGAATGTAAATGCGGCATTTCCAAGCTAGGTAATAGCGTTTGCAGATGTTTACGTATCGTAGTAGTAGAGTTCTAATGCTTCTTAAAACGCGATATCGCATACCACTGCTATGTTTCATGATAAGATATAATATTCATTATGGAGTGTTATGGATACCTCGTATTCACTTCAAAAGAATGTAAATGCGACACTTGCATGCTAGGAAATAGCGTTTACAGATGTCTACGTACCGTAGCAATAGAGTTCTAATGCTTCTTAAAACGCGATATTGCATCTAACTTCTACGTTTCATGATAAGATATAATATTCATTGCGAAGTGTCATGTATACCTTCGTATTCACTTCAAAAGAATGTAAATGCGACACTTGCATGCTAGGAAATAGCGTTTGCAGATGTCTACGTATCGTAGCAATAGAGTACTAATGCTTCTTAAAACGAGATGTCGCATTTCATTCCTATGTTTCGTGATAAGATATAATATTCATTGTAGAGTGTTATGTATACCTCGTATTCACTTCAAAAGAATGTAAACGCGACACTTCCATGCTAGGAAATAGCGTTTGCAGATGTCTACGTATCGTAGCAATAGAGTTCTAATGCTTCTAAAAACGCGATATCGCATCTCACTTCTATGTTTCACGATAAGATATAATATTCATTGCGAAGTGCTATGTATACCTCGTATTATCTTCAAAAGAATGTAAACGCGGCACTTCCATGCTAGGAAATAGCGTTTGCACATGTCTACGTATCGTAGCAATAGAGTTCTAATGCTTCTTAAAATGAGAAGTCGTATTTCATTTATATGTTTCGTAATAAGATATAATATTCATTATGGAATGTTATGTATACCTCGTATTCACTTCAAAAGAATGTAAATGCGACACTTCCTTGCTAGGAAATAGCATTTGCAGATGTCTACGCATCGTAGCAATAGAGTTCTAATGCTTCCTAAAACGCGATATCGCATCTCACTTCTATGTTTCATGATAAGATATAGTATCCATTGCGAAGTGTCATGTATATCTCGTATTCACTTCAAAAGAATGTAAATGCGACACTTCCATGCTAGGAAATAGCGTTTGCAGATGTCTACGTATCGTAGCAATAGAGTTCTAATGCTTCTTAAAACGCGATATCGCATCTCACTTCTATGTTTCACGATAAGATATAATATTCATTGCGAAGTGCTATGTATACCTCGTATTATCTTCAAAAGAATGTAAACGCGGCACTTCCATGCTAGGAAATAGCGTTTGCACATGTCTACGTATCGTAGCAATAGAGTTCTAATGCTTCTTAAAATGAGAAGTCGTATTTCATTTATATATTTCGTAATAAGGTGTAATATTCATTGTGGAATGTTATGTTTACCTCGTATTCACGTCAAAAGTATGTAAATGCGACACTTCCTTGCTAGGAAATAACATTTGCAGATGTCTACGCATCGTAGCAATAGAGTTCTAGTGCTTCTTAATTCGCGATATCGCATCTCACATCTATGTTTCGAGATAAGATATAATATTCATTGCGAAGTGTCATGTATACCTCGTATTAACTTCAAAAGAATGTAAATGCGGCATTTCCAAGCTAGGTAATAGCGTTTGCAGATGTTTACGTATCGTAGTAGTAGAGTTCTAATGCTTCTTAAAACGCGATATCGCATACCACTGCTATGTTTCATGATAAGATATAATATTCATTATGGAGTGTTATGGATACCTCGTATTCACTTCAAAAGAATGTAAATGCGACACTTGCATGCTAGGAAATAGCGTTTACAGATGTCTACGTACCGTAGCAATAGAGTTCTAATGCTTCTTAAAACGCGATATTGCATCTAACTTCTACGTTTCATGATAAGATATAATATTCATTGCGAAGTGTCATGTATACCTTCGTATTCACTTCAAAAGAATGTAAATGCGACACTTACATGCTAGGAAATAGCGTTTGCAGATGTCTACGTATCGTAGCAATAGAGTACTAATGCTTCTTAAAACGAGATGTCGCATTTCATTCCTATGTTTCGTGATAAGATATAATATTCATTGTAGAGTGTTATGTATACCTCGTATTCACTTCAAAAGAATGTAAATGCGACACTTCCATGCTAGGAAATAGCGTTTGCAGATGTCTACGTATCGTAGCAATAGAGTTCTAATGCTTCTTAAAACGCGATATCGCATCTCACTTCTATGTTTCACGATAAGATATAATATTCATTGCGAAGTGCTATGTATACCTCGTATTATCTTCAAAAGAATGTAAACGCGGCACTTCCATGCTAGGAAATAGCGTTTGCACATGTCTACGTATCGTAGCAATAGAGTTCTAATGCTTCTTAAAATGAGAAGTCGTATTTCATTTATATGTTTCGTAATAAGATATAATATTCATTATGGAATGTTATGTATACCTCGTATTCACTTCAAAAGAATGTAAATGCGACACTTCCTTGCTAGGAAATAGCATTTGCAGATGTCTACGCATCGTAGCAATAGAGTTCTAATGCTTCCTAAAACGCGATATCGCATCTCACTTCTATGTTTCATGATAAGATATAGTATCCATTGCGAAGTGTCATGTATATCTCGTATTCACTTCAAAAGAATGTAAATGCGACACTTCCATGCTAGGAAATAGCGTTTGCAGATGTCTACGTATCGTAGCAATAGAGTTCTAATGCTTCTTAAAACGCGATATCGCATCTCACTTCTATGTTTCACGATAAGATATAATATTCATTGCGAAGTGCTATGTATACCTCGTATTATCTTCAAAAGAATGTAAACGCGGCACTTCCATGCTAGGAAATAGCGTTTGCACATGTCTACGTATCGTAGCAATAGAGTTCTAATGCTTCTTAAAATGAGAAGTCGTATTTCATTTATATATTTCGTAATAAGGTGTAATATTCATTGTGGAATGTTATGTTTACCTCGTATTCACGTCAAAAGTATGTAAATGCGACACTTCCTTGCCAGGAAATAACATTTGCAGATGTCTACGCATCGTAGCAATAGAGTTCTAGTGCTTCTTAATTCGCGATATCGCATCTCACATCTATGTTTCGAGATAAGATATAATATTCATTGCGAAGTGTCATGTATACCTCGTATTAACTTCAAAAGAATGTAAATGCGGCATTTCCAAGCTAGGTAATAGCGTTTGCAGATGTTTACGTATCGTAGTAGTAGAGTTCTAATGCTTCTTAAAACGCGATATCGCATACCACTGCTATGTTTCATGATAAGATATAATATTCATTATGGAGTGTTATGGATACCTCGTATTCACTTCAAAAGAATGTAAATGCGACACTTGCATGCTAGGAAATAGCGTTTACAGATGTCTACGTACCGTAGCAATAGAGTTCTAATGCTTCTTAAAACGCGATATTGCATCTAACTTCTACGTTTCATGATAAGATATAATATTCATTGCGAAGTGTCATGTATACCTTCGTATTCACTTCAAAAGAATGTAAATGCGACACTTACATGCTAGGAAATAGCGTTTGCAGATGTCTACGTATCGTAGCAATAGAGTACTAATGCTTCTTAAAACGAGATGTCGCATTTCATTCCTATGTTTCGTGATAAGATATAATATTCATTGTAGAGTGTTATGTATACCTCGTATTCACTTCAAAAGAATGTAAATGCGACACTTCCATGCTAGGAAATAGCGTTTGCAGATGTCTACGTATCGTAGCAATAGAGTTCTAATGCTTCTTAAAACGCGATATCGCATCTCACTTCTATGTTTCACGATAAGATATAATATTCATTGCGAAGTGCTATGTATACCTCGTATTATCTTCAAAAGAATGTAAACGCGGCACTTCCATGCTAGGAAATAGCGTTTGCACATGTCTACGTATCGTAGCAATAGAGTTCTAATGCTTCTTAAAATGAGAAGTCGTATTTCATTTATATGTTTCGTAATAAGATATAATATTCATTATGGAATGTTATGTATACCTCGTATTCACTTCAAAAGAATGTAAATGCGACACTTCCTTGCTAGGAAATAGCATTTGCAGATGTCTACGCATCGTAGCAATAGAGTTCTAATGCTTCCTAAAACGCGATATCGCATCTCACTTCTATGTTTCATGATAAGATATAGTATCCATTGCGAAGTGTCATGTATATCTCGTATTCGCTTCAAAAGAATGTAAATGCGACACTTCTATGCTAGGGAATAGCGTTTCCAGATGTCTACGTATCGTAGCAATAGAGTTTTAATGCTACTTACAACCACATGTCGCATTTCATTTCTATGTTTCGTGATAAGATACAATATTCATTGTGGAGTGTTATGTATACCTCGTATTCACTTCAAAAGAATGTAAATGCGACACTTCCATGCTAAGAAATAGCGTTTGCAGATGTCTACGTATCGTAGCAATAGAGTTCTAATGCTTCTTAAAACGAGATGTCGCATGTCATTTCTATGTTTCGTTATAAGATACAATATTCATTGTGGAGTGTTATGTATACCTCGTATTCACTTCACAAGAATGTAAATGCGACACTTTCATGCTAGGAAGTAGCGTTTGCAGATGTCTACGTATCGTAGCAATAGAGTTCTAATGCTTCTTAAAACGCGATATCGCATCTCACTTCTATGTTTCATGATAAGATATAATATTCATCGCGAAGTGTCATGTATACCTCGTATTCACTTCAAAAGAATGTGAATGCGACACTTACATGCTAGGAAATAGCGTTTCCAGATGACCACGTATCGTATGAATAGAGTTCTAATACTTCTTAGAACGAGATGTCGCATCTCATTTCAATGTTTCATGATAAGATATAATATTCATTGCGAAGTGTCATGTATACCTCGTATTCACTTCAAAAGAATGTAAATGCGACACTTACATGCAAGGAAATAGCGTTTGCAGATGCCTACGTACCGTAGCAATACGGTTCTAATGCTTCTTAAAACGAGATGTCGCATTTCATTCCTATGTTTCGTGATAAGATATAATATTCATTGTAGAGTGTTATGTATACCTCGTATTCACTTCAAAAGAATGTAAATGCGACACTTCCATGCTAGGAAATAGCGTTTGCAGATGTCTACGTATCGTAGTTCTAGAGTTCTAATGCTTCTTAAAACGCGATACCGCATCTCACTTCTAAGATTCATGATAAGATATAATATTCATTGCGAAGTGTCATGTATACCTCGTATTCACTTCAAAAGAATGTAGATGCGACACTTACATGCTAGGAAATAGCGTTTGCAGATGTCTACGTATCGTAGCAATAGAGTACTAATGCTTCTTAAAACGAGATGTCGCATTTCATTCCTATGTTACGTGATAAGATATAATATTCATTGTAGAGTGCTATGTATACCTCGTATTCACTTCAAAAGCATGTAAACGCGAAACTTCCATGCTTGGAAATAGCGTTTGCAGATGTCTACGTATCGTAGTTCTAGAGTTCTAATGCTTCTTAAAACGCGATATCGCATCTCACTTCTAAGATTCATGATAAGATATAATATTCATTGCGAAGTGTCATGTATACCTCGTATTCACTTCAAAAGAATGTAAATGCGGCACTTCCATGCTAGGAAATAGCGTTTGCAGATGTCTACGTATCGTAGCAATAGAGTTCTAATGCTTCCTAGAACGCGATATCGCATCTCACTTCTATGTTTCATGATAAGATATAATATTCATTGTAGAGTGTTATGTATACCTCGTATTCACTTCAAAAGAATGTAAATGCGACACTTCCATGCTAGGAAATAGCGTTTGCAGATGTCTACGTATCGTAGCAATAGAGTTCTAATGCTTCTTAAAACGCGATATCGCATCTCACTTCTAAGATTCATGATAAGATATAATATTCATTGCGAGGTGTCATGTATACCTCGTATTCACTTCAAAAGAATGTAAATGCGACACTTACATGCAAGGAAATAGCGTTTGCAGATGTCTACGTATCGTAGCAATACGGTTCTAATGCTTCTTAAAACGAGATGTCGCATTTCATTCCTATGTTTCGTGATAAGATATAATATTCATTGTAGAGTGCTATGTATACCTCGTATTCACTTCAAAAGCATGTAAACGCGAAACTTCCATGCTTGGAAATAGTGTTTGCAGATGTCTACGTATCGTAGTTCTAGAGTTCTAATGCTTCTTAAAACGCGATATCGCATCTCACTTCTAAGATTCATGATAAGATATAATATTCATTGCGAAGTGTCATGTATACCTCGTATTCACTTCAAAAGAATGTAAATGCGGCACTTCCATGCTAGGAAATAGAGTTTGCAGATGTCTACGTATCGTAGCAATAGAGTTCTAATGCTTCCTAGAACGCGATATCGCATCTCACTTCTATGTTTCATGATAAGATATAATATTCATTGTAGAGTGTTATGTATACCTCGTATTCACTTCAAAAGAATGTAAATGCGACACTTCCATGCTAGGAAATAGCGTTTGCAGATGTCTACGTATCGTAGCAATAGAGTTCTAATGCATCTTAAAACGCGATATCGCATCTCACTTCTAAGATTCATGATAAGATATAATATTCATTGCGAGGTGTCATGTATACCTCGTATTCACTTCAAAAGAATGTAAATGCGACACTTACATGCAAGGAAATAGCGTTTGCAGATGTCTACGTATCGTAGCAATACGGTTCTAATGCTTCTTAAAACGAGATGTCGCATTTCATTCCTATGTTTCGTGATAAGATATAATATTCATTGTAGAGTGCTATGTATACATCGTATTCACTTCAAAAGCATGTAAACGCGAAACTTCCATGCTTGGAAATAGCGTTTGCAGGTGTCTACGTATCGTAGTTCTAGAGTTCTAATGCTTCTTAAAACGCGATATCGCATCTCACTTCTAAGATTCATGATAAGATATAATATTCATTGCGAAGTGTCATGTATACCTCGTATTCACTTCAAAAGAATGTAAATGCGGCACTTCCATGCTAGGAAATAGCGTTTGCAGATGTCTACGTATCGTAGCAATAGAGTTCTAATACTTCCTAGAACGCGATATCGCATCTCACTTCTATGTTTCATGATAAGATATAATATTCATTGTAGAGTGTTATGTATACCTCGTATTCACTTCCAAAGAATGTAAATGCGACACTTCCATGCTAGGAAATAGCGTTTGCAGATGTCTACGTATCGTAGCAATAGAGTTCTAATGCTTCTTAAAACGCGATATCGCATCTCACTTCTAAGATTCATGATAAGATATAATATTCATTGCGAGGTGTCATGTATACCTCGTATTCACTTCAAAAGAATGTAAATGCGACACTTACATGCAAGGAAATAGCGTTTGCAGATGTCTACGAATCGTAGCAGTACGGTTCTAATGCTTCTTAAAACGAGATGTCGCATTTCATTCCTATGTTTCGTGATAAGATATAATATTCATTGTAGAGTGCTATGTATACCTCGTATTCACTTCAAAAGCATGTAAATGCGAAACTTCCATGCTAGGAAATAGCGTTTGCAGATGTCTACGTATCGTAGTTCTAGAGTTCTAATGCTTCTTAAAACGCGATACCGCATCTCACTTCTAAGATTCATGATAAGATATATAATCATTGCGAAGTGTCATGTATACCTCGTATTCACTTCAAAAGAATGTAAATGCGACACTTCCATGCTAGGAAATAGCGTTTGCAGATGTCTACGTATCGTAGCAATAGAGTTCTAATGCTTCTTAAAACGCGATATCGCATCTCACTTCTATGTTTCATGATAAGATATAATATTCATTGCGAGGTGTCATGTATACCTCGTATTCACTTCAAAAGAATGTAAATGCGACACTTACATGCAAGGAAATAGCGTTTGCAGATGTCTACGAATCGTAGCAGTACGGTTCTAATGCTTCTTAAAACGAGATGTCGCATTTCATTCCTATGTTTCGTGATAAGATATAATATTCATTGTAGAGTGCTATGTATACCTCGTATTCACTTCAAAAGCATGTAAATGCGAAACTTCCATGCTAGGAAATAGCGTTTGCAGATGTCTACGTATCGTAGTTCTAGAGTTCTAATGCTTCTTAAAACGCGATACCGCATCTCACTTCTAAGATTCATGATAAGATATAATATTCATTGCGAAGTGTCATGTATACCTCGTATTCACTTCAAAAGAATGTAAATGCGACACTTACATGCTAGGAAATAGCGTTTGCAGATGTCTACGTATCGTAGCAATAGAGTACTAATGCTTCTTAAAACGAGATGTCGCATTTCATTCCTATGTTACGTGATAAGATATAATATTCATTGTAGAGTGTTATGTATACCTCGTATTCACTTCAAAAGAATGTAAATGCGACACTTCCATGCTAGGAAATAGCGTTTGCAGATGTCTACGTATCGTAGCAATAGAGTTCTAATGCTTCTTAAAACGCGATATCGCATCTCACTTCTATGTTTCATGATAAGATATAATATTCATTGCGAAGTGTTATGTATACCTCGTATTATCTTCAAAAGAATGTAAATGCGGCACTTCCATGCTAGGAAATAGCGTTTGCACATGTCTACGTATCGTAGCAATAGAGTTCTAATGCTTCTTAAAATGAGAAGTCGCATTTCATTTGTATATTTCGTAATAAGGTGTAATATTCATTGTGGAATGTTATGTTTACCTCGTATTCACGTCGAAAGAATGTAAATGCGACACTTCCTTGCTAGGAAATAACATTTGCAGATGTCTACGCATCGTAGCAACAGAGTTCTAGTGCTTCTTAAATCGCGATATCGCATCTCACATCTATGTTTCGAGATAAGATATAATATTCATTGCGAAGTGTCATGTATACCTCGTATTAACTTCAAAAGAATGTAAATGCGGCATTTCCAAGCTAGGTAATAGCGTTTGCAGATGTTTACGTATCGTAGTAGTAGAGTTCTAATGCTTCATAAAACGCGATATCGCATCTCACTTCTAAGATTCATGATAAGATATAATATTCATTGCGAGGTGTCATGTATACCTCGTATTCACTTCAAAAGAATGTAAATGCGACACTTACATGCAAGGAAATAGCGTTTGCAGATGTCTACGTATCGTAGCAATAGAGTACTAATGCTTCTTAAAACGAGATGTCGCATTTCATTCCTATGTTACGTGATAAGATATAATATTCATTGTAGAGTGTTATGTATACCTCGTATTCACTTCAAAAGAATGTAAATGCGACACTTCCATGCTAGGAAATAGCGTTTGCAGATGTCTACGTATCGTAGCAATAGAGTTCTAATGCTTCTTAAAACGCGATATCGCATCTCACTTCTATGTTTCATGATAAGATATAATATTCATTGCGAAGTGTTATGTATACCTCGTATTATCTTCAAAAGAATGTAAATGCGGCACTTCCATGCTAGGAAATAGCGTTTGCACATGTCTACGTATCGTAGCAATAGAGTTCTAATGCTTCTTAGAATGAGAAGTCGCATTTCATTTGTATATTTCGTAATAAGGTGTAATATTCATTGTGGAATGTTATGTTTACCTCGTATTCACGTCGAAAGAATGTAAATGCGACACTTCCTTGCTAGGAAATAACATTTGCAGATGTCTACGCATCGTAGCAACAGAGTTCTAGTGCTTCTTAAATCGCGATATCGCATCTCACATCTATGTTTCGAGATAAGATATAATACTCATTGCGAAGTGTCATGTATACCTCGTATTAACTTCAAAAGAATGTAAATGCGGCATTTCCAAGCTAGGTAATAGCGTTTGCAGATGTTTACGTATCGTAGTAGTAGAGTTCTAATGCTTCATAAAACGCGATATCGCATCTCACTTCTAAGATTCATGATAAGATATAATATTCATTGCGAAGTGACATGTATACCTCGTATTCACTTCAAAAGAATGTAAATGCGGCACTTCCATGCCAGGAAATAGCGTTTGCAGATGTCTACGTATCGTAGCAATAGAGTTCTAATGCTTCCTAAAACGCGATATCGCATCTCACTTCTATGTTTCATGATAAGATATAATATTCATTGCGAAGTGTCATGTATGCTTCGTATTCGCTTCAAAAGAATGTGAATGCGACACTTCGATGCTAGGAAATAGCGTTTGCAGATGTCTACGTATCGTAGCAATAGAGTTCTAATGCTTCTTAAAACGCGATATTGCATCTAACTTCTATGTTTCATGATAAGATATAATATTCATTGCGAAGTGTCATGTATACCTCGTATTCACTTCAAAAGAATGTAAATGCGACACTTGCATGCTAGGAAATAGCGTTTGCAGATGTCTACGTATCGTAGCAATAGAGTACTAATGCTTCTTAAAACGAGATGTCGCATTTCATTCCTATGTTTCGTGATAAGATATAATATTCATTGTAGAGTGTTATGTATACCTCGTATGCACTTCAAAAGAATGTAAATGCGACACTTCCTTGCTAGGAAATAACATTTGCAGATGTCTACGCATCGTAGCAATAGAGTTCTAATGCTTCCTAAAACGCGATATCGCATCTCACTTCTATGTTTCATGATAAGATATAGTATCCATTGCGAAGTGTCATGTATATCTCGTATTCACTTCAAAAGAATGTAAATGCGACACTTCCATGCTAGGAAATAGCGTTTGCAGATGTCTACGTATCGTAGCAATAGAGTTCTAATGCTTCATAAAACGAGATGTCGCATATCATTTCTATGTTTCGTGATAAGATACAATATTCATTGTGGAGTGTTATGTATACCTCGTACTCACTTCAAAAGAATGTAAATGCGACCCTTCCATGCTAGGCAATAGCCTTCGCAGATGTCTACGTATCGTAGCAATAGAGTTCTAATGCTTCTTAGAACCCGATATCGCATCTCACATCTATGTTTCATGATAAGATATAATATTCATTGCGAAGTGTCATGTATACATCGTATTCCCTTCAAAAGAATGTAAATGCGACACTTCCTTGCTAGGAAATAGCGTTTCCAGATGACCACGTATCGTATGATTAGAGTTCTAATACTTCTTAAAACGAGATGTCGCATCTCATTTCAATGTTTCATGATAAGATATAATATTCTTTGCGAAGTGTCATGTATACCTCGTATTCACTTCAAACGAATGTAAATGCGATCTTTACATGCAAGGAAATAGCGTTTGCAGATGTCTACGTATCGTAGCAATACGGTTCTAATGCTTCTTAAAACGAGATGTCGCATTTCATTCCTATGTTTCGTGATAAGATATAATATTCATTGTAGAGTGTTATCTATACCTCGTATTCACTTCAAAAGAATGTAAATGCGGCACTTCCATGCCAGGAAATAGCGTTTGCAGATGTTTACGTATCGTAGTAGTAGAGTTCTAATGCTTCTTAAAACGCGATATCGCATCTCACTTCTATGTTTCATGATAAGATATAATATTCATTGCGAGGTGTCATGTATACCTCGTATTCACTTCAAAAGAATGTAAATGCGACACTTACATGCAAGGAAATAGCGTTTGCAGATGTCTACGAATCGTAGCAGTACGGTTCTAATGCTTCTTAAAACGAGATGTCGCATTTCATTCCTATGTTTCGTGATAAGATATAATATTCATTGTAGAGTGCTATGTATACCTCGTATTCACTTCAAAAGCATGTAAATGCGAAACTTCCATGCTAGGAAATAGCGTTTGCAGATGTCTACGTATCGTAGTTCTAGAGTTCTAATGCTTCTTAAAACGCGATACCGCATCTCACTTCTAAGATTCATGATAAGATATAATATTCATTGCGAAGTGTCATGTATACCTCGTATTCACTTCAAAAGAATGTAAATGCGACACTTACATGCTAGGAAATAGCGTTTGCAGATGTCTACGTATCGTAGCAATAGAGTACTAATGCTTCTTAAAACGAGATGTCGCATTTCATTCCTATGTTACGTGATAAGATATAATATTCATTGTAGAGTGTTATGTATACCTCGTATTCACTTCAAAAGAATGTAAATGCGACACTTCCATGCTAGGAAATAGCGTTTGCAGATGTCTACGTATCGTAGCAATAGAGTTCTAATGCTTCTTAAAACGCGATATCGCATCTCACTTCTATGTTTCATGATAAGATATAATATTCATTGCGAAGTGTTATGTATACCTCGTATTATCTTCAAAAGAATGTAAATGCGGCACTTCCATGCTAGGAAATAGCGTTTGCACATGTCTACGTATCGTAGCAATAGAGTTCTAATGCTTCTTAAAATGAGAAGTCGCATTTCATTTGTATATTTCGTAATAAGGTGTAATATTCATTGTGGAATGTTATGTTTACCTCGTATTCACGTCGAAAGAATGTAAATGCGACACTTCCTTGCTAGGAAATAACATTTGCAGATGTCTACGCATCGTAGCAACAGAGTTCTAGTGCTTCTTAAATCGCGATATCGCATCTCACATCTATGTTTCGAGATAAGATATAATATTCATTGCGAAGTGTCATGTATACCTCGTATTAACTTCAAAAGAATGTAAATGCGGCATTTCCAAGCTAGGTAATAGCGTTTGCAGATGTTTACGTATCGTAGTAGTAGAGTTCTAATGCTTCATAAAACGCGATATCGCATCTCACTTCTAAGATTCATGATAAGATATAATATTCATTGCGAGGTGTCATGTATACCTCGTATTCACTTCAAAAGAATGTAAATGCGACACTTACATGCAAGGAAATAGCGTTTGCAGATGTCTACGTATCGTAGCAATAGAGTTCTAATGCTTCCTAAAACGCGATATCGCATCTCACTTCTATGTTTCATGATAAGATATAATATTCATTGCGAAGTGTCATGTATGCTTCGTATTCGCTTCAAAAGAATGTGAATGCGACACTTCGATGCTAGGAAATAGCGTTTGCAGATGTCTACGTATCGTAGCAATAGAGTTCTAATGCTTCTTAAAACGCGATATTGCATCTAACTTCTATGTTTCGTGATAAGATACAATATTCATTGTGGAGTGTTATGTATACCTCGTACTCACTTCAAAAGAATGTAAATGCGACCCTTCCATGCTAGGCAATAGCCTTCGCAGATGTCTACGTATCGTAGCAATAGAGTTCTAATGCTTCTTAGAACCCGATATCGCATCTCACATCTATGTTTCATGATAAGATATAATATTCATTGCGAAGTGTCATGTATACATCGTATTCCCTTCAAAAGAATGTAAATGCGACACTTCCTTGCTAGGAAATAGCGTTTCCAGATGACCACGTATCGTATGATTAGAGTTCTAATACTTCTTAAAACGAGATGTCGCATCTCATTTCAATGTTTCATGATAAGATATAATATTCTTTGCGAAGTGTCATGTATACCTCGTATTCACTTCAAACGAATGTAAATGCGATCTTTACATGCAAGGAAATAGCGTTTGCAGATGTCTACGTATCGTAGCAATACGGTTCTAATGCTTCTTAAAACGAGATGTCGCATTTCATTCCTATGTTTCGTGATAAGATATAATATTCATTGTAGAGTGTTATCTATACCTCGTATTCACTTCAAAAGAATGTAAATGCGGCACTTCCATGCCAGGAAATAGCGTTTGCAGATGTTTACGTATCGTAGTAGTAGAGTTCTAATGCTTCTTAAAACGCGATATCGCATCTCACTGCTATGTTTCATGATAAGATATAATGTTCATTATGGAGTGTTATGTATACCTCGTATTCACTTCAAAAGAATGTAAATGCGACACTTGCATGCTAGGAAATAGCGTTTGCAGATGTCTACGTACCGTAGCAATAGATTTCTAATGCTTCTTAAAACGAGATGTCGCATTTCATTTCTATGTTTCATGATAACATATAATATTCATTGCGAAGTGTCATGTATACCTCGTATTCACTTCAAAAGAATGTAAATGCGGCACTTCCATGCTAGGAAATAGCGTTTGCAGATGTCTACGTATCGTAGCAATAGAGTTCTAATGCTCCTTAAAATGAGAAGTCGTATTTCAATTCTATGTTTCGTAATAAGATATAATATTCATTGTGTAATGTTATGTATACCTCGTATTCACTTCAATGGAATGTAAGTGCGACATTTCCTTGCTAGGAAATAGAGTTTGCAGATGTCTACGTATATTAGCAATAGAGTTCTAATGCTTCTCAAAACGCGATATAGCACCACATTCCTATGTTTGATGATAAGATATAATATTCATTGCGATGTGTCATGTATATCTCGTATTCACTTCAGAAGAATGTAAATGCGACACTTCCATGCTAGGAAGTAACGCTTGCAGATGTCTACGTATCGCAGCAATAGAGTTCTAATGCTACTTAAAACGAGATGTCGCATTTCATTTCTATGTTTCGAGATAAGATATAAGATTCATTGCGATGTGTTATGTATACCTCGTATTATCTTCAAAAGAATGTAAATGAGGCACTTCCATGCTAGGAAATAGCGTTTGCAGATGTGTACGTATCGTAGCAATAGAGTTTTAATGCTACTTAAAACGAGATGTCGCATTTCATTTCTATGTTCCGTGATAAGATACAATATTCATTGTGGAGTGTTATGTATACCTCGTATTCACTTCAAAAGAATGTAAATGCGACACTTCCATGCTAGGAAATAGCGTTTGCAGATGTCTACGTACCGTAGCAATAGAGTTCTAATGCTTCTTAAAATGAGAAGTCGTAATTCATTTCTATGTTTCAAAATAAGATTTAATACTCATTGTGGAATGTTATGAATACCTCGTATTAACTTCAAAAGAATGTAAATGCGACACTTCCATGCTAGGGAATAGCGTTTCCAGATGTCTACGTATCGTAGCAATAGAGTTCTAGTGCCTCCTAAAACGCGATATCGCATCTCACTTCTATGTTTCATGATAAGATATAATATTCATTGCGAAGTGTCATGTATACTTTGTATTCGCTTCAAAAGAATGTAAATGCGACACTTCGATGCTAGGAAATAGCGTTCGCAGATGTCTACGTATCGTAGCAATAGAGTTCTAATGCTTCTTAAAACGCGATATCGCATCTCACTTCTATGTTTCATGATAAGATATAATATTCATTGCGAAGTGTTATGTATACCTCGTATTATCCTCAAAGGAATGTAAATGAGGCACTTCCATGCAAGGAAATAGCGTTTGCAGATGCCTACGTACCGTAGCAATACGGTTCTAATGCTTCTTAAAACGAGATGTCGCATTTCATTCCTATGTTTCGTGATAAGATATAATATTCATTGTAGAGTGCTATGTATACCTCGTATTCACTTCAAAAGCATGTAAACGCGAAACTTCCATGCTTGGAAATAGCGTTTGCAGATGTCTACGTATCGTAGTTCTAGAGTTCTAATGCTTCTTAAAACGCGATATCGCATCTCACTTCTAAGATTCATGATAAGATATAATATTCATTGCGAAGTGTCATGTATACCTCGTATTCACTTCAAAAGAATGTAAATGCGGCACTTCCATGCTAGGAAATAGCGTTTGCAAATGTCTACGTATCGTAGCAATAGAGTTCTAATGCTTCCTAGAACGCGATATCGCATCTCACTTCTATGTTTCATGATAAGATATAATATTCATTGTAGAGTGTTATGTATACCTCGTATTCACTTCAAAAGAATGTAAATGCGACACTTCCATGCTAGGAAATAGCGTTTGCAGATGTCTACGTATCGTAGCAATAGAGTTCTAATGCTTCTTAAAACGCGATATCGCATCTCACTTCTAAGATTCATGATAAGATATAATATTCATTGCGAGGTGTCATGTATACCTCGTATTCACTTCAAAAGAATGTAAATGCGACACTTACATGCAAGGAGATAGCGTTTGCAGATGTCTACGTATCGTAGCAATACGGTTCTAATGCTTCTTAAAACGAGATGTCGCATTTCATTCCTATGTTTCGTGATAAGATATAATATTCATTGTAGAGTGCTATGTATACCTCGTATTCACTTCAAAAGCATGTAAACGCGAAACTTCCATGCTTGGAAATAGTGTTTGCAGATGTCTACGTATCGTAGTTCTAGAGTTCTAATGCTTCTTAAAACGCGATATCGCATCTCACTTCTAAGATTCATGATAAGATATAATATTCATTGCGAAGTGTCATGTATACCTCGTATTCACTTCAAAAGAATGTAAATGCGGCACTTCCATGCTAGGAAATAGCGTTTGCAGATGTCTACGTATCGTAGCAATAGAGTTCTAATGCTTCCTAGAACGCGATATCGCATCTCACTTCTATGTTTCATGATAAGATATAATATTCATTGTAGAGTGTTATGTATACCTCGTATTCACTTCAAAAGAATGTAAATGCGACACTTCCATGCTAGGAAATAGCGTTTGCAGATGTCTACGTATCGTAGCAATAGAGTTCTAATGCTTCTTAAAACGCGATATCGCATCTCACTTCTAAGATTCATGATAAGATATAATATTCATTGCGAGGTGTCATGTATACCTCGTATTCACTTCAAAAGAATGTAAATGCGACACTTACATGCAAGGAAATAGCGTTTGCAGATGTCTACGTATCGTAGCAATACGGTTCTAATGCTTCTTAAAACGAGATGTCGCATTTCATTCCTATGTTTCGTGATAAGATATATTATTCATTGTAGAGTGCTATGTATACATCGTATTCACTTCAAAAGCATGTAAACGCGAAACTTCCATGCTTGGAAATAGCGTTTGCAGGGTTCTACGTATCGTAGTTCTAGAGTTCTAATGCTTCTTAAAACGCGATATCGCATCTCACTTCTAAGATTCATGATAAGATATAATATTCATTGCGAAGTGTCATGTATACCTCGTATTCACTTCAAAAGAATGTAAATGCGGCACTTCCATGCTAGGAAATAGCGTTTGCAGATGTCTACGTATCGTAGCAATAGAGTACTAATGCTTCTTAAAACGAGATGTCGCATTTCATTCCTATGTTACGTGATAAGATATAATATTCATTGTAGAGTGTTATGTATACCTCGTATTCACTTCAAAAGAATGTAAATGCGACACTTCCATGCTAGGAAATAGCGTTTGCAGATGTCTACGTATCGTAGCAATAGAGTTCTAATGCTTCTTAAAACGCGATATCGCATCTCACTTCTATGTTTCATGATAAGATATAATATTCATTGCGAAGTGTTATGTATACCTCGTATTATCTTCAAAAGAATGTAAATGCGGCACTTCCATGCTAGGAAATAGCGTTTGCACATGTCTACGTATCGTAGCAATAGAGTTCTAATGCTTCTTAAAATGAGAAGTCGCATTTCATTTGTATATTTCGTAACAAGGTGTAATATTCATTGTGGAATGTTATGTTTACCTCGTATTCACGTCAAAAGAATGTAAATGCGACACTTCCTTGCTAGGAAATAACATTTGCAGATGTCTACGCATCGTAGCAACAGAGTTCTAGTGCTTCTTAAATCGCGATATCGCATTTCATTTCTATGTTTCATGATAACATATAATATTCATTGCGAAGTGTCATGTGTACCTCGCATTCACTTCAAAAGAATGTAAATGCGGCACTTCCATGCTAGGAAATAGCGTTTGCAGACGTCTACGTATCGTAGCAATAGAGTTCTAATGCTTCTTAAAACGCGATATCGCATCTCACTTCTATGTTTCATGATAAGATATAATATTCATTGGGAAGTGTCATGTATACCTCGTATTAACTTCAAGAGAATGTAAATGCGACACTTCCATGCTAGGAAGTAGCTTTAGCAGATGTCTACGTATCGTAGCAATAAAGTTCTAATGCTTCTTAAAACGCGATATCGCATCTCACTACTATGTTTCATGATAAGATATAATATTCATTGCGAAGTGTCATGCATACCTCGTATTCACTTCAAAAGAATGTAAATGCGACACTTGCATGCTAGGAAATAGCGTTTGTAGATGTCTACATATCGTAGTAATAGGGTACTAATGCTTCTTAAAACGAGATGTCGCATTTCATTCCTATGTTTCTTGATAAGGTATAATTTTCATTGTAGAGTGTTATCTATACCTCGTATTCACTTAAAAAGAATGTAAATGCGACACTTCCATGCCAGGAAATAGCGTTTGCAGATGTCTACGTATCGTAGCAATAGAGTTCTAATGCTTCTTAAAACGCGATATCGCATCTCACTACTATGTTTCATGACAAGATATAATATTCATTGCGAAGTGTCATGTATACCTCGTATTAACTTCAAAAGAACGTAAATGCGACACTTCCTTGCTAGGAAATAACGTTTGCATATGTCTACGCATCGTAACAATGGAGTTCTAATGCTGCCTAAAACGCGATATCGCATCTCACTTCTATGTTTCATGATAAGATATGGTATCCATTGCGAAGTGTTATGTATACCTCGTATTATCTTCGGAAGAACGTAAATGCGGCACTTCCATGCTAGGAAATAGGGTTTGCAGATGTCTACGTAACGTAGCAATAGAGTTCTAATGCTTCTTAAAATGAGAAGTCGCATTTCATTTGTATATTTCGTAATAAGGTGTAATATTCATTGTGGAATGTTATGTTTACCCCGTATTCACGTCAAAAGAATGTAAATGCGACACTTCCTTGCTAGGAAATAACATTTGCAGGTGTCTACGCATCATAGCAATAGAGTTCTAGTGCTTCTTAATTCGCGATATCGCATCTCACATCTATGTTTCGAGATAAGATATAATATTCATTGCGAAGTGTCATGTATACCTCGTATTAACTTCAAAAGAATGTAAATGCGGCATTTCCAAGCTAGGTAATAGCGTTTGCAGATGTTTACGTATCGTAGTAGTAGAGATCTAATGCTTCTTAAAACGCGATATCGCATCTCACTGCTATGTTTCATGATAAGATATAATATTCATTATGGAGTGTTATGTATACCTCGTATTCACTTCAAAAGAATATAAATGCGACACTTGCATGCTAGGAAATAGCGTTTGCAGATGTCTACGTACCGTAGCAATAGATTTCTAGTGCTTCTTAAAACGAGATGTCGCAGTTCATTTCTATGTTTCATGATAACATATAATATTCATTGCGAAGTGTCATGTATACCTCGTATTCACTTCAAAAGAATGTAAATGCGGCACTTCCATGCTAGGAAATAGCGTTTGTAGATGTCTACGAATCATAGCAATAGGGTACTAATGCTTCTTAAAACGAGATGTCGCATTTCATTCCTATGTTTCGTGATAAGGTATAATTTTCATTGTAGAGTGTTATCTATACCTCGTTTTCACTTAAAAAGAATGTAAATGCGACACTTCCATGCTAGGAAATAGCGTTTGCAGATGTCTACGTATCGTAGCAATAGAGTTCTAATGCTTCTTAAAATGAGAAGTCGTATTTCATTTCTATGTTTCGTAATAAGATATAATATTCATTGTGGAATGTTATGTATACCTCGTATGCACTTCAAAAGAATGTAAATGCGACACTTCCTTGCTAGGAAGTAACTTTTGCAGATGTCTACGCATCGTAACAATAGAGTTCTAATGCTTCCTAAAACGCGATATCGCATCTCACTTCTATGTTTCATGATAAGATATGGTATCCATTGCGAAGTGTTATGTATACCTCGTATTATCTTCAGAAGAACGTAAATGCGGCACTTCCATGCTAGGAAATAGGGTTTGCAGATGTCTACGTAACGTAGCAATAGAGTTCTAATGCTTCTTAAAATGAGAAGTCGCATTTCATTTGTATATTTCGTAATAAGGTGAAATATTCATTGTGGAATGTTATGTTTACCCCGTATTCACGTCAAAAGAATGTAAATGCGACACTTCCTTGCTAGGAAATAACATTTGCAGATGTCTACGCATCATAGCAATAGAGTTCTAGTGCTTCTTAATTCGCGATATCGCATCTCACATCTATGTTTCGAGATAAGATATAATATTCATTGCGAAGTGTCATGTATACCTCGTATTAACTTCAAAAGAATGTAAATGCGGCATTTCCAAGCTAGGTAATAGCGTTTGCAGATGTTTACGTATCGTAGTAGTAGAGTTCTAATGCTTCTTAAAACGCGATATCGCATCTCACTGCTATGTTTCATGATACGATATAATATTCATTATGGAGTGTTATGCATACCTCGTATTCACTTCAAAAGAATGTAAATGCGACACTTGCATGCTAGGAAATAGCGTTTGCAGATGTCTACGTTCCGTAGCAATAGATTTCTAATGCTTCTTAAAACGAGATGTCGCATTTCATTTCTATGTTTCATGATAACATATAATATTCATTGCGAAGTGTCAAGTATACCTCGTACTCACTTCAAAAGAATGTAAATGCGGCACTTCCATGCCAGGAAATAGCGTTTGCAGATGTCTACGTATCGTAGCAATAGAGTTCTAATGCTTCTTAAAACGCGATATCGCATCTCACTACTATGTTTCATGATAAGATATAATATTCATTGCGAAGTGTCATGTATACCTCGTATTAACTTCAAAAGAATGTAAATGCAACACTTCCTTGCTAGGAAATAACGTTTGCATATGTCTACGCATCGTAAAAATAGAGTTCTAATGCTTCCTAAAACGCGATATCGCATCTCACTTCTATGTTTCATGATAAGATATGGTATCCATTGCGAAGTGTTATGTATACCTCGTATTATCTTCAGAAGAACGTAAATGCGGCACTTCCATGCTAGGAAATAGGGTTTGCAGATGTCTACGTAACGTAGCAATAGAGTTCTAATGCTTCTTAAAATGAGAAGTCGCATTTCATTTGTATATTTCGTAATAAGGTGTAATATTCATTGTGGAATGTTATGTTTACCCCGTATTCACGTCAAGAGAATGTAAATGCGACACTTCCTTGCTAGGAAATAACATTTGCAGATGTCTACGCATCGTAGCAATAGAGTTCTAATGCTTTCTAAAACGCGATATCGCATCTCACTGCTATGTTTCATGATAAGATATAATATTCATTATGGAGTGTTATGTATACCTCGTATTCACTTCAAAAGAATGTAAATGCGACACTTGCATGCTAGGAAATAGCGTTTGCAGATGTCTACGTACCGTAGCAATAGAGTTCTAATGCTTCTTAAAACGAGATGTCGCATTTCATTTCTATGTTTCATGATAACATATAATATTCATTGCGAAGTGTCATGTGTACCTCGTATTCACTTCAAAAGAATGTAAATGCGGCACTTCCATTCTAGGAAATAGCGTTTGCAGACGTCTACGTATCGTAGCAATAGAGTTCTAATGCTTCTTAAAATGAGAAGTCGTATTTCTATTCTATGTTTCGTAATAAGATATAATATTCATTGTGTAATGTTATGTATACCTCGTATTCACTTCAATGGAATGTAAGTGCGACATTTCCTTGCTAGGAAATAGAGTTTGCAGATGTCTGCGTATATTAGCAATAGAGTTCTAATGCTTCTCAAAACGCGATATAGCACCACATTCCTATGTTTCATGATAAGATATAATATTCATTGCGAAGTGTCATGTATATCTCTTATTCACTTCAAAAGAATGTAAATGCGACACTTCCATGCTAGGAAGTAGCGCTTGCAGATGTCTACGTATCGCAGCAATAGAGTTCTAATGATTCTTAAAACGCGATATCGCATCTCACTTCTATGTTTCATGATAAGATAAAATATTCATTGCGAAGTGTTATGAATACCTCGTATTATCTTCAAAAGAATGTAAACGCGACACTTGCATGCTAGGAAATAACATTTGCAGATGTCTACGCATCGTAGCAATAGAGTTCTAATGCTTCCTAAAACGCGATATCGCATCTCACTTCTATGTTTCATGATAAGATATAGTATCCATTGCGAAGTGTCATGTATATCTCGTATTCACTTCAAAATAATGTAATTGCGACACTTCCATGCTAGGGAATAGCGTTTCCAGATGTCTACGTATCGTAGCAATAGAGTTCTAATGCTTCCTAAAACGCGATATCGCATTTCATTTCTATGTTTCATGATAACATATAATATTCATTGCGAAGTGTCATGTGTACCTCGCATTCACTTCAAAAGAATGTAAATGCGGCACTTCCATGCTAGGAAATAGCGTTTGCAGACGTCTACGTATCGTAGCAATAGAGTTCTAATGCTTCTTAAAACGCGATATCGCATCTCACTTCTATGTTTCATGATAAGATATAATATTCATTGCGAAGTGTCATGTATACCTCGTATTAACTTCAAAAGAATGTAAATGCGACACTTCCATGCTAGGAAGTAGCTTTAGCAGATGTCTACGTATCGTAGCAATAAAGTTCTAATGCTTCTTAAAACGCGATATCGCATCTCACTACTATGTTTCATGATAAGATATAATATTCATTGCGAAGTGTCATGTATACCTCGTATTCACTTCAAAAGAATGTAAATGCGACACTTGCATGCTAGGAAATAGCGTTTGCAGATGTCTACGTATCGTAGCAGTAAAATTTTAATGCTACTTAAAACGAGATGTCGCATTTCATTTCTATGTTCCGTGATAAGATACAATATTCATTGTGGAGTGTTATGTATACCTCGTATTCACTTCAAAAGAATGTAAATGCGACACTTCCTTGCTAGGAAATAGCGTTTCCAGATGTCTACGTATCGTAGCAATAGAGTTCTAATGCTTCTTAAAACGAGATGTCGCATTTCATTTCTATGTTTCGTGATAAGATACAATATTCATTGTGGAGTGTTATGTGTACCTCGTATTCACTTCAAAAGAATGTAAATGCGTCACTTCCATGCTAGGAAGTAGCGTTTGCAGATGTCTACGTATCGTAGCAATAAAGTTCTAATGCTTCTTAAAACGCGATATCGCATCTCACAACTATGTTTCATGATAAGATATAATATTCATTGCGAAGTGTCATGTATACCTTGTATTCACTTCAAAAGAATGTAAATGCGACACTTGCATGCTAGGAAGTAGCGTTTGCAGATGTCTACGTATCGTAGCAATAGAGTTCTAATGCTTCTTAAAACGCGATATCGCATCTCACAACTATGTTTCATGATAAGATATAATATTCATTGCGAAGTGTCATGTATACCTTGTATTCACTTCAAAAGAATGTAAATGCGACACTTGCATGCTAGGAAATAGCGTTTGTAGATGTCTACGTATCGTAGCAATAGGGTACTAATGCTTCTTAAAACGAGATGTCGCATTTCACTCCTATGTTTCGTGATAAGATATAATATTCATTGCGAAGTGTCATGTATACCTCGTATTAACTTCAAAAGAATGTAAATGCGACACTTCCTTGCTAGGAAATAACGTTTGCAGATGTCTACGCATCGTAACAATAGAGTTCCAATGCTTCCTAAAACGCGATATCGCATCTCACTTCTATGTTTCACGATAAGATATAGTATCCATTGCGAAGTGTTATGTATACCTCGTATTATCTTCAGCAGAATGTAATTGCGGCACTTCCATGCTAGGAAATAGGGTTTGCAGATGTCTACGTATCGTAGCAATAGAGTTCTAATGCTTCTTAAAACGAGAAGCCACATTTCATTTGTATATTTCGTAATAAGGTGTGATATTCATAGTGGAATGTTATGTTTACCTCGTATTCACGTCAAAAGAATGTAAATGCGACACTTCCTTGCTAGGAAATAACATTTGCAGATGTCTACGTATCGTAGCAATAGAGTTCTAGTGCTTCTTAAATCGCGATATCGCATCTCACATCTATGTTTCGAGATAAGATATAATATTCATTGCGAAGTGTCATGTATACCTCGTATTAACTTCAAAAGAATGTAAATGCGGCATTTCCATGCTAGGTAATAGCGTTTGCAGATGTTTACGTATCGTAGCAGTAGAGTTCTAATGCTTCTTAAAACGCGATATCGCATCTCACTGCTATGTTTCATGATAAGATATAATATTCACTATGGAGTGTTATGTATACCTCGCATTCACTTCAAAAGAATGTAAATGCGACCCTTCCATGCTAGAAAATAGCCTTTGCAGATGTCTACGTATCGTAGCAATAGAGTTCTAATGCTTCTTAGAACGCGAAATCGCATTTCACTTCTATGTCTCATGACAGGATAAAATATTCATTGCGAAGTGTCATGAATACCTAGTATTCACTTCAAAAGAATGTAAATGCGACTTTTGCATGCTAGGAAATAGCGTTTGCAGATGTCTACGTACCGTAGCAATAGAGTTCTAATGCTTCTTAGAACGCGAAATCGCATTTCACTTCTATGTTTCATGACAGGATAAAATATTCATTGCGAAGTGTCATGAATACCTAGTATTCACTTCAAAAGAATGTAAATGCGACTTTTGCATGCTAGGAAATAGCGTTTGCAGATATCTACGTACCGTAGCAATATAGTTCTAATGCTTCTTAAGACGCGATATCGCATCTCACTGCTATGTTTCATGATAAGATATAATATTCATTATGGAGTGTTATGTATACCTCGTATTCTCTTCAAAAGAATGTAAATGCGACACTTCCATGCTAGGAAATAGCCTTTGCAGATGTCTACGTATCGTAGCAATAGAGTTCCAATGCTTCTTAAAACGAGATGTCGCATTTCATTTCTATGTTTCGTGGTAAGATGTAATATTCATTGCGATGTGTCACGTATACCGCGTATTCACTTCAAATGAATGTAAATGCGACACCTCCATGCTAGGAAATAGAGTTTGAAGATGTCTACGTATGGAAGCAATAGAGTTCTAACGCTTTTTAAAACGCGATATCGCATTTCATTTCTATGTTTCATGATAAGATATAAAATTCATTGCGAAGTTTCATGTATACCTCGCATTCCCTTCAAAAGAATGCAAATGCGACACTTCCTTGCTAGGAAATTGCGTTTGCAGATGTCACCGTATCGAAGCAACAGAGTTCTAACGCTTCTTAAAACGCGATATCGCATTTCATTTCTATGTTTCATGATAAGATATAAAATTCATGCGAGGTGTCATGTATACCTCGTATTCCCTTCATTAGAATGTAAATGCGACACTTCCTTCCTAGGAAATAGCGTTTGCAGATGTCTAGGTATCGTAGCAATAGAGTTCTAACGCATATTAAAACGCGATATCGCATCTCATTCCTATGTTTCATGATAAGATATAATATTCATTGCGAAGTGTCATGTATTCCTCGTATTCACTTCAAAAGATTGTAAATGCGACACTTCCTTCCTAGGAAATTGCGTTTGCAGATGTCTCCGTATCGAAGCAACAGAATTCCAATTCTTTTTAAATCGCGATATCGCATCTCACTTCTATGTTTCATGATATGATATAATATTCATTGTGGAGTGTTATGTATACCTCGCATTCAGTTCAAAAGAATTTAAATGCGACACTTCCCTGCTAGGATATAGCGTTTCCAGATGTCTACGTATCGTAGCAATAGATTTCTAGTGCTTCTCAAGACGCGATATCGCATCTTTTTTCTATGTTTCATGATAAGATATAATATTCTTTGCGAAGTGTCATATATACCTCGTATTCACTTCAAAAGGATGTAAATGCGACACTTCCTTGCTAGGAAATAGCGTTTCCAAATGACTACGTATGGAAACAATAGAGTACTAATACTTCGTAAAACGAGATGTCGCATCTCATTTCTATGTTTCATGATAAGATATAATATTCATTGCGAAGTTTAATGTATACCTCGTATTCACTTCAATGGTATGCAAATTCGACATTTCCTTCCTAGGAAATAGAGTTTGCAGATGTCTATTTATATTAGCAATAGAGTTCTAATCCTCCTCAAAACGCGATATAGCACCTCATTCCTATGTTTCATGATAACATATAATATTCATTGCGAAGTGTCATGTATACCTCGTATTCACTTCAAAAGAATGTAAATGCGGCACTTCCATGCTAGGAAATAGCGTTTGCAGATGTCTACGTATCGTAGCAATAGAGTTCTAATGCTTCTTAAAATGAGAAGTCGTATTTCAATTCTATGTTTCGTAATAAGATATAATATTCATTGTGTAATGTTATGTATACCTCGTATTCACTTCGATGGAATGTAAGTGCGACATTTCCTTGCTAGGAAATAGAGTTTGCAGATGTCTACGTATATTAGCAATAGAGTTCTAATGCTTCTCAAAACGCGATATAGCACCACATTCCTATGTTTCATGATAGGATATAATATTCATTGCGAAGTGTCATGTATATCTCGTATTCACTTCAAAAGAATGTAAATGCGACACTTCCATGCTAGGAAGTAGCGCTTGCAGATGTCTACGTATCGCAGCAATAGAGTTCTAATGCTTCTTAAAACGCGATATCGCATCTCACTTCTATGTTTCATGATAAGATAAAATATTCATTGCGAAGTGTTATGAATACCTCGTATTATCTTCAAAAGAATGTAAATGCGACACTTGCATGCTAGGAAATAGCGTTTGCAGATGTCTACGTACCGTAGCAATAGAGTTCTAATGCTTCTTAAAATGAGAAGTCGCAATTCATTTCTATGTTTCAAAATAAGATTTAATACTCATTGTGGAATGTTATGTATACCTCGTATTAACTTCAAAAGAATGTAAATGCGACACTTCCTTGCTAGGAAGTAACGTTTGCAGATGTCTACGCATCGTAGCAATAGAGTTCTAATTCTTCCTAAAACGCGATATCGCATCTCACTTCTATGTTTCATGATAAGATATAGTATCCATTGCGAAGTGTCACGTATATCTCGTATTCACTTCAAAAGAATGTAAATGCGAAACTTCCATGCTAGGAAATATCGTTTGCAGATGTCTACGTATCGTAGCAATAGAGTTTTAATGCTACTTAAAACGAGATGTCGCATTTCATTTCTATGTTTCGTGATAAGATACAATATTCATTGTGGAGTGTTATGTATACCTCGCATTCACTTCGAAAGAATGTAAGTGCGACACTTCCTTGCTAGGAAATATTGTTTGCAGATGTCTGCGTATCGTAGCACTAGAGTTCTAATGCTTCTTAAAATGAGAAGTCGTATTTCATTTCTATGTTTCGTAATAAGATATAATATTCATTGTGGAATGTTATGTATACCTCGTATTCACTTCAAAAAAATGTAAATGCGACACTTCCTTGCTAGGAAATAACATTTGCAGATGTCTACGCATCGTAGCAATAGAGTTCTAATGCTTCCTAAAACGCGATATCGCATCTCACTTCTATGTTTCATGATAAGATATAGTATCCATTACGAAGTGTCATATATATCTCGTATTCACTTCAAAAGAATGTAAATGCGACACTTCCATGCTAGGAAGTAGCGTTTGCTGATGTCTACGTACCGTAGCAATATAGTTCTAATGCTTCTTAAAACGCGATATCGCATCTCACCACTATGTTTCATGATAAGATATAATATTCATTGCTTAGTGTCATGTATACCTCGTATTCACTTCAAAAGAATGTAAATGCGGCACTTCCATGCTAGGAAATAGCGTTTGCAGATGTCTACGTATCGTAGCAATAGAGTTCTAATGCTTCTTAAAATGAGAAGTCGTATTTCATTTCTATGTTTCGTAATAAGATATAATATTCATTGTGTAATGTTATGTATACCTCGTATTCACTTCGATGGAATGTAAGTGCGACATTTCCTTGCTAGGAAATAGAGTTTGCAGATGTCTACGTATATTAGCAATAGAGTTCTAATGCTTCTCAAAACGCGATATAGCACCTCATTCCTATGTTTCATGATAAGATATAATATTCATTGCGAAGTGTCATGTATATCTCGTATTCACTTCAAAAGAATGTAAATGCGACACTTCCATGCTAGGAAATATTGTTTGCTGATGTCTACGTATCGTAGCACTAGAGTTCTAATGCTTCTTAAAATGAGAAGTCGTATTTCAATTCTATGTTTAGTAATAAGATATAATTTTCATTGTGGAATGTTATGTATACCTCGTATTCACTTTAAAAGAATGTAAATGCGACACTTCCATGCTAGGGAATAGCGTTTCCAGATTTCTACGTATCGTAGCAATAGAGTTTTAATGCTTCTTAAAACGCGATATCGCACCTCATTCCTATGTTTCATGATAAGATATAATATTCATTGCGAAGTGTCATGTATACCTCGTATTCACTTCATAAGAATGTAAATGCGATACTTGCATGCTGGGAAACAGCGTTCGCAGAAGTCTACGTAACATAGCAATATAGTTCTAATGCTTCTTAAAGCGCGATATCGCATCTCTCTTCTATGTTTCATGATAAGATATAGTAATCATAGCGACGTGTCATGTATACCTCGTATTCACTTCAAAAGAATGTAAATGCGACACTTACATGCTAGGAAATAGCGTTTGCAGATGTCTGCGTATCGCAGCAATAGAGTTCTAATGTTTCTTAAAACGAGATGTCGCATTTCATATCTATGTTTCGTGGTAAGATATAATGTTCATTGTAGAGTGTTATGTGTACCTCGTAATCACATCAAAAGAATGTAAATGCGACACTTCCATGCTAGGAAATAGCGTTTGCAGATGTCTACGTATCGTAGCAACAGAGATCTAATGCTTCTTAAAACGCGATATCGCATCACACACCTGTGTTTCATGATAAGGTATAATATTCATTGCGAAGTGTCATGTATACCTCGTATTCACTTCATAAGAATGTAAATGCGACACTTACATGCTAGGAAATAGCGTTTGCAGATGTCTACGTATCGTAGCAATAGAGTTCTAATGCTTCTTAAAATGAGAAGTCGTATTTCAATTCTATGTTTCGTAATAAGATGTAATATTCATTGTGTAATGTTATGTATACCTCGTATTCACTTCAATGGAATGTAAGTGCGACATTTCCTTGCTAGGAAATAGAGTTTGCAGATGTCTGCGTATATTAGCAATAGAGTTCTAATGCTTCTCAAAACGCGATATAGCACCACATTCCTATGTTTCATGATAAGATATAATATTCATTGCGAAGTGGCATGTATATCTCGTATTCACTTCAAAAGAATGTAAATGCGACACTTCCATGCTAGGAAGTAGCGTTTGCTGATGTCTACGTACCGTAGCAATATAGTTCTAGTGCTTCTTAAAACGCGATATCGCATCTCACATCTAAGTTTCATGATAAGATATAATATTCATTGCTTAGTGTCATGTATACCTCGTATTCACTTCAAAAGAATGTAAATGCGGCACTTCCATGCTAGGAAATAGCGTTTGCAGATGTCTACGTATCGTAGCAATAGAGTTCTAATGCTTCTTAAAATGAGAAGTCGTATTTCATTTCTATGTTTCGTAATAAGATATAATATTCATTGTGTAATGTTATGTATGCCTCGTATTCACTTCGATGGAATGTAAGTGCGACATTTCCTTGCTAGGAAATAGAGTTTGCAGATGTCTACGTACCGTAGCAATAGATTTCTAATGCTTCTTAAAACGAGATGTCGCATTTCATTTCTATGTTTCATGATAACATATAATATTCATTGCGAAGTGTCATGTATACCTCGTATTCACTTCAAAAGAATGTAAATGCGGCACTTCCATGCTAGGAAATAGCGTTTGTAGATGTCTACGTATCGTAGCAATAGGGTACTAATGCTTCTTAAAACGAGATGTCGCATTTCATTCCTATGTTTCGTGATAAGGTACAATTTTCATTGTAGAGTGTTATCTATACCTCGTTTTCACTTAAAAAGAATGTAAATGCGACACTTCCATGCTAGGAAATAGCGTTTGCAGATGTCTACGTATCGTAGCAATAGAGTTCTAATGCTTCTTAAAATGAGAAGTCGTATTTCATTTCTATGTTTCGTAATAAGATATAATATTCATTGTGGAATGTTATGTATACCTCGTATGCACTTCAAAAGAATGTAAATGCGACACTTCCTTGCCAGGAAGTAACTTTTGCAGATGTCTACGCATCGTAGCAATAGAATTCTAATGCTTCCTAAAACGCGATATCGCATCTCACTTCTATGTTTCATGATAAGATATAGTATCCATTGCGAAGTGTCCTGTATATCTCGTATTCACTTCAAAAGAATGTAAATGCGACACTTCCATGCTAGGGAATAGCGTTTCCAGATGTCTACGTATCGTAGCAATAGAGTTCTAATGCTTCTTAAAACGCGATATTGCACCTCATTCCTATGTTTCATTATAAGATATAATATTCATTGCGAAGTGTCATGTATACCTCGTATTAACTTCAAAAGAATGTAAATGCGACACTTCCTTGCTAGGAAATAACGTTTGCATATGTCTACGCATCGTAACAATAGAGTTCTAATGCTTCCTAAAACGCGATATCGCATCTCACTTCTATGTTTCATGATAAGATATGGTATCCATTGCGAAGTGTTATGTATACCTCGTATTATCTTCAGAAGAACGTAAATGCGGCACTTCCATGCTAGGAAATAGGGTTTGCAGATGTCTACGTAACGTAGCAATAGAGTTCTAATGCTTCTTAAAATGAGAAGTCGCATTTCATTTGTATATTTCGTAATAAGGTGTAATATTCATTGTGGAATGTTATGTTTACCCCGTATTCACGTCAAAAGAATGTAAATGCGACACTTCCTTGCTAGGAAATAACATTTGCAGATGTCTACGCATCATAGCAATAGAGTTCTAGTGCTTCTTAATTCGCGATATCGCCCCTCACATCTATGTTTCGAGATAAGATATAATATTCATTGCGAAGTGTCATGTATACCTCGTATTAACTTCAAAAGAATGTAAATGCGACACTTCCTTGCTAGGAAATAGCGTTTGCAGATGTCTAGGTATCGTAGCAATAGAGTTCTAACGCATACTAAAACGCGATATCGCTTCTCATTCCTACGTTTCATGATAAGATATAATATTCATTGCGAAGTGTCATGTATACCTCGTATTCACTTCATAAGAATGTAAATGCGACACTTACATGCTAGGAAATAGCGTTTGCAGATGTCTACGTATCGTAGCAATAGAGTTCTAATGCTTCTTAAAATGAGAAGTCGCATTTCATTTGTATATTTCGTAATAAGGTGTAATATTCATTGTGGAATGTTATGTTTACCCCGTATTCACGTCAAAAGAATGTAAATGCGACACTTCCTTGCTAGGAAATAACATTTGCAGATGTCTACGCATCATAGCAATAGAGTTCTAGTGCTTCTTAATTCGCGATATCGCATCTCACATCTATGTTTCGTAATAAGATATAATATTCCTTATGGAATGTTATGTATACCTCGTATTCACTTCAAAAGAATGTAAATGCGACACTTGCATGCTAGGAAATAGCGTTTGCAGATGTCTACGTACCGTAGCAATAGAGTTCTAATGCTTCTTAAAACGAGATGTCGCATTTCATTTCTATGTTTCATGATAACATATAATATTCATTGCGAAGTGTCATGTGTACCTCGTATTCACTTCAAAAGAATGTAAATGCGGCACTTCCATGCTAGGAAATAGCGTTTGCAGACGTCTACGTATCGTAGCAATAGAGTTCTAATGCTTCTTAAAATGAGAAGTCGTATTTCAATTCTATGTTTCGTAATAAGATATAATATTCATTGTGTAATGTTATGTATACCTCGTATTCACTTCAATGGAATGTAAGTGCGACATTTCCTTGCTAGGATATAGAGTTTGCAGATGTCTGCGTATATTAGCAATAGAGTTCTAATGCTTCTCAAAACGCGATATAGCACCACATTCCTATGTTTCATGATAAGATATAATATTCATTGCGAAGTGTCATGTATATCTCGTATTCACTTCAAAAGAATGTAAATGCGACACTTCCATGCTAGGAAGTAGCGCTTGCAGATGTCTACGTATCGCAGCAATAGAGTTCTAATGATTCTTAAAACGCGATATCGCATCTCACTTCTATGTTTCATGATAAGATAAAATATTCATTGCGAAGTGTTATGAATACCTCGTATTATCTTCAAAAGAATGTAAATGCGACACTTGCATGCTAGGAAATAGCGTTTGCAGATGTCTACGTACCGTAGCAATAGAGTTCTAATGCTTCTTAAAATGAGAAGTCGTAATTCATTTCTATGTTTCAAAATAAGATTTAATACTCATTGTGGAATGTTATGTATACCTCGTATTAACTTCAAAAGAATGTAAATGCGACACTTCCTTGCTAGGAAGTAACGTTTGCAGATGTCTACGCATCGTAGCAATAGAGTTCTAATTCTTCCTAAAACGCGATATCGCATCTCACTTCTATGTTTCATGATAAGATATAGTATCCATTGCGAAGTGTCATGTATATCTCGTATTCACTTCAAAAGAATGTAAATGCGAAACTTCTATGCTAGGAAATATCGTTTGCAGATGTCTACGTATCGTAGCAATAGAGTTTTAATGCTACTTAAAACGAGATGTCGCATTTCAATTCTATGTTTCGTGATAAGATACAATATTCATTGTGGAGTGTTATGTATACCTCGCATTCACTTCAAAAGAATGTAAATGCGACACTTCCTTGCTAGGAAATATTGTTTGCAGATGTCTGCGTATCGTAGCACTAGAGTTCTAATGCTTCTTAAAATGAGAAGTCGTATTTCATTTCTATGTTTCGTAATAAGATATAATATTCATTGTGGAATGTTATGTATACCTCGTATTCACTTCAAAAAAATGTAAATGCGACACTTCCTTGCTAGGAAATAACATTTGCAGATGTCTACGCATCGTAGCAATAGAGTTCTAATGCTTCCTAAAACGCGATATCGCATCTCACTTCTATGTTTCATGATAAGATATAGTATCCATTACGAAGTGTCATATATATCTCGTATTCACTTCAAAAGAATGTAAATGCGACACTTCCATGCTAGGAAGTAGCGTTTGCTGATGTCTACGTACCGTAGCAATATAGTTCTAATGCTTCTTAAAACGCGATATCGCATCTCACCACTATGTTTCATGATAAGATATAATATTCATTGCTTAGTGTCATGTATACCTCGTATTCACTTCAAAAGAATGTAAATGCGGCACTTCCATGCTAGGAAATAGCGTTTGCAGATGTCTACGTATCGTAGCAATAGAGTTCTAATGCTTCTTAAAATGAGAAGTCGTATTTCATATCTATGTTTCGTAATAAGATATAATATTCATTGTGTAATGTTATGTATACCTCGTATTCACTTCGATGGAATGTAAGTGCGACATTTCCTTGCTAGGAAATAGAGTTTGCAGATGTCTACGTATATTAGCAATAGAGTTCTAATGCTTCTCAAAACGCGATATAGCACCTCATTCCTATGTTTCATGATAAGATATAATATTCATTGCGAAGTGTCATGTATATCTCGTATTCACTTCAAAAGAATGTAAATGCGACACTTCCATGCTAGGAAATATTGTTTGCTGATGTCTACGTATCGTAGCACTTGAGTTCTAATGCTTCTTAAAATGAGAAGTCGTATTTCAATTCTATGTTTAGTAGTAAGATATAATTTTCATTGTGGAATGTTATGTATACCTCGTATTCACTTTAAAAGAATGTAAATGCGACACTTCCATGCTAGGGAATAGCGTTTCCAGATTTCTACGTATCGTAGCAATAGAGTTTTAATGCTTCTTAAAACGCGATATCGCACCTCATTCCTATGTTTCATGATAAGATATAATATTCATTGCGAAGTGTCATGTATACCTCGTATTCACTTCAAAAGAATGTAAATGCGACACTTACATGCTAGGAAATAGCGTTTGCAGATGTCTGCGTATCGCAGCAATAGAGTTCTAATGTTTCTTAAAACGAGATGTCGCATTTCATATCTATGTTTCGTGGTAAGATATAATGTTCATTGTAGAGTGTTCTGTGTACCTCGTAATCACATCAAAAGAATGTAAATGCGGCACTTCCATGCTAGGAAATAGCGTTTGCAGACGTCTACGTATCGTAGCAATAGAGTTCTAATGCTTCTTAAAATGAGAAGTCGTATTTCAATTCTATGTTTCGTAATAAGATATAATATTCATTGTGTAATGTTATGTATACCTCGTATTCACTTCAATGGAATGTAAGTGCGACATTTCCTTGCTAGGATATAGAGTTTGCAGATGTCTGCGTATATTAGCAATAGAGTTCTAATGCTTCTCAAAACGCGATATAGCACCACATTCCTATGTTTCATGATAAGATATAATATTCATTGCGAAGTGTCATGTATATCTCGTATTCACTTCAAAAGAATGTAAATGCGACACTTCCATGCTAGGAAGTAGCGCTTGCAGATGTCTACGTATCGCAGCAATAGAGTTCTAATGATTCTTAAAACGCGATATCGCATCTCACTTCTATGTTTCATGATAAGATAAAATATTCATTGCGAAGTGTTATGAATACCTCGTATTATCTTCAAAAGAATGTAAATGCGACACTTGCATGCTAGGAAATAGCGTTTGCAGATGTCTACGTACCGTAGCAATAGAGTTCTAATGCTTCTTAAAATGAGAAGTCGTAATTCATTTCTATGTTTCAAAATAAGATTTAATACTCATTGTGGAATGTTATGTATACCTCGTATTAACTTCAAAAGAATGTAAATGCGACACTTCCTTGCTAGGAAGTAACGTTTGCAGATGTCTACGTATCGTAGCAATAGAGTTCTAATGCTTCCTAAAACGCGATATCGCATCTCACTTCTATGTTTCATGATAAGATATAGTATCCATTACGAAGTGTCATATATATCTCGTATTCACTTCAAAAGAATGTAAATGCGACACTTCCATGCTAGGAAGTAGCGTTTGCTGATGTCTACGTACCGTAGCAATATAGTTCTAATGCTTCTTAAAACGCGATATCGCATCTCACCACTATGTTTCATGATAAGATATAATATTCATTGCTTAGTGTCATGTATACCTCGTATTCACTTCAAAAGAATGTAAATGCGGCACTTCCATGCTAGGAAATAGCGTTTGCAGATGTCTACGTATCGTAGCAATAGAGTTCTAATGCTTCTTAAAATGAGAAGTCGTATTTCATATCTATGTTTCGTAATAAGATATAATATTCATTGTGTAATGTTATGTATACCTCGTATTCACTTCGATGGAATGTAAGTGCGACATTTCCTTGCTAGGAAATAGAGTTTGCAGATGTCTACGTATATTAGCAATAGAGTTCTAATGCTTCTCAAAACGCGATATAGCACCTCATTCCTATGTTTCATGATAAGATATAATATTCATTGCGAAGTGTCATGTATATCTCGTATTCACTTCAAAAGAATGTAAATGCGACACTTCCATGCTAGGAAATATTGTTTGCTGATGTCTACGTATCGTAGCACTTGAGTTCTAATGCTTCTTAAAATGAGAAGTCGTATTTCAATTCTATGTTTAGTAGTAAGATATAATTTTCATTGTGGAATGTTATGTATACCTCGTATTCACTTTAAAAGAATGTAAATGCGACACTTCCATGCTAGGGAATAGCGTTTCCAGATTTCTACGTATCGTAGCAATAGAGTTTTAATGCTTCTTAAAACGCGATATCGCACCTCATTCCTATGTTTCATGATAAGATATAATATTCATTGCGAAGTGTCATGTATACCTCGTATTCACTTCAAAAGAATGTAAATGCGACACTTACATGCTAGGAAATAGCGTTTGCAGATGTCTGCGTATCGCAGCAATAGAGTTCTAATGTTTCTTAAAACGAGATGTCGCATTTCATATCTATGTTTCGTGGTAAGATATAATGTTCATTGTAGAGTGTTCTGTGTACCTCGTAATCACATCAAAAGAATGTAAATGCGACACTTCCATGCTAGGAAATAGCGTTTGCAGATGTCTACGTATCGTAGCAAGAGAGATCTAATGCTTCTTAAAACGCGATATCGCATCACACACCTGTGTTTCATGATAAGGTATAATATTCATTGCGAAGTGTCATGTATACCTCGTTTTCCTTCCAAAAGAATGTAAATGCGACACTTCCTTGCTAGGAAATAGCGTTTGCAGATGTCTAGGTATCGTAGCAATAGAGTTCTAACGCATACTAAAACGCGATATCGCATCTCATTCCTACGGTTCATGATAAGATATAATATTCATTGCGAAGTGTCATGTATACCTCGTATTCACTTCATAAGAATGTAAATGCGACACTTACATGCTAGGAAATAGCGTTTGCAGATGTCTACGCATCGTAGCAATAGAGTTCTAATGCTTCTTAAAATGAGAAGTCGTATTTCAATTCTATGTTTCGTAATAAGATATAATATTCATTGTGTAATGTTATGTATACCTCGTATTCACTTCAATGGAATGTAAGTGCGACATTTCCTTGCTAGGAAATAGAGTTTGCAGATGTCTGCGTATATTAGCAATAGAGTTCTAATGCTTCTCAAAACGCGATATAGCACCACATTCCTATGTTTCATGATAAGATATAATATTCATTGCGAAGTGTCATGTATATCTCGTATTCACTTCAAAAGAATGTAAATGCGACACTTCCATGCTAGGAAGTAGCGTTTGCTGATGTCTACGTACCGTAGCAATATAGTTCTAATGCTTCTTAAAACGCGATATCGCATCTCACATCTAAGTTTCATGATAAGATATAATATTCATTGCTTAGTGTCATGTATACCTCGTATTCACTTCAAAAGAATGTAAATGCGGCACTTCCATGCTAGGAAATAGCGTTTGCAGATGTCTACGTATCGTAGCAATAGAGTTCTAATGCTTCTTAAAATGAGAAGTCGTATTTCAATTCTATGTTTAGTAATAAGATATAATTTTCATTGTGGAATGTTATGTATACCTCGTATTCACTTTAAAAGAATGTAAATGCGACACTTCCATGCTAGGGAATAGCGTTTCCAGATTTCTACGTATCGTAGCAATAGAGTTTTAATGCTTCTTAAAACGCGATATCGCACCTCATTCCTATGTTTCATGATAAGATATAATATTCATTGCGAAGTGTCATGTATACCTCGTATTCACTTCATAAGAATGTAAATGCGATACTTGCATGCTGGGAAACAGCGTTTGCAGAAGTCTACGTAACATAGCAATATAGTTCTAATGCTTCTTAAAGCGCGATATCGCATCTTTCTTCTATGTTTCATGATAAGATATAGTAATCATAGCGACGTGTCATGTATACCTCGTATTCACTTCAAAAGAATGTAAATGCGACACTTACATGCTAGGAAATAGCGTTTGCAGATGTCTGCGTATCGCAGCAATAGAGTTCTAATGTTTCTTAAAACGAGATGTCGCATTTCATATCTATGTTTCGTGGTAAGATATAATGTTCATTGTAGAGTGTTATGTGTACCTCGTAATCACATCAAAAGAATGTAAATGCGACACTTCCATGCTAGGAAATAGCGTTTGCAGATGTCTACGTATCGTAGCAAGAGAGATCTAATGCTTCTTAAAACGCGATATCGCATCACACACCTGTGTTTCATGATAAGGTATAATATTCATTGCGAAGTGTCATGTATACCTCGTTTTCCTTCCAAAAGAATGTAAATGCGACACTTCCTTGCTAGGAAATAGCGTTTGCAGATGTCTAGGTATCGTAGCAATAGAGTTCTAACGCATACTAAAACGCGATATCGCATCTCATTCCTACGTTTCATGATAAGATATAATATTCATTGCGAAGTGTCATGTATACCTCGTATTCACTTCATAAGAATGTAAATGCGACACTTACATGCTAGGAAATAGCGTTTGCAGATGTCTACGTATCGTAGCAATAGAGTTCTAATGCTTCTTAAAATGAGAAGTCGTATTTCAATTCTATGTTTCGTAATAAGATATAATATTCATTGTGTAATGTTATGTATACCTCGTATTCACTTCAATGGAATGTAAGTGCGACATTTCCTTGCTAGGAAGTAGCGTTTGCTGATGTCTACGTACCGTAGCAATATAGTTCTAGTGCTTCTTAAAACGCGATATCGCATCTCACATCTAAGTTTCATGATAAGATATAATATTCATTGCTTAGTGTCATGTATACCTCGTATTCACTTCAAAAGAATGTAAATGCGGCACTTCCATGCTAGGAAGTAGCGTTTGCAGATGTCTACGTATCGTAGCAATAGAGTTCTAATGCTTCTTAAAATGAGAAGTCGTATTTCATTTCTATGTTTCGTAATAAGATATAATATTCATTGTGTAATGTTATGTATACCTCGTATTCACTTCGATGGAATGTAAGTGCGACATTTCCTTGCTAGGAAATAGAGTTTGCAGATGTCTACGTATATTAGCAATAGAGTTCTAATGCTTCTTAAAACGCGATATCGCATCTCAATCCTATGTTTCATGGTAAGATATAATATTCATTGTGGAGTGTTATGTATGCCTCGTATTCACTTCAAAAGAATGCAAATGCGACACTTCCATGCTAGGAAAGAGCGTTTGCAGATGTCTACGTATCGTAGCAATAGAGATCCAATGCTTCTTAAAACGAGATGTCGCATTTCATTTCTATGTTTCGTGATGAGATGTAATATTCATTGCGATGTGTCACGTATACCGCGTATTCACTTCAAATGAATGCAAATGCGACACCTCCATGCTAGGAAATAGAGTTTGAAGATGTCTACGTATGGAAGCAATAGAGTTCTAACGCTTTTTAAAACGCGATATCGCATTTCATTTCTATGTTTCATGATAAGATATAAAATTCATTGCGAAGTTTCATGTATACCTCGTATTCCCTTCAAAGGAATGCAAATGCGACACTTCCTTGCTAGGAAATTGCGTTTGCAGATGTCACCGTATCGAAGCAACAGAGTTCTAACGCTTCTTAAAACGCGATATCGCATTTCATTTCTATGTTTCATGATAAGATATAAAATTCATGCGAGGTGTCATGTATACCTCGTATTCCCTTCATTAGAATGTAAATGCGACACTTCCTTCCTAGGAAATATTGTTTGCAGATGTCTACGCGCCGTAAAAATAAAGTTCTAATGCATCCTAAAACGCGATATCGCATCTCACCTCTACGTTTCATGATAAGATATAATATTCATTGCGCAGTGTCATGTATACCTCGTATTCACTTCAAAAGAATGTAAATGCGACACTTCCTTGCTAGGAAATATTGTTTGCTAATGTCTACGTACCGTAAAAATAGAGTTCTAATGCTTCTTAAAACGCGATATCGCATCTCACCCCTGTGTTTCATGATAAGGTATAATATTCATTGCGAAGTGTCATGTATACCTCGTTTTCCTTCCAAAAGAATGTAAATGCGACACTTCCTTGCTAGGAAATGGCGTTTGCAGATGTCTAGGTATCGTAGCAATAGAGTTCTAACGCATACTAAAACGCGATATCGCATCTCATTCCTACGTTTCATGATAAGATATAATATTCATTGCGAAGTGTCATGTATACCTCGTATTCACTTCATAAGAATGTAAATGCGATACTTGCATGCTGGGAAACAGCGTTTGCAGATGTCTACGTATCATAGAAATATAGTTCTAATTCTTCTTAAAGCGCGATATCGCATCTCTCTTCTATGTTTCATGATAAGATATAAAATTCATTGCGAAGTTTCATGTATACCTCGCATTCCCTTCAAAAGAATGTAAATGCGACACTTCCTTGCTAGGAAATTGCGTTTGCAGATGTCACCGTATCGAAGCAACAGAGTTCTAACGCTTCTTAAAACGCGATATCGCATTTCATTTCTATGCTTCAAGATAAGATATAAAATTCATTGTGAGGTGCCATGTATACCTCGTATTCCCCTCATTAGAATGTAAGTGCGACCCTTCCTTGCAAGGAAATAGCGTTTGCAGATGTCTAGGTATCGTAGCAATAGAGTTCTAACGCATACTAAAACGCGATATCGCATCTCATTTCTATGTTTCATGATAAGATATAATATTCATTGCAAAGTGTCATGTATACCTCGTATTCACTTCAAAAGAATGTAAACGCGACACTTCCTTACGAGGAAGTAACGTTTCCATTTGTTTACTTATTTGAGCAATAGAGTTCTATTGCTTCATTCAACACGATGTCGCAAGTCATTTCAATGATTCATGGTAAATTGCAATGTTCTTTGCAATATGTTACATTTGTCTGCATCTAGACCTTAGAAGGATGTGAATCCTATACTTACTTGCAACAGAATATCGTTTCCAGATCTCTACGTGTCCAAGCAAGACATTTCTAATACTTCATGCAGCGCGATGTCGCATCTCATTTCAACGTTTCAATGCAAAGAATCTGTAATGATATGTCCATAACATTGTGCTTAACTGTTAGAGGTCTTCAATAGAATGTGAACTATATAATTCCATGCAACGGCATGGCGCTCCGTAGTGTCTGTCTGTTAAAGCAATCGAGCTAGAATTCTCCATGCAATGCGCTGGCGCATCCCATTTCATCGTTTCAAAGTAAGAATGCTGTAATCTCTTATGCATAGCTCTATGCTTATCTGCTTTAAAACTTCATAAGAATGTAAATTCTACAGCTCCATGCAACAGGATTGCCCTTCGTAGTGTCTACATGTCGAGACAATAGAGTACTAATGCATTATACAATGCCATGACTCATCTCATTTCAACGTTTCGAATTAAGTAAGCTGTAATCTTCTATGAAAAGCATTATAATTATCTGCTTGCTCTCTGCAATAGAATGTGAATTCTATAGATCCAAGCAACAGGAGGGCAGGCTCTCCACCATCCTACTGCCTGCCCTGATGCGGGCAAAGGATTCCCAGGGCCACTCAAACCGCGACCAACATCTATCTTATACTCTAACCGATTCATCGTTATGCGTTTTCCATTAAGCTTGCCGGGATCAGTGATATTGATTCGCTCAATCTAAATTATTATTTTCTTTTTAAGTTTCTCGATTTTTTTAGTTTCTCTCACGATATCGTCTATTTCGTTGTACCTTACCCTTACAGTATGGTATATAATCTGTTGTTTGATATTTCTAGGATTTCCTCTTAATAAATGCAATGCTTCCACATATTCTCTTTCTCTTTCTCTTTAGTTACATTGTTGTTATTTTATGCTTTTCACCCTCCACATTCACTCTCTACACCATCTCGGAACAGGCGTTGTACGATTACTGCAGGATGACGCCCCGGTCTCGTTACACCGAGATCGAGTGTTCTCTCTTGCATCCGCTGATTTATATATGTTATATATTGGAGAATATTTCCTCCTATCCTTTGTATTTTTCGAATGAAATTACATTGACAGAAGTACGAGCTAGTTCTGCACGCCTATTTGAAACAACATTAAATCACCTTGTTAAACAATAATATATTAAATGTGACTTGGACTTTTAAATTTGAATTTATAAGCATCTAACAGGTAAATATGTTTTTCTTACTATTCATATCATTATACATTCAGTGATTTATTGTTTGCAGTGATTTGATATATTAACTGCTTGATTATATTTTGCAATGAACTTTGCCTACCAAACATTGTTTTTACTCCTGATGGGAGTGGATAGTTCATCGTTTTATATTCTTATATCGCATTGATTATAAAAGTATATGACATCCTTTTTATGCAGTCATGTATAATTATGTACTGTGACGGTTTTTCCCCTTACAATCCGCAAGAAAAGGGTATATAGAACCAATAATAACGGGATATCCAGAAGTTTAGTCCGGGGTTATATCGGGGTACAGAATATCCGCGTGCTTCGGCAACGCGAAGTACAGAGCAATAAATTTCCTATCCAGCAAGTATTTCGAAGCTGCGAGGCTGGGACTTTTTGGGCGCCAGCTACTCAAGAAGTAGCAAAAACTAGTAAACCACGCAACCCGGGGAAACCCGGTGCAAGATAATCCTCGAAATTTCGAAATACTCTTTCGCTCGACTGCTTCTAGCCGAGTGCGCAAATTAGGGTCGCGGGATACTGAACTCACCGCTTCTTTCTAGATTGCCTCGACGCGGTATTACAAAAGGGTATACGACAAGCCGCGAATGACCGGGGATCACCACCCGTTATACAATACAAATTACAATACGCGATATCACAATTGCGGCAGGGAACAAATGGGACGCTTTAGCGTATAAGGACTCACGTTCTCGTTTCCAACAAGTATGGATCTCGTTCAGTCCGTCTACTCTCTCTCTCTCTCTCTCTCTCTCTCTCTCTCTCTCTCTCTCTCCTCCGAATCGCTCAGTATAATCGCTTGCTCGGTTGCTCGCTAAGTAGTCGCTATGTCGTTCAGAAGAATAAGAGGCTGTCTTCGTGCTGGCTAGCTCATTATATAGGTTTTCTGGGGGTCTTCGGATCCCCTTAGATCCTCCTTAGGGCTCCTTGATGGGGTAGGGCCATACGCTTCGGTATTGTTCGGGGCATCGATCGGTGGATTTCGGCGATCTACCCTGATCGCCCCCTCTGGTGTGTCTAGAGGGGGTCCTCTGGATTATTTGAACTGCGGCGCGTGCCGCGCGCCGCGCTTTCCACGGCTCACCTGCAATTCCGCTGTGCATCTTGAGTTTTCCTCTCCATGGGCTCAAGGGAGGGGTAGAGGTCCTTCTCACACCTGAGAACCATCCTGTTTGTCTCCATGGACTATGGCAGCGGTCTTATCGTTGCAGAGCTCTGGATCGTATCCTTCGGGCTTCAGGGTCTCTTCTTGCTCACTTCCCGACTCCTCCACCGTCGAGCCCGTCACGCAACCTCGGCGCACAGCCCTTCCGCGAACCTGCGGTCTTATTATCCGCCGAAGAGGCGTCTTATAGGTCGCTTCTTCCATCAACTCGCCAGTCTTATCCGTCGAACGGAGAGAGAGAAACGAACGGGGGGGGGGGGGGGGGTGGAAGGTTCTACCATCGTGTATTTCACGCTCCTCGCAAATACAGCTATCGCAATGGTCCGTGTCACGCTTCTCGCATGGGTGGTGATCTGCGAGCTAGTCTAACCGAAGCAGGGGGGGGGGGGGTGAGCGAGCCTTGTGACGTCACCACGTCACAGTACATACAAATTTGCGATTAAGTAGCTATGTGTTCAAATTCAATTCCGAATAATGCACTAAAAAGCATCCCAGATAACAAACGGCAAGATGGTAGCGACACCATGCCGGCACTATATTGCCACTTCCGAGGAGTGTCAACTGATTCGTAGTCATCTGTGACCGGATTCGTTAACTAAAATGCCAGAACGTGTTACCAGCACATTCTAGACAAGCGAATCGCGCAGCACCAGCACCATGGTGACACGCGTATCATCGCTCCATTCATGAATCTCCTCAGCCATGACGCAGGATCACATTTGGCAATGGGGAACCTGTGCTTTCATACAAATTAGAACCGTTAGATGTCAGTAGATGTTCAGCATATGAGTATTGATAGACATTTTGATGGTCGTTTTCCTATATTTATAGTTATTGAGCGAGTCGTATATATTTCTTTCAATCCATCATAGACTAAAAATATTATTTATAAAAAAAATATTACTTATAAAATAAAAATTCATGCTGTTGCGTCCCTAACTTCGCCTTGTGTAATTTTTGAAATAACATGCTGTCATCGTATGTAATGTAACCCGAAATTGCATGAATTTGCAACAATAAATTGAAGAAAATATATATAAAATAAGTGTGTATATTTTTATGACAAAGTAGTTATCGACTTTATGGAAAAAATCGTCTTATCGAGCTAGTTTATAGAAAATAATAAAATCGAGTTCTTATATCTTTGTCTTGTGCCGGTGTACCTATTTTGGAATCAAAATAAATAAATTGCACAGTTTAGTCATTTTTCATATTAGCTTATAATTTTTATGGAAACAGCTTCCCCATTAGTAAATGTCAGCATACGCCACAACCACGCGTGTAGCTATGGTGAGCTGATAGTGTCATTGTTACGGCCGTGTGCTATATCTCGGTGCTTTAATAGTGCCGTGATACGAATGCCGCCCTATTACTAACAGTATGCCATTTCGAAAGCTGAGTAGGAGCACTTTGTTAGCACAGTTCTGTCACGGAATTCGTTCCATCCGTTGTCATTGGCGTGCCAATCGCTGGCTGTTTGGGATATTGTAGTGCATGAGGCAGACTTGTTCCTTATCATCGTCAAGGAGATGGATTTTCACTCCCCCCTTTTTGAATTTTTTAAATTATTGTTTGGAATTTTTGCCGTTTCTGTATCTCTATGACCGCATTGTGGATTCAACTTATGTACGATCTTTTTGGTCTTCATCTTTTGTTACATGTAATATTATATATGTGATGCACGTTTGTTATGTAATGCTCCGATTTGTAAGCCTCAGATACTTTTATTCTTTGGTAAAGCAACTTATTCGATTAATATATATTTATTAGACATAGATATAAACAATTAGAAAAATGTTATTAAAACGCTATTAAATATGTTGTTGCAATTATATATTTAAGGTCTGAAGATGTAGATGCAATTAATGTCCGATATTTTACGTGATCCAATCGACGTATCAAGTGAGGCTATGAAATATAAAAATCTTTTACTATTCTTCGACCCCTTTACATGCTACATGAATGATAAGTTCTGCAAGACAAGAAGCCTGAATTAGTGAGATATCTAGGAACATAAGTAATTTGTAAGTAACACATCTTTTCTCTTTGAAATATTTGCCTTTGCATAGAACAGAACGTATAGATATAATTGCCTGTTTTGTACCCATTTCGGTCCAATTCTATTATAGCCTTTGAGCAGAAGTAATATTGATTATACTTGATTTTTGCAATAGTTCTTTAATTAACAGATTTTATTAACCTAGAATCATCATTTGACGGATGTATCAATCTACTTTGTAGCTCCATCAGTTTCTTTTTCTGCTCGCTACTTTCCATTTTCAGTTCCGTATACTTACCCTTTATCACCATCATATATGTTGCGTAAAATTACAATAACTTTTTGTCCTCAAATTTTGCGGATATTTCAATTAAATTTCCTTTGATTAAATAAACGGAAATTAAAAAACAGTGGCACGTACCATTTCTTGGAAACGTTGTATCGTAATTTGCATCTGACTGTTTTGAAAGGCAAGCACTTTACTTAACGTTTGCAATGATTCGGTTAGCGAAGTAAAGTAATATTCTACTTTCGAAATTGTTGGCTCTTGTAATTCTAAGGCAAATATATTCATCTGTCGACATCGTGAACATTGTTTTTTGGCAAAATTCCAGAAAAACAAATATACTATAAGTAAAATAATAAACACTATAATATTAAATTTAACTCTGTTCATCGTTGCCTTGTTGGACACATCCATAACAATATACAGGGTGGGGCAGTAATAATTAGCACCTCAGATATCCACGAAACTATAAGTTTCATAGAAGTTTTTGCTAATATAAAATTGCATAGTACAAAGGGGCCATCCGTTGATGAAAATAGTTTTTTTGTAAGTGGAGTTATGTTGGACATATGAAGGTTACCTTCATTTTTTAAAATGAATTGGTATGTCCATTCTTCCGTAATACGATAGAGCATTTTAAAGCAAGTTTAACGATCTGTAACATGAAGGCATTAAAGGTTACAAAAAGTAAAGAAAGGCGATAATACTCACGGTTTTGATAGTAATTTGATAAAGTGAATAAACGCTTTTCGAAGGGCATTTCAATAGTTTGCAGCATAAGTTAAACATGATAAGATTAGTATTGAAAAATCGGTTCGAATACGTTTGGTTAGGCTGTTCTTTGTGTCGTTCATTTTATAATTACTGAGCTGCGGATTCCTGAGGACAGCTCACAAAATTGTTGAACTATGGATGATTATCATTGTGAATTTGAATCAAAAGGTAATTAAATCCCATTAGATTGTAAACAGATCTCAATGTTTCATTTTAGATAGTAAGATTAAATACTCTTTACAAAACTACAAGAATGGATACATACCTTTCTGTTATTATTACTTCATAAAGAATTATAATTGCAATTATATAGTTCATTACGATAAAAAATATTTCTCAGAAAATTCTAAATATTAAATAAAAGAATCAAGTAAAACATTTTTAATAATTACGAATATGAAAAATACTTGAACATTCCAATAGAAAGATGTCTAAACAGGAGCTAGAAAAGTCAAACATTCAATTGCAAGCAGTTGGGCAGTATTTCAATTTTTAAGAAAATTGATGAAAGTCAACCATTTTGAAGTGGTCAGAATCTTTGTCGTTTGAGCAATAAGTGAATAACAAATAACTGCATAAATTCCAGGCTTAAAAACTTATGGATTAAATCCTATGCAGACTCGTTTATGAGCGAGATACTGAATAATAATCCACACTAAGTAATCATTTTAAAACTTAAACGATTACATCTCGCGAACTATCAAAGATATCAGAAGCGTGAAAAGTATGTGGTTTATCAAAAACTCTTCTAAAAGAACGGACGAAGCCAATAGAAATCTTTGTTGAAGTAAGAAAGTTCTAAACTTCTAAGCAATGCGATGGCCCTTATCTGCCTATGTTTCATAGCAAGTAAGTTCTGAATTTCTATGAAATCCGATGGAATTTCTCACTACTAACGTTTCAAAGTAAGCTCTCAAATTCTCAGTTCTACGTTTAAAACTTTGTGTGTTCTATATATCTATGTAAAGTGATGGTTCCTATTAGTTGTGACGGAAACCTATATATAGTAAGTCAGGGAAGCTCGAAGGGGTTAATTATCTAAATGCTTTAAGGTGTAAAACGTATTTTAATCTAAAGCGATCTATCGTTCCAAGGTATCCGCTCACGTACAACTTTTCTTGGGCGCCAGCTGCTCAGAAAGCAGCAAAGGGATAGACTACACGACCCCGGGAACCCTGGGGCGGAACAACCCATGAAACATCGAAATGCTCCTCCTCTCGACTACGCCTAGCCAAGTAAACACACACATGTCGCGAGATACTGAAGTCACGGCATGTTTATTTATGGTTTCGACGTGGGTTTAACTAACAAGGGCTACGGGAAACTACGCAACACGCCGCAAATTACCGGGTAGTATCTTTGGAAGTGTAGTCGAGGTATACATAATACTTCGCAATGAATATTATAACTTATCTTGAAACCCAGAAATGAGATGCGATATTGCGTTTTAGAAGCACTAAAACTCTAATGCTTCGATACGTAGATATCTGGAAACGCATTTTCCTAGCAAGGAATTGTGGCGTTTTCATTCTTTTGTAGTGTAGACGAGGTAAACACATCACTTATCACCGAATATTATATCATAGCATGAAACATAGAAATGAGATGCGATATCGCGTCTAAGAAGCATTAGAACTCTAATGCTTCTTTACGTGGACATCTGGAAACGCTCTTTCCAAAGAAGGAAGTGTCGCATTTACATTCATTGGTACTCTAGACGAGGTATACATAACACTTCGCAATGAATATTATATCTTATCCTGACATATAGAAATGAGTTGCGATATGGCGTTTTAGGAAGCATTGGAACTCTATTGATTCGATACGTAGACGTCTGGAAACGCTATTTCCTAGCAAGGAGGTGTGACATTTACAATCTTTTGAAGTGTAGACGATGTACACATAACACTTCGCAATGAATATTATATCTTATCATGAAACAGAGAAATGAGATGCGATATCGCGTTTAAAGAAGCATTGGAACTCTATTGCTTCGATACGTAGACACCTACAATCGCTTTTCCCAGCAACGAACTGTGGCATTTACATTCCTTGATGTGTAGACGAGGCATAAATAACACTTCGCAATGAATATTACATCTTATAATGAAACATAGGAGTGAGATGCGATACCGCGATTTAAGAAGCATTAGAACTCTATTGCTTCGATACGCAGACTTGAGGAAACACGTTTCCTACCAAGGATGTAAGGCATTTACATTCCCTTGAAGTGTAGACTAGGTATACATAACACTTCGCAGTGAATATTATATCTTATCATGAAACATAGAAATGACATGCGATATCGCGTATAATGAAGCATTAGACCTCTATTGCTTCGATACGTAGACATCTGGAAACGCTGTTGCCCAGCAAGGAAGTGTGACACTTACATTCTTTTGGACTGCAGAGGAGGTATACATAACACTTCGCAATGATTATTATATCATATCATAAAACATAGCACTGATATACGTTATGGCGATTTAGGAAGCATTAGATCTCTATTGCTTCGATACGTAGGCATCCCGAAATGCTATTTCCTAGCATGGAAGTGTGGCATTTTCATTCTTTTGCAGTGTAGACGGGGAATATAACACTTCGAAGAGAATATTATATCTTATCATGAAACATAGAAAAGACATGCGATATCGCTTTCTGAGAAGCACTAGAACCCTATTGCTTCGATACGTATATATCTGGAAGCTCTATTTCCGGGCAAGGAAGTGTGGCATTTACATTTCATTTGAACTGTAGACGAGGTATGCATAACACTTTCGCAATGAATATTACATGTTATCATGAAACATAGAAGTGATATGCGTTATCGCGTTCTAACAAGAATTAGAACTCTACTGCTTCGATACGTAGATATCTGGGAACGCATTTCCTAGCAAGGAAGTGAGGCATTTACATTCTTTTGAAGTATAGACGAGGCACACAGAACACTTCGCAATGAATATGATATCTTATCATGAAACATAGAAATGAAATGCGTTATCGCATTTTAAGAAGCATTAGAACTCCATTGCTTCCATACGGGGACTCCAGGAAACGCATTTCCTAGCAAGGAAGTGTGGCATTCGCATTCCTTTGAAGTGTAGACGATGTATTCATAACACTTCGCAGTGAATATTATATCATATCATGAAACATAGAAATGACATGCGATATCGCGTTTTAAGAAGCATTAGAAAACTATTGCTTCGATACGTATACATCTGCAAACGCTATTTCCTGGCAAGGAAGTGTCGCATTTACATTCGTTTGAAGTGAATACGAGGAATAAGTGACACTTCGCAATGGATATTATATCCTATCATGAAACATAGAAATGTGATGCGATATCGCGTTTCAGGAAGCATTAGAGCACTATTGCCTCGATGCGTAGACATCTGCAAATGCTATTTCCTAGCAAGGTAGTGTCGCATTTACATTCATTTGAAGTGAATACGTGGTATAAGTGACACTTCGCAATGGATATTATATCTTATCATGAAACATTGAAATGAGACGAGATATGGCGCTTTAAGAGGCATCAGTACACTATTGCTGCGATACATGGATATCTGAAGACGCTATTTCCTAGCAAGCAAGTGTCGCATTTACATTCATTTGAAGTGAATACGATGTATACATGACACTTCGCAATGGATGTTATATCTTATCATGAAACATTGAAATGACATGCTATATCGCGTTTTATGAAGCTTTAGAACTCTATTGCTATGATACGTAGACATCTGGAATCGCTATTTCCCAGGAACGAAGATTTGCATTTACATTCTTTAGATGTGAATACGAGGTATACATGACACTACGCAATGAATATTATATCCTGTCATGAAACATAGAAATGAATTGCGAGATCCCGTTTTAAGAAGCATTAGAACTCTTTTGCATCGATACTTAGACATCTGCAAATGCTATCTCCTACAGAAATGAAGTGTCGCATTTACATTCATTTGAATTGTATGCGAGGTATAAGTGACACTTCGCGCTGAATATTATACCTTATCATGATACATAGAAGTGAGATGCGATATCGCGTTTTAAGAAGCATTAGAGCACTATTTCCTCGATACGTAGACATCTGCAAACGCTATTTCCTAGCAAAGGAAGTGTCGCATTTACATTCTTCTGAAGTGAATACGTGGTATAAGTGACACTTCGCAATGAGTATTATAACTTATCATGAAACATTGAAATGAGACGCGATATGGCGCTTTAAGAGGCATTAGTACACTATTGCTGCGATACGTGCATATCTGAAGACGCTATTTCCTAGCAAGGAAGTGTCGCATTTATATTCATTTGAAGTGAATACGATGTATACATGACACTTCGCAATGGATGTTATATCTTATCATGAAACATTGAAATGACATGCGATATCGCGTTTTGTGAAGCGTTAGAACTCAATTGCCATGACACGTAGACATCTGGAAACGCTGTTTCCCAGGAAGGAAGATTTGCATTTACATTCTTTAGATGTGAATACGAGGTATACATGACACTTCGGAATGAATATTACATCTTATCACGAAACATAGAAATGAGATGCGAAATCGCGATTTAAGTAGCGTTAGAACTCTATTGCTACGATACGTAGACATCTGAATACGCTATTTCCTAGGAAGGAAGTGTCGCATTTACATTCGTTTGGAGTGAATACGAGGTATACATAACACTTCGCAATGAATATTATATCTTATCACGAAACATATAAATGGGTTGCGATATCGCGATTTAAGTAGCATTAGAAATCTATTGCTACGATACGTAGACATCTGCAAACGCTATTTCCTAGCAAGCTATAGTAGCATTTACATTCTTTTGAAGTAAATACGAGGTATACATGACACTTCGGAATGATTATTATATCTTATCACGAAACATATAGATGAGATGCGATATCGTGATGTAAGTAGCACTAGAGCTTTATTGCTACGATACGTAGACATCTGCAAACGCTATTTCGTAGCAAGCAATAGTCGCATTTACATTCTTATGAAGTGGATACGAGGTATACATGACACTTCGCAATGATTATTATATCTTATCACGAAACATATAGATGAGATGCGATATCGTGATGTAAGTAGCACTAGAGCTTTATTGCTACGATACGTAGACATCTGCAAACGCTATTTCGTAGCAAGCAATAGTCGCACTTACGTTCTTTTGAAGTGAATACGAGGTATACATGACACTTCGCAATGAATATTATATCTTATCACGAAACATATAAATGGGTTGCGATATTGCGATTTAAGTAGCATTAGAACTCTATTGCTTCGTTACGCAGATATCTGCAAACTGTATTTCCTAGCAAGGAAGTGTCGCATTTACATTCATTGCACGAGCAGGCGAGGTATACATGCCACTCCGCAATGAATAGTATATCCTATCATCAAACATAGAAATGAGATGCGATATCGCGTTTTGAGGAGCATTTGAGCTCTATTGCTACGATACGTAGACAGCTGCGAACGCTATTCAATAGAAAGGAAGTGTCGCATTTACATTCTTTTGAAGTGTAGACGAGGAATACGTAACTCTTCGCAATGAATATTATATCTTATCATCAAACATAGAAATAAGATGCGATATGGCGTTTTAAGGGGCATTAGTACTCTATAGCTTCGATACAGAGATATCTGGGAACGTAATTTCCTAGAAAGGAACCTCCTCGCACCCCCCAGCATCAACCCCTGGACGCATGCAGCCAGCCAAACTCGCCTGCAGAACCAGCAACTGGAAGAGTTCGCGCGCGCATACCTGCACGCGCTCACTCACACCGAGTTCTGCTGCCTCACTCGCACCGCCGAGTATACCTGTCTCGCTCGTACCGGGCACCAGTGTCTTACTCGCACCACCGAGTATACCTGTCTCGCCCGCACCAAGGACGGGCAGCCCTATCTCCCTCGCACCGAGGATTCCGTCCTGCAGGAATACGTAGCCGCAGCCCATCACCTGAATGGGGTCTTTTCCAATTCCGGGAACAGGATCTGCCTGAACCTATATATTACTTCTAAGCTAGGACATACATACCATATCATGACGCATATATAAGAATTAATAGATCTAAGTTACACTATGTAAGATGCGTCCGGCCAGCGGCATGCGCCGCTAGCCCCACCACGAGCCGCGGGTCCCCACTCGCTGGACCGCGCGCTCTCCGCCTCGAGACGCGAGTCCCCCACTCGCGGGACCGCGATCTCCCTACAACGAGCGTCCGCGACCGTAGCGCCCCGCGAACCGAGGAGGTCAGAGACGCGTCTCCAGAGCACACACTCTGACTCGAGATCTCCTACCGAGGAGTCGAAACCTCTGGTTCTGGATCGTTAGCCACCTCAATGTGGGTTTCAGGCATCGTATTTCTATTTCCATTTTAACTTAGTCTTAGTCTTAGAATAATTCCAGTTCTTGTATACTTTAAACCTAGAATATATTTTATTTTTACTTTTACTATATCCAAGTACAAGTTCTTTTAGCAAGTTTACTGTATCCATATCCATTAATTTTATCAAGTGTTTATAATATTAGTTCTACTTTTAACATTACATTTAACTACGAATTCTTCCACGGGTTCTTCCATACAACTGGGGTTGATCTTCATCAAATTGAAGGAGTATAGAAATCGGCTTTGTGACGTTGACACCGCCGCTTATCCTTCAGATCTTAGTCGAAAGTACAGAAAAACCTGGTGAATGAATCGTGCTTCCGGTTTGCGAAGAACGCGACGTGCGAGTAGGAAGAATTTCATACGATCACTTGTGCGTGAATATTTGGAGGGCGTTCCGAGAGTCCTCGTATACCAGCGACCTGCCTTCGCACCAGCCCAGACGCCGCTTTCCGAAGCGACCGTCGACGCTTCCGATCCAGACACCACGACGCATCACGCCGATTCTGCCACATTCAGCATCATCGCTTAATTCCGACCGCCGTCCTCCTCTTTGCTGGCGACTGATCGAGATTTCCGTAGCAGCCAACAGAACGAAATCCGCTACGATCCCAGCGAAAGATCCTCCACGCCGTTTCTACGTACAAATCGAGAGAGAAGTCATCGAAAGGTAGGGTCACTCCCTTATTATCGCGAGTGTTTTCGCTAGTGTCGCGTTAGCCGAAATTGTCGGACCCGGCCTTAACGCGTTCCCGCGGACCGAATTACCGAAAAATAGGCTCGTGTCGTAAAGCCCCCGGAGCAACGGAAAATAGTTTCACCGGACGTGATACCTCGTATTCACCTCAAAAGAATGTAAATGCGACACTTCCTTGCTATTAAATAGCGTTTGCAGATGCCTACGCATCGGAGCAATAGAGTTCTAATGCTTTTTAAATCGCGATATCGCATCTCATTTCTATGTTTCATAATAAGATATAATATTCATTGCGGGGTGTCACGTATACTTCGTACTCACTTCTAAAGAATGTAAATGCGACACATACATGCTAGGAAATAGCGATTGCAGATGTCTACGTATCGCAGCAACAGAGTTCTAATGCTTCTTAAAACGCGATATAGCATCTCACTTCTATGTTTCATGATAAGATAAAATATTAATTGCGAATTGTTAAGTATACCTCGTATTCACTTCAATGGAATGTAAATGCGACACTTCCTTGCTAGGAAATAGCGTTTGCAGATTTCTACGTATATTAGCAATAGAGTCCTAATGCTACTTAAAACGCGATATAGCTCCTCATTCCTATGTTTCATGATAAGATATAATATTCATTGTGGAGTGTTATGTATACCTTGTATTCAGTTCAAAAGAATGTAAATGCGACACTTCCTTGCTAGGAAATAGCGTTTCCAGATATCTACGTATCGAAGCAATTGAGTTCTAATGCTACTTAAAACGCGATATCGCTTCTCACTTTTATGTTTCATGATAAGATATAATATTCATTGCGAAGTGTCATGCATTCATCGTATTCACTTCAAAAGAATGTAAATGCGACACTTCCATGCTAGGAAATATTGTTTGCAGATGTCTACGTATCGTAGCAATAGAGTTCTAATAGTTCTTAAAACGAGAAGTCGTATTTCATTTCTATGTTTCGTAATAAGATATAATATTCACTGTGGAATGTTATGTATACCTCGAATTAACTTCAAAAGAATGTAAATGCGGCATTTCCATGCTATGAAATAGCGTTTGCAGATGTCTACGTATCGTAGCAATAGAGTTCTAAAGCTTCTTAAAACGCAATATCGCATCTCACTTCTATGTTTCATGATAAGATATGATATTCATTATGAAGTGTCATGTGTACCTCGTATTCGCTTCAAAAGAATGTAATTGCGACAATTCCTTGCTAGGAAGTAGCGTTTGCAGATGTCTACGTATCGTAGCAATAGGGTTCTAATACTTCTTAAAACGAGATGTCGCATCCCATTTCTATGTTTCATGATAAGATATATTATTCATTGTGTAGTGTTATGTATAGCACGTATTCACTCCAAAAGGTTGTAAATGCGACACTTCCTTGCTAACAAGTAGCGTTTGCAGATGTCTCCGTATCGAAGCAATAGAATTCTAATGCTTCTTAAATCGCGATGTCTCTTCTCATTACTATGTTTTATGTTAGGATATAATATTCATTGCGAAGTGTCATGTATACTTTGTATTCACATCAAAAGGATGTAAATGCGGCACTTCCTTGCTAGGAAGTAGAGTTTGCAGCTATCTACGTATCGAAGCAATAGGGTTCTAATGCTTCTCAAAACGCGATGTCGCATCTCATTTCTGTGTTTCATAATCAGATATAATATTCATTGCGAAGTGTCATGTATACCTCGTATTCACTTCAAATGAATGCAAATGCGACACTTCCATGCTAGGAAATAGCGTTTGCAGGTGTCTACGTATCGTAGCAATAGAGTTCTAATGCTTCTTAAAACGAGATGTCGCATTTCATTTCTATGTTTCGTGATAAGATATAATATTCATTGTGGAGTGTTACGTATACCTCGTATTCACTTCAAAAGAATGTAAACGCGACACTTCCTGGCAAGGATATAGCGTTTGCAGATGTCTACGTATCGTAGCAATAGAGTTCTCATGCTTCTTAAAACGCGATATCGCATCTCATTTCTACCTTTCATGATAAGATATAACATTCATTGTGGAGAATTAGGTATACATCGTATTCACTTTAAAAGAATGTAAATGCGACACTTCCCTGCTAGGAAATAGCCTTTCCAGAAATCTACATATCGTAGAAATAGAGTTCTAGTGCACCTCAAGACCCGATATCGCATCTCATTTCCATGTTTCATGATAAGATATAATATTCATTGCGAAGTGTCATGTATACCTCGTATGCACTTCAAATGAATGTAAGTGCGACTCTTCTTTCCTAGGAAATAGCGTTTTCAGATGTCTACGTATAGAGGCAATAGTGTTCTAATGCTTTCTAAAACGCGATATCGCACCTCATTCCTATATTTCATGATAAGATATAATATTCATTGCGAAGTGTCATGTATACCTCGTATGCACTTCAAAAGAATGTAAATGCGACACTTCCGTGCTAGGAAATAGCGTTTCCAGGTGACCACGTATCGAAGGAATAGAGTTCTAATACTTCTTAAAACGAGATGTCGCATCTCATTTCTATGTTTCATGATCAGATATAATATTCATTGCGAAGTGTCATGTATACCTCGTATGCACTTCAAATGAATGTATGTGTGACGCTTCCTTCCTAGGAAATAGCGTTTGCAGATGTCTACGTACAGAGGCAATAGTGTTCTAATGCTTCTTAAACCCGATATCGCATCTCATTTCTATGTTTCATGATAAGATATAATGAAATACGTATCATAGCAATAGAGTTCTAATGCTTCTTAAAACGCGATATCGCTACTTATTTTTATGTTTCATGATAAGGTATAATATTCATTGTGGAGTGTTATGTTTACCTCGCATTCACTTCAATGGAATGTAAATGCGACACTTCCTTGCTAGGAAATAGCGTTTACAGATGTCTACGTATCGTAGCAATAGAGTTCTAGTGCTTCTCAAGTCGCGATATCGCATCTCATTTCTATGTTTCGTGATAAGATACGTGATTCGTTGCGAAGTGTTATGTACTCCTCGTCTACACTTCTAATGAATGCAAATGCGACACATCCTTGCTAGGAAATCGCGTTTCCAGATGTCGACGTATCGAAACAATAGAGATCTAATGCTTCTTATATCGAGATATCGCATCTCATTTCTATGTTTCATGATAAGATATAATATTCATAGAGAAGTGTCATGTGTACCTCGTATTCACTACAAAAGAATGTAAATGCGGCTCTACCTTGCTAGGAAATAGGGTTTGCAGATGTCTACGTATTGAAGCAATAGATTTCTAATGCTTCCTAAAACGCGATATCGCATCACATTTCTTTGTTTCATGATAAGATATAATATCCATTGCGAATTGTCATGTATACCTCGTATTCACTTCAAAAGAATGTAAATGCGGCTCTACCTTGCCAGGGAATAGGGTTTGCAGATGTGTACGTATCGAAGCAATAGATTTCAAATGCTTCTTAAAACGCGATATCGCATCACATTTCTACGTTTCATGATAAGATATAATATCCATTGCGAAGTGTCGTGTATACCTCGTATTCACTTCAAAAGAATGTAAATGCGACACATCCTTGCTAGGAAATAGCGTTTGCAGATGTCTACGTATCATAGCAACAGAGTTCTAATGCTTCTTAAAACGCGATATCGCGTCTTATTTCTATGCCACATGATAAGATATATGATTCGTTGCGAAGTGTTATGCACTCCTCGTCTACACTTCTAATGAATGTAAATGCGACACATCCTTGCTAGGAAATCGCGTTTCCAGATGTCTACGTATCGAAACAATAGAGTTCTAATGCTTCTTATATCGAGATATCGCATCTCATTTCTATGTTTCATGATAAGATATAATATTCATTGCGACGTGTCATGTATACCTCGTATTCACTTCACAAGAATGTAAATGCGACACTTCCATGCTAGGAAATAGCGTTTGCAGATGTCTACGTATCGTAGCAATAGAGTTATAATGCTTCCTAAAACGAGATATCACATCTCATTTCTATGTTTCATGATAAGATATAATATTCATTGCGAAGTGTCATGTATACCTCGTATTCACATCAAAAGAATGTAAATGCGACACTTCCTTGCTGGGAAATAGCGTTTCCAGATGACTACGTATCGAAAAAATAGAGTTCTAATGCTTCTTAAAACGAGATGTCGCATTACGTTTCTATGTTTCATGATGAGATAAAATATTCATTGCGAAGTGTCATGTATACCTAGTTTTCACTTCAACGGAATGTAAATGCGACACTTCCTTGCTAGGAAATAGCGTTTGCACATGTCTACGTATCCAAGCAATAGAGTTCTAATGCTTCTTAAAACGCGATATCGGGTCTCATTTCTATGCCTCATGATAAGATCTAAGATTCGTTGCGAAGTGTTATGTACTCCTCATCTATACTTCAAATGAATGTAAATGCAACACTTCCTTGCCATTAAATAGCGTTTGCAGATATCTACGTATCGGAGCAATAGATTTCTAATGCTTTTTAAATCGCGATATCGCATCTCATTTCTATGTTTCATGATAAGATATAAGATTCATTGCGAAGTGCCACGTATACTTCGTACTCACTTCAAAGGAATGTAAAAGCGACACTTACATGCTAGGAAATAGCGATTGCAGATGTCTACGCATCGAGGCAATAGAGTTCTAATGCTTCTTAAAACGCGATATCGCGTCTCACTTCTATGTTTCATGATAAGATATAATGTTCATTGTGAAGTGTCATGTATACCTCGTATTCACTTCAAAAAAATGTAAATGCGAATCTCCCTTGCTAGGAAATAGGGTTTGCAGATGTCGACGTATCGTAGCAATAGAGTTCTAATTCTACTTAAATCGCGATATCTCATCTCATTTCTAAGTTTCGTGATAAGATATTATATTCATTGCGAAGTGTCATGTACACCTCGTATTCACTTCAGAAGAATGTAAATGCGACACTTCCATGCTAGGAAATAGCGTCTGCAGATGTCTACAAGTCGAGGCAATAGGGATCTAAAGCTTCTTAAAACGCGATATCGCATCTCACTTCTATGTTACATGATAAGATATAATGATCATTGCGAAGTGTCATGCATACCTCGTATTCACTTCAAAAGAATGTAAATGCGACTATTCCTTGCTAGGAAATAGCGTTTGCAGATATCTCAGCTTCGAGGCAATAGTGTTCTAATGCTTCTTAAACGCGATATCGCATCTCACTTCTATGTTACGTGATAAGATATAATGTACAATACCAAGTGTCATGTATACCTCGTATTCACTTCAAAACAATGTAAATGCGAATCTTCCTTGCTAGGAAATAGCGTTTGCAGGTGTCTACGTATCGTAGCAATATCGTTCTAATGCTTCTCAAAAAGCCATATCGCATCTCATTTCCATGTTTCGGGATAAGATATAATATTCATTGCGAAGTGTCATGTACACCTCGTATTCACTTCAAAGGAATGTAAATGCTACACTTCCATGCTAGGAAATAGCGTCTGCAGATGTCTACGCGTCGAGGCAATAGAGTTCTAATGCTTCTGAAAACGCGATATCGCATCTCACTCCTATGTTTCATGATAAGATACAATATTTATTGCGAAGTGTCATGTATACCTCGTATTCACTTCAAAAGAATGTAAGTGCGACACTTCCATGCTAGGAAATAGCGTTTGCAGATGTCTCCGCATCGAGGCCATAGAGTCCTAATGCTTCTTAAATCGCAATATCGCATCTCATTTATATGTTTCGTGATGAAATATAATATTCATTGCGATGTGTCATGTATACCTCGTATTCACTTCAACAGAATGTAAATGCGACTATTCCTTCCCAGGAAATAGCGTATTCAGATGTCTACGTATCGTAGGAATAGAATTCTAATGCTACTTAAATCGCGATATCGCATCTCATTTCTATGTTTCGTGATAAGATGTAATATTCATTGCGAAATGTCACGTACACCTCGTATTCACTTCAAACGAATGTAAATGCGACACTTCCATGCTAGGAAGTAGCGTTTGCAGATGTCTACGTATCGTAGCATTGGTGTTCTGATGCTTCTTAGATCGCGATATCGTATTTCATTTATATGTTTCGTGATGAGATATAATATTCATTGCGAAGTGTCATGTATACCTCGTATTCACTTCAATAGTATGTAAATGCGACGTTTCCATCCTAGGAAATAGCGTTCGCAGATGTCTACGTATCGTAGCAATAGAGTTCTAAAGCTTCTTAAAACACGATATCGCATCACATTTCTATGTTTCATAATAAGATCCATTATTCATTGCGAAGTGTCACTTATACCTCGTATTCACTTCAAAAGAATGTAAATGCGACTATACCTTGCTAGGAAATAGCGTTTGCAGATGCCTCCCTATCGTAGCAATAGAGTTCTAATGCTACTTAGATCGCGATAACGCATCGCATTTATACGTTTCGTGATAAGATATAATATTCATTGCGAAATGTCATGTATACCTCGTATTCACTTCAAAAGAATGTAAATGCGACTATTGCTTTCTAGGAAATAGAGTTTGCAGATGTCTACGTATCGTAGCAATAGCGCTCTAATGCTACTTAAATCGCGATATCGCATCTCATTTATATGTTTCGTGATAAGATATAATATTCATTGCGAAGTGTCATGTATACTTCGTATTCACTTCAAAAGAATGTAAGTGCGACACTTCCATGCTAGGAAATAGCGTTTGCAGATGTCTCCGCATCGAGGCCATAGAGTACTAATGCTTCTTAAAACGCGATATCGCATCTCTCTTCTATGTTTCATGATAAGATATAATACTCATTACGAAGTGTCATGTATACCTCGTATTCACTTCAAAAGAATGTAAATGCGACTATTCCTTGCTAGGAAATAGCGTTTGGAGCTGCCTACGTATCGTAGAAACAGGGTTCTAATGTTACTTAAATCGCGATATCGCATCAGATATATATGTTTCGCGCTAAGGTATAATATTCATTGGGAAGTGTCATGTATACCTCGTATTCACTTCAAAAGAATGTAAATGCGAATCTTCCTTGCTCGGAAATAGCGTTTGCAGGTGTCTATGTATCGGAGCAATAGAGTTCTAATGCTTCTCATAACGCGATATAGCATCTCATTTCTATGCTTCATGATAAGATATAATATTCATTGCGAAGTGTCATGTGTACCTCGTATTCACTCCAAACGAATGTAAATGCGACACTTCCTTGCTAGGAAATCGCGATTGCAGATATCTGCGCATCGAGGCAATAGGGATCTGATGCTTCTCAAAACGCGATATCGCATCTCATTTATATGTTTCGTGATAAGATATAATATTCATTGCGACGTGACATGTATACCTCGTATTCACTTCAAAAGAATGTAAATGCGGCACTTCCATGCTAGGAAATAGCGTTTGCAGATGTCTACGTATCGTAGCAATAGAGTACTAATGCTTCTTAAAACGAGATGTCGCATTTCATTCCTATGTTACGTGATAAGATATAATATTCATTGTAGAGTGTTATGTATACCTCGTATTCACTTCAAAAGAATGTAAATGCGACACTTCCATGCTAGGAAATAGCGTTTGCAGATGTCTACGTATCGTAGCAATAGAGTTCTAATGCTTCTTAAAACGCGATATCGCATCTCACTTCTATGTTTCATGATAAGATATAATATTCATTGCGAAGTGTTATGTATACCTCGTATTATCTTCAAAAGAATGTAAATGCGGCACTTCCATGCTAGGAAATAGCGTTTGCACATGTCTACGTATCGTAGCAATAGAGTTCTAATGCTTCTTAAAATGAGAAGTCGCATTTCATTTGTATATTTCGTAATAAGGTGTAATATTCATTGTGGAATGTTATGTTTACCTCGTATTCACGTCAAAAGAATGTAAATGCGACACTTCCTTGCTAGGAAATAACATTTGCAGATGTCTACGCATCGTAGCAACAGAGTTCTAGTGCTTCTTAAATCGCGATATCGCATTTCATTTCTATGTTTCATGATAACATATAATATTCATTGCGAAGTGTCATGTGTACCTCGCATTCACTTCAAAAGAATGTAAATGCGGCACTTCCATGCTAGGAAATAGCGTTTGCAGACGTCTACGTATCGTAGCAATAGAGTTCTAATGCTTCTTAAAACGCGATATCGCATCTCACTTCTATGTTTCATGATAAGATATAATATTCATTGCGAAGTGTCATGTATACCTCGTATTAACTTCAAGAGAATGTAAATGCGACACTTCCATGCTAGGAAGTAGCTTTAGCAGATGTCTACGTATCGTAGCAATAAAGTTCTAATGCTTCTTAAAACGCGATATCGCATCTCACTACTATGTTTCATGATAAGATATAATATTCATTGCGAAGTGTCATGCATACCTCGTATTCACTTCAAAGGAATGTAAATGCGACACTTGCATGCTAGGAAATAGCGTTTGTAGATGTCTACATATCGTAGTAATAGGGTACTAATGCTTCTTAAAACGAGATGTCGCATTTCATTCCTATGTTTCTTGATAAGGTATAATTTTCATTGTAGAGTGTTATCTATACCTCGTATTCACTTAAAAAGAATGTAAATGCGACACTTCCATGCCAGGAAATAGCGTTTGCAGATGTCTACGTATCGTAGCAATAGAGTTCTAATGCTTCTTAAAACGCGATATCGCATCTCACTACTATGTTTCATGACAAGATATAATATTCATTGCGAAGTGTCATGTATACCTCGTATTAACTTCAAAAGAATGTAAATGCGACACTTCCTTGCTAGGAAATAACGTTTGCATATGTCTACGCATCGTAACAATGGAGTTCTAATGCTGCCTAAAACGCGATACCGCATCTCACTTCTATGTTTCATGATAAGATATGGTATCCATTGCGAAGTGTTATGTATACCTCGTATTGTCTTCGGAAGAACGTAAATGCGGCACTTCCATGCTAGGAAATAGGGTTTGCAGATGTCTACGTAACGTAGCAATAGAGTTCTAATGCTTCTTAAAATGAGAAGTCGCATTTCATTTGTATATTTCGTAATAAGGTGTAATATTCATTGTGGAATGTTATGTTTACCCCGTATTCACGTCAAAAGAATGTAAATGCGACACTTCCTTGCTAGGAAATAACATTTGCAGGTGTCTACGCATCATAGCAATAGAGTTCTAGTGCTTCTTAATTCGCGATATCGCATCTCACATCTATGTTTCGAGATAAGATATAATATTCATTGCGAAGTGTCATGTATACCTCGTATTAACTTCAAAAGAATGTAAATGCGGCATTTCCAAGCTAGGTAATAGCGTTTGCAGATGTTTACGTATCGTAGTAGTAGAGATCTAATGCTTCTTAAAACGCGATATCGCATCTCACTGCTATGTTTCATGATAAGATATAATATTCATTATGGAGTGTTATGTATACCTCGTATTCACTTCAAAAGAATGTAAATGCGACACTTGCATGCTAGGAAATAGCGTTTGTAGATGTCTACGAATCATAGCAATAGGGTACTAATGCTTCTTAAAACGAGATGTCGCATTTCATTCCTATGTTTCGTGATAAGGTATAATTTTCATTGTAGAGTGTTATCTATACCTCGTTTTCACTTAAAAAGAATGTAAATGCGACACTTCCATGCTAGGAAATAGCGTTTGCAGATGTCTACGTATCGTAGCAATAGAGTTCTAATGCTTCTTAAAATGAGAAGTCGTATTTCATTTCTATGTTTCGTAATAAGATATAATATTCATTGTGGAATGTTATGTATACCTCGTATGCACTTCAAAAGAATGTAAATGCGACACTTCCTTGCTAGGAAGTAACTTTTGCAGATGTCTACGCATCGTAACAATAGAGTTCTAATGCTTCCTAAAACGCGATATCGCATCTCACTTCTATGTTTCATGATAAGATATGGTATCCATTGCGAAGTGTTATGTATACCTCGTATTATCTTCAGAAGAACGTAAATGCGGCACTTCCATGCTAGGAAATAGGGTTTGCAGATGTCTACGTAACGTAGCAATAGAGTTCTAATGCTTCTTAAAATGAGAAGTCGCATTTCATTTGTACATTTCGTAATAAGGTGAAATATTCATTGTGGAATGTTATGTTTACCCCGTATTCACGTCAAAAGAATGTAAATGCGACACTTCCTTGCTAGGAAATAACATTTGCAGATGTCTACGCATCATAGCAATAGAGTTCTAGTGCTTCTTAATTCGCGATATCGCATCTCACATCTATGTTTCGAGATAAGATATAATATTCATTGCGAAGTGTCATGTATACCTCGTATTAACTTCAAAAGAATGTAAATGCGGCATTTCCAAGCTAGGTAATAGCGTTTGCAGATGTTTACGTATCGTAGTAGTAGAGTTCTAATGCTTCTTAAAACGCGATATCGCATCTCACTGCTATGTTTCATGATACGATATAATATTCATTATGGAGTGTTATGCATACCTCGTATTCACTTCAAAAGAATGTAAATGCGACACTTGCATGCTAGGAAATAGCGTTTGCAGATGTCTACGTTCCGTAGCAATAGATTTCTAATGCTTCTTAAAACGAGATGTCGTATTTCATTTCTATGTTTCATGATAACATATAATATTCATTGCGAAGTGTCAAGTATACCTCGTATTCACTTCAAAAGAATGTAAATGCGGCACTTCCATGCCAGGAAATAGCGTTTGCAGATGTCTACGTATCGTAGCAATAGAGTTCTAATGCTTCTTAAAACGCGATATCGCATCTCACTACTATGTTTCATGATAAGATATAATATTCATTGCGAAGTGTCATGTATACCTCGTATTAACTTCAAAAGAATGTAAATGCGACACTTCCTTGCTAGGAAATAACGTTTGCATATGTCTACGCATCGTAACAATAGAGTTCTAATGCTTCCTAAAACGCGATATCGCATCTCACTTCTGTGTTTCATGATAAGATATGGTATCCATTGCGAAGTGTTATGTATACCTCGTATTATCTTCAGAAGAACGTAAATGCGGCACTTCCATGCTAGGAAATAGCGTTTGCAGACGTCTACGTATCGTAGCAATAGAGTTCTAATGCTTCTTAAAACGCGATATCGCATCTCACTTCTATGTTTCATGATAAGATATAATATTCATTGCGAAGTGTCATGTATACCTCGTATTCACTTCAAAAGAATGTAAATGCGACACTTACATGCAAGGAAATAGCGTTTGCAGATGTCTACGTATCGTAGCAATACGGTTCTAATGCTTCTTAAAACGAGATGTCGCATTTCATTCCTATGTTTCGTGATAAGATATAATATTCATTGTAGAGTGCTATGTATACATCGTATTCACTTCAAAAGCATGTAAACGCGAAACTTCCATGCTTGGAAATAGCGTTTGCAGGGTTCTACGTATCGTAGTTCTAGAGTTCTAATGCTTCTTAAAACGCGATATCGCATCTCACTTCTAAGATTCATGATAAGATATAATATTCATTGCGAAGTGTCATGTATACCTCGTATTCACTTCAAAAGAATGTAAATGCGGCACTTCCATGCTAGGAAATAGCGTTTGCAGATGTCTACGTATCGTAGCAATAGAGTACTAATGCTTCTTAAAACGAGATGTCGCATTTCATTCCTATGTTACGTGATAAGATATAATATTCATTGTAGAGTGTTATGTATACCTCGTATTCACTTCAAAAGAATGTAAATGCGACACTTCCATGCTAGGAAATAGCGTTTGCAGATGTCTACGTATCGTAGCAATAGAGTTCTAATGCTTCTTAAAACGCGATATCGCATCTCACTTCTATGTTTCATGATAAGATATAATATTCATTGCGAAGTGTTATGTATACCTCGTATTATCTTCAAAAGAATGTAAATGCGGCACTTCCATGCTAGGAAATAGCGTTTGCACATGTCTACGTATCGTAGCAATAGAGTTCTAATGCTTCTTAAAATGAGAAGACGCATTTCATTTGTATATTTCGTAATAAGGTGTAATATTCATTGTGGAATGTTATGTTTACCTCGTATTCACGTCAAAAGAATGTAAATGCGACACTTCCTTGCTAGGAAATAACATTTGCAGATGTCTACGCATCGTAGCAACAGAGTTCTAGTGTTTCTTAAATCGCGATATCGCATTTCATTTCTATGTTTCATGATAACATATAATATTCATTGCGAAGTGTCATGTGTACCTCGCATTCACTTCAAAAGAATGTAAATGCGGCACTTCCATGCTAGGAAATAGCGTTTGCAGACGTCTACGTATCGTAGCAATAGAGTTCTAATGCTTCTTAAAACGCGATATCGCATCTCACTTCTATGTTTCATGATAAGATATAATATTCATTGCGAAGTGTCATGTATACCTCGTATTAACTTCAAGAGAATGTAAATGCGACACTTCCATGCTAGGAAGTAGCTTTAGCAGATGTCTACGTATCGTAGCAATAAATTTCTAATGCTTCTTAAAACGCGATATCGCATCTCACTACTATGTTTCATGATATGATATAATATTCATTGCGAAGTGTCATGCATACCTCGTATTCACTTCAAAAGAATGTAAATGCGACACTTGCATGCTAGGAAATAGCGTTTGTAGATGTCTACATATCGTAGTAATAGGGTACTAATGCTTCTTAAAACGAGATGTCGCATTTCATTCCTATGTTTCTTGATAAGGTATAATTTTCATTGTAGAGTGTTATCTATACCTCGTATTCACTTAAAAAGAATGTAAATGCGACACTTCCATGCCAGGAAATAGCGTTTGCAGATGTCTACGTATCGTAGCAATAGAGTTCTAATGCTTCTTAAAACGCGATATCGCATCTCACTACTATGTTTCATGACAAGATATAATATTCATTGCGAAGTGTCATGTATACCTCGTATTAACTTCAAAAGAATGTAAATGCGACACTTCCTTGCTAGGAAATAACGTTTGCATATGTCTACGCATCGTAACAATGGAGTTCTAATGCTGCCTAAAACGCGATATCGCATCTCACTTCTATGTTTCATGATAAGATATGGTATCCATTGCGAAGTGTTATGTATACCTCGTATTATCTTCGGAAGAACGTAAATGCGGCACTTCCATGCTAGGAAATAGGGTTTGCAGATGTCTACGTAACGTAGCAATAGAGTTCTAATGCTTCTTAAAATGAGAAGTCGCATTTCATTTGTATATTTCGTAATAAGGTGTAATATTCATTGTGGAATGTTATGTTTACCCCGTATTCACGTCAAAAGAATGTAAATGCGACACTTCCTTGCTAGGAAATAACATTTGCAGGTGTCTACGCATCATAGCAATAGAGTTCTAGTGCTTCTTAATTCGCGATATCGCATCTCACATCTATGTTTCGAGATAAGATATAATATTCATTGCGAAGTGTCATGTATACCTCGTATTAACTTCAAAAGAATGTAAATGCGGCATTTCCAAGCTAGGTAATAGCGTTTGCAGATGTTTACGTATCGTAGTAGTAGAGATCTAATGCTTCTTAAAACGCGATATCGCATCTCACTGCTATGTTTCATGCTAAGATATAATATTCATTATGGAGTGTTATGTATACCTCGTATTCACTTCAAAAGAATGTAAATGCGACACTTGCATGCTAGGAAATAGCGTTTGCAGATGTCTACGTACCGTAGCAATAGATTTCTAGTGCTTCTTAAAACGAGATGTCGCATTTCATTTCTATGTTTCATGATAACATATAATATTCATTGCGAAGTGTCATGTATACCTCGTATTCACTTCAAAAGAATGTAAATGCGGCACTTCCATGCTAGGAAATAGCGTTTGTAGATGTCTACGAATCATAGCAATAGGGTACTAATGCTTCTTAAAACGAGATGTCGCATTTCATTCCTATGTTTCGTCATAAGGTATAATTTTCATTGTAGAGTGTTATCTATACCTCGTTTTCACTTAAAAAGAATGTAAATGCGACACTTCCATGCTAGGAAATAGCGTTTGCAGATGTCTACGTATCGTAGCAATAGAGTTCTAATGCTTCTTAAAATGAGAAGTCGTATTTCATTTCTATGTTTCGTAATAAGATATAATATTCATTGTGGAATGTTATGTATACCTCGTATGCACTTCAAAAGAATGTAAATGCGACACTTCCTTGCTAGGAAGTAACTTTTGCAGATGTCTACGCATCGTAACAATAGAGTTCTAATGCTTCCTAAAACGCGATATCGCATCTCACTTCTATGTTTCATGATAAGATATGGTATCCATTGCGAAGTGTTATGTATACCTCGTATTATCTTCAGAAGAACGTAAATGCGGCACTTCCATGCTAGGACATAGGGTTTGCAGATGTCTACGTAACGTAGCAATAGAGTTCTAATGCTTCTTAAAATGAGAAGTCGCATTTCATTTGTATATTTCGTAATAAGGTGTAATATTCATTGTGGAATGTTATGTTTACCCCGTATTCACGTCAAGAGAATGTAAATGCGACACTTCCTTGCTAGGAAATAACATTTGCAGATGTCTACGCATCGTAGCAACAGAGTTCTAGTGCTTCTTAAATCGCGATATCGCATTTCATTTCTATGTTTCATGATAACATATAATATTCATTGCGAAGTGTCATGTGTACCTCGCATTCACTTCAAAAGAATGTAAATGCGGCACTTCCATGCTAGGAAATAGCGTTTGCAGACGTCTACGTATCGTAGCAATAGAGTTCTAATGCTTCTTAAAACGCGATATCGCATCTCACTTCTATGTTTCATGATAAGATATAATATTCATTGCGAAGTGTCATGTATACCTCGTATTCACTTCAAAAGAATGTAAATGCGACACTTACATGCAAGGAAATAGCGTTTGCAGATGTCTACGTATCGTAGCAATACGGTTCTAATGCTTCTTAAAACGAGATGTCGCATTTCATTCCTATGTTTCGTGATAAGATATAATATTCATTGTAGAGTGCTATGTATACATCGTATTCACTTCAAAAGCATGTAAACGCGAAACTTCCATGCTTGGAAATAGCGTTTGCAGGGTTCTACGTATCGTAGTTCTAGAGTTCTAATGCTTCTTAAAACGCGATATCGCATCTCACTTCTAAGATTCATGATAAGATATAATATTCATTGCGAAGTGTCATGTATACCTCGTATTCACTTCAAAAGAATGTAAATGCGGCACTTCCATGCTAGGAAATAGCGTTTGCAGATGTCTACGTATCGTAGCAATAGAGTACTAATGCTTCTTAAAACGAGATGTCGCATTTCATTCCTATGTTACGTGATAAGATATAATATTCATTGTAGAGTGTTATGTATACCTCGTATTCACTTCAAAAGAATGTAAATGCGACACTTCCATGCTAGGAAATAGCGTTTGCAGATGTCTACGTATCGTAGCAATAGAGTTCTAATGCTTCTTAAAACGCGATATCGCATCTCACTTCTATGTTTCATGATAAGATATAATATTCATTGCGAAGTGTTATGTATACCTCGTATTATCTTCAAAAGAATGTAAATGCGGCACTTCCATGCTAGGAAATAGCGTTTGCACATGTCTACGTATCGTAGCAATAGAGTTCTAATGCTTCTTAAAATGAGAAGTCGCATTTCATTTGTATATTTCGTAATAAGGTGTAATATTCATTGTGGAATGTTATGTTTACCTCGTATTCACGTCAAAAGAATGTAAATGCGACACTTCCTTGCTAGGAAATAACATTTGCAGATGTCTACGCATCGTAGCAACAGAGTTCTAGTGCTTCTTAAATCGCGATATCGCATTTCATTTCTATGTTTCATGATAACATATAATATTCATTGCGAAGTGTCATGTGTACCTCGCATTCACTTCAAAAGAATGTAAATGCGGCACTTCCATGCTAGGAAATAGCGTTTGCAGACGTCTACGTATCGTAGCAATAGAGTTCTAATGCTTCTTAAAACGCGATATCGCATCTCACTTCTATGTTTCATGATAAGATATAATATTCATTGGGAAGTGTCATGTATACCTCGTATTAACTTCAAGAGAATGTAAATGCGACACTTCCATGCTAGGAAGTAGCTTTAGCAGATGTCTACGTATCGTAGCAATAAAGTTCTAATGCTTCTTAAAACGCGATATCGCATCTCACTACTATGTTTCATGATAAGATATAATATTCATTGCGAAGTGTCATGCATACCTCGTATTCACTTCAAAAGAATGTAAATGCGACACTTGCATGCTAGGAAATAGCGTTTGTAGATGTCTACATATCGTAGTAATAGGGTACTAATGCTTCTTAAAACGAGATGTCGCATTTCATTCCTATGTTTCTTGATAAGGTATAATTTTCATTGTAGAGTGTTATCTATACCTCGTATTCACTTAAAAAGAATGTAAATGCGACACTTCCATGCCAGGAAATAGCGTTTGCAGATGTCTACGTATCGTAGCAATAGAGTTCTAATGCTTCTTAAAACGCGATATCGCATCTCACTACTATGTTTCATGACAAGATATAATATTCATTGCGAAGTGTCATGTATACCTCGTATTAACTTCAAAAGAACGTAAATGCGACACTTCCTTGCTAGGAAATAACGTTTGCATATGTCTACGCATCGTAACAATGGAGTTCTAATGCTGCCTAAAACGCGATATCGCATCTCACTTCTATGTTTCATGATAAGATATGGTATCCATTGCGAAGTGTTATGTATACCTCGTATTATCTTCGGAAGAACGTAAATGCGGCACTTCCATGCTAGGAAATAGGGTTTGCAGATGTCTACGTAACGTAGCAATAGAGTTCTAATGCTTCTTAAAATGAGAAGTCGCATTTCATTTGTATATTTCGTAATAAGGTGTAATATTCATTGTGGAATGTTATGTTTACCCCGTATTCACGTCAAAAGAATGTAAATGCGACACTTCCTTGCTAGGAAATAACATTTGCAGGTGTCTACGCATCATAGCAATAGAGTTCTAGTGCTTCTTAATTCGCGATATCGCATCTCACATCTATGTTTCGAGATAAGATATAATATTCATTGCGAAGTGTCATGTATACCTCGTATTAACTTCAAAAGAATGTAAATGCGGCATTTCCAAGCTAGGTAATAGCGTTTGCAGATGTTTACGTATCGTAGTAGTAGAGATCTAATGCTTCTTAAAACGCGATATCGCATCTCACTGCTATGTTTCATGATAAGATATAATATTCATTATGGAGTGTTATGTATACCTCGTATTCACTTCAAAAGAATATAAATGCGACACTTGCATGCTAGGAAATAGCGTTTGCAGATGTCTACGTACCGTAGCAATAGATTTCTAGTGCTTCTTAAAACGAGATGTCGCATTTCATTTCTATGTTTCATGATAACATATAATATTCATTGCGAAGTGTCATGTATACCTCGTATTCACTTCAAAAGAATGTAAATGCGGCACTTCCATGCTAGGAAATAGCGTTTGTAGATGTCTACGAATCATAGCAATAGGGTACTAATGCTTCTTAAAACGAGATGTCGCATTTCATTCCTATGTTTCGTGATAAGGTATAATTTTCATTGTAGAGTGTTATCTATACCTCGTTTTCACTTAAAAAGAATGTAAATGCGACACTTCCATGCTAGGAAATAGCGTTTGCAGATGTCTACGTATCGTAGCAATAGAGTTCTAATGCTTCTTAAAATGAGAAGTCGTATTTCATTTCTATGTTTCGTAATAAGATATAATATTCATTGTGGAATGTTATGTATACCTCGTATGCACTTCAAAAGAATGTAAATGCGACACTTCCTTGCTAGGAAGTAACTTTTGCAGATGTCTACGCATCGTAACAATAGAGTTCTAATGCTTCCTAAAACGCGATATCGCATCTCACTTCTATGTTTCATGATAAGATATGGTATCCATTGCGAAGTGTTATGTATACCTCGTATTATCTTCAGAAGAACGTAAATGCGGCACTTCCATGCTAGGAAATAGGGTTTGCAGATGTCTACGTAACGTAGCAATAGAGTTCTAATGCTTCTTAAAATGAGAAGTCGCATTTCATTTGTATATTTCGTAATAAGGTGAAATATTCATTGTGGAATGTTATGTTTACCCCGTATTCACGTCAAAAGAATGTAAATGCGACACTTCCTTGCTAGGAAATAACATTTGCAGATGTCTACGCATCATAGCAATAGAGTTCTAGTGCTTCTTAATTCGCGATATCGCATCTCACATCTATGTTTCGAGATAAGATATAATATTCATTGCGAAGTGTCATGTGTACCTCGTATTAACTTCAAAAGAATGTAAATGCGGCATTTCCAAGCTAGGTAATAGCGTTTGCAGATGTTTACGTATCGTAGTAGTAGAGTTCTAATGCTTCTTAAAACGCGATATCGCATCTCACTTCTATGTTTCATGATAAGATATAATATTCATTGGGAAGTGTCATGTATACCTCGTATTAACTTCAAGAGAATGTAAATGCGACACTTCCATGCTAGGAAGTAGCTTTAGCAGATGTCTACGTATCGTAGCAATAAAGTTCTAATGCTTCTTAAAACGCGATATCGCATCTCACTACTATGTTTCATGATAAGATATAATATTCATTGCGAAGTGTCATGCATACCTCGTATTCACTTCAAAAGAATGTAAATGCGACACTTGCATGCTAGGAAATAGCGTTTGTAGATGTCTACATATCGTAGTAATAGGGTACTAATGCTTCTTAAAACGAGATGTCGCATTTCATTCCTATGTTTCTTGATAAGGTATAATTTTCATTGTAGAGTGTTATCTATACCTCGTATTCACTTAAAAAGAATGTAAATGCGACACTTCCATGCCAGGAAATAGCGTTTGCAGATGTCTACGTATCGTAGCAATAGAGTTCTAATGCTTCTTAAAACGCGATATCGCATCTCACTACTATGTTTCATGACAAGATATAATATTCATTGCGAAGTGTCATGTATACCTCGTATTAACTTCAAAAGAACGTAAATGCGACACTTCCTTGCTAGGAAATAACGTTTGCATATGTCTACGCATCGTAACAATGGAGTTCTAATGCTGCCTAAAACGCGATATCGCATCTCACTTCTATGTTTCATGATAAGATATGGTATCCATTGCGAAGTGTTATGTATACCTCGTATTATCTTCGGAAGAACGTAAATGCGGCACTTCCATGCTAGGAAATAGGGTTTGCAGATGTCTACGTAACGTAGCAATAGAGTTCTAATGCTTCTTAAAATGAGAAGTCGCATTTCATTTGTATATTTCGTAATAAGGTGTAATATTCATTGTGGAATGTTATGTTTACCCCGTATTCACGTCAAAAGAATGTAAATGCGACACTTCCTTGCTAGGAAATAACATTTGCAGGTGTCTACGCATCATAGCAATAGAGTTCTAGTGCTTCTTAATTCGCGATATCGCATCTCACATCTATGTTTCGAGATAAGATATAATATTCATTGCGAAGTGTCATGTATACCTCGTATTAACTTCAAAAGAATGTAAATGCGGCATTTCCAAGCTAGGTAATAGCGTTTGCAGATGTTTACGTATCGTAGTAGTAGAGATCTAATGCTTCTTAAAACGCGATATCGCATCTCACTGCTATGTTTCATGATAAGATATAATATTCATTATGGAGTGTTATGTATACCTCGTATTCACTTCAAAAGAATATAAATGCGACACTTGCATGCTAGGAAATAGCGTTTGCAGATGTCTACGTACCGTAGCAATAGATTTCTAGTGCTTCTTAAAACGAGATGTCGCATTTCATTTCTATGTTTCATGATAACATATAATATTCATTGCGAAGTGTCATGTATACCTCGTATTCACTTCAAAAGAATGTAAATGCGGCACTTCCATGCTAGGAAATAGCGTTTGTAGATGTCTACGAATCATAGCAATAGGGTACTAATGCTTCTTAAAACGAGATGTCGCATTTCATTCCTATGTTTCGTGATAAGGTATAATTTTCATTGTAGAGTGTTATCTATACCTCGTTTTCACTTAAAAAGAATGTAAATGCGACACTTCCATGCTAGGAAATAGCGTTTGCAGATGTCTACGTATCGTAGCAATAGAGTTCTAATGCTTCTTAAAATGAGAAGTCGTATTTCATTTCTATGTTTCGTAATAAGATATAATATTCATTGTGGAATGTTATGTATACCTCGTATGCACTTCAAAAGAATGTAAATGCGACACTTCCTTGCTAGGAAGTAACTTTTGCAGATGTCTACGCATCGTAACAATAGAGTTCTAATGCTTCCTAAAACGCGATATCGCATCTCACTTCTATGTTTCATGATAAGATATGGTATCCATTGCGAAGTGTTATGTATACCTCGTATTATCTTCAGAAGAACGTAAATGCGGCACTTCCATGCTAGGAAATAGGGTTTGCAGATGTCTACGTAACGTAGCAATAGAGTTCTAATGCTTCTTAAAATGAGAAGTCGCATTTCATTTGTATATTTCGTAATAAGGTGAAATATTCATTGTGGAATGTTATGTTTACCCCGTATTCACGTCAAAAGAATGTAAATGCGACACTTCCTTGCTAGGAAATAACATATGCAGATGTCTACGCATCATAGCAATAGAGTTCTAGTCCTTCTTAATTCGCGATATCGCATCTCACATCTATGTTTCGAGATAAGATATAATATTCATTGCGAAGTGTCATGTATACCTCGTATTAACTTCAAAAGAATGTAAATGCGGCATTTCCAAGCTAGGTAATAGCGTTTGCAGATGTTTACGTATCGTAGTAGTAGAGTTCTAATGCTTCTTAAAACGCGATATCGCATCTCACTGCTATGTTTCATGATACGATATAATATTCATTATGGAGTGTTATGCATACCTCGTATTCACTTCAAAAGAATGTAAATGCGACACTTGCATGCTAGGAAATAGCGTTTGCAGATGTCTACGTTCCGTAGCAATAGATTTCTAATGCTTCTTAAAACGAGATGTCGCATTTCATTTCTATGTTTCATGATAACATATAATATTCATTGCGAAGTGTCAAGTATACCTCGTACTCACTTCAAAAGAATGTAAATGCGGCACTTCCATGCCAGGAAATAGCGTTTGCAGATGTCTACGTATCGTAGCAATAGAGTTCTAATGCTTCTTAAAACGCGATATCGCATCTCACTACTATGTTTCATGATAAGATATAATATTCATTGCGAAGTGTCATGTATACCTCGTATTAACTTCAAAAGAATGTAAATGCAACACTTCCTTGCTAGGAAATAACGTTTGCATATGTCTACGCATCGTAAAAATAGAGTTCTAATGCTTCCTAAAACGCGATATCGCATCTCACTTCTATGTTTCATGATAAGATATGGTATCCATTGCGAAGTGTTATGTATACCTCGTATTATCTTCAGAAGAACGTAAATGCGGCACTTCCATGCTAGGCAATAGGGTTTGCAGATGTCTACGTAACGTAGCAATAGAGTTCTAATGCTTCTTAAAATGAGAAGTCGCATTTCATTTGTATATTTCGTAATAAGGTGTAATATTCATTGTGGAATGTTATGTTTACCCCGTATTCACGTCAAGAGAATGTAAATGCGACACTTCCTTGCTAGGAAATAACATTTGCAGATGTCTACGCATCGTAGCAATAGAGTTCTAATGCTTTCTAAAACGCGATATCGCATCTCACTGCTATGTTTCATGATATGATATAATATTCATTATGGAGTGTTATGTATACCTCGTATTCACTTCAAAAGAATGTAAATGCGACACTTGCATGCTAGGAAATAGCGTTTGCAGATGTCTACGTACCGTAGCAATAGAGTTCTAATGCTTCTTAAAACGAGATGTCGCATTTCATTTCTATGTTTCATGATAACATATAATATTCATTGCGAAGTGTCATGTGTACCTCGTATTCACTTCAAAAGAATGTAAATGCGGCACTTCCATTCTAGGAAATAGCGTTTGCAGACGTCTACGTATCGTAGCAATAGAGTTCTAATGCTTCTTAAAATGAGAAGTCGTATTTCAATTCTATGTTTCGTAATAAGATATAATATTCATTGTGTAATGTTATGTATACCTCGTATTCACTTCAATGGAATGTAAGTGCGACATTTCCTTGCTAGGAAATAGAGTTTGCAGATGTCTGCGTATATTAGCAATAGAGTTCTAATGCTTCTCAAAACGCGATATAGCACCACATTCCTATGTTTCATGATAAGATATAATATTCATTGCGAAGTGTCATGTATATCTCGTATTCACTTCAAAAGAATGTAAATGCGACACTTCCATGCTAGGAAGTAGCGCTTGCAGATGTCTACGTATCGCAGCAATAGAGTTCTAATGATTCTTAAAACGCGATATCGCATCTCACTTCTATGTTTCATGATAAGATAAAATATTCATTGCGAAGTGTTATGAATACCTCGTATTATCTTCAAAAGAATGTAAACGCGACACTTGCATGCTAGGAAATAACATTTGCAGATGTCTACGCATCGTAGCAATAGAGTTCTAATGCTTCCTAAAACGCGATATCGCATCTCACTTCTATGTTTCATGATAAGATATAGTATCCATTGCGAAGTGTCATGTATATCTCGTATTCACTTCAAAATAATGTAATTGCGACACTTCCATGCTAGGGAATAGCGTTTCCAGATGTCTACGTATCGTAGCAATAGAGTTCTAATGCTTCCTAAAACGCGATATCGCATTTCATTTCTATGTTTCATGATAACATATAATATTCATTGCGAAGTGTCATGTGTACCTCGCATTCACTTCAAAAGAATGTAAATGCGGCACTTCCATGCTAGGAAATAGCGTTTGCAGACGTCTACGTATCGTAGCAATAGAGTTCTAATGCTTCTTAAAACGCGATATCGCATCTCACTTCTATGTTTCATGATAAGATATAATATTCATTGCGAAGTGTCATGTATACCTCGTATTAACTTCAAAAGAATGTAAATGCGACACTTCCATGCTAGGAAGTAGCTTTAGCAGATGTCTACGTATCGTAGCAATAAAGTTCTAATGCTTCTTAAAACGCGATATCGCATCTCACTACTATGTTTCATGATAAGATATAATATTCATTGCGAAGTGTCATGTATACCTCGTATTCACTTCAAAAGAATGTAAATGCGACACTTGCATGCTAGGAAATAGCGTTTGCAGATGTCTACGTATCGTAGCAGTAAAATTTTAATGCTACTTAAAACGAGATGTCGCATTTCATTTCTATGTTCCGTGATAAGATACAATATTCATTGTGGAGTGTTATGTATACCTCGTATTCACTTCAAAAGAATGTAAATGCGACACTTCCTTGCTAGGAAATAGCGTTTCCAGATGTCTACGTATCGTAGCAATAGAGTTCTAATGCTTCTTAAAACGAGATGTCGCATTTCATTTCTATGTTTCGTGATAAGATACAATATTCATTGTGGAGTGTTATGTGTACCTCGTATTCACTTCAAAAGAATGTAAATGCGTCACTTCCATGCTAGGAAGTAGCGTTTGCAGATGTCTACGTATCGTAGCAATAAAGTTCTAATGCTTCTTAAAACGCGATATCGCATCTCACAACTATGTTTCATGATAAGATATAATATTCATTGCGAAGTGTCATGTATACCTTGTATTCACTTCAAAAGAATGTAAATGCGACACTTGCATGCTAGGAAATAGCGTTTGTAGATGTCTACGTATCGTAGCAATAGGGTACTAATGCTTCTTAAAACGAGATGTCGCATTTCATTCCTATGTTTCGTGATAAGATATAATATTCATTGTGGAGAGTTATGTATACCTCGTATTCACTTCAAAAGAATGTAAATGCGACACTTCCTTGCTAGGAAATAGCGTTTCCAGATGTCTACGTATCGTAGCAATAGAGTTCTAATGCTTCTTAAAACGAGATGTCGCATTTCATTTCTATGTTTCGTGATAAGATACAATATTCATTGTGGAGTGTTATGTGTACCTCGTATTCACTTCAAAAGAATGTAAATGCGTCACTTCCATGCTAGGAAGTAGCGTTTGCAGATGTCTACGTATCGTAGCAATAGAGTTCTAATGCTTCTTAAAACGCGATATCGCATCTCACAACTATGTTTCATGATAAGATATAATATTCATTGCGAAGTGTCATGTATACCTTGTATTCACTTCAAAAGAATGTAAATGCGACACTTGCATGCTAGGAAATAGCGTTTGTAGATGTCTACGTATCGTAGCAATAGGGTACTAATGCTTCTTAAAACGAGATGTCGCATTTCATTCCTATGTTTCGTGATAAGATATAATATTCATTGCGAAGTGTCATGTATACCTCGTATTAACTTCAAAAGAATGTAAATGCGACACTTCCTTGCTAGGAAATAACGTTTGCAGATGTCTACGCATCGTAACAATAGAGTTCTAATGCTTCCTAAAACGCGATATCGCATCTCACTTCTATGTTTCATGATAAGATATAGTATCCATTGCGAAGTGTTATGTATACCTCGTATTATCTTCAGCAGAATGTAATTGCGGCACTTCCATGCTAGGAAATAGGGTTTGCAGATGTCTACGTATCGTAGCAATAGAGTTCTAATGCTTCTTAAAACGAGAAGCCACATTTCATTTGTATATTTCGTAATAAGGTGTGATATTCATAGTGGAATGTTATGTTTACCTCGTATTCACGTCAAAAGAATGTAAATGCGACACTTCCTTGCTAGGAAATAACATTTGCAGATGTCTACGTATCGTAGCAATAGAGTTCTAGTGCTTCTTAAATCGCGATATCGCATCTCACATCTATGTTTCGAGATAAGATATAATATTCATTGCGAAGTGTCATGTATACCTCGTATTAACTTCAAAAGAATGTAAATGCGGCATTTCCATGCTAGGTAATAGCGTTTGCAGATGTTTACGTATCGTAGCAGTAGAGTTCTAATGCTTCTTAAAACGCGATATCGCATCTCACTGCTATGTTTCATGATAAGATATAATATTCACTATGGAGTGTTATGTATACCTCGCATTCACTTCAAAAGAATGTAAATGCGACCCTTCCATGCTAGAAAATAGCCTTTGCAGATGTCTACGTATCGTAGCAATAGAGTTCTAATGCTTCTTAGAACGCGAAATCGCATTTCACTTCTATGTTTCATGACAGGATAAAATATTCATTGCGAAGTGTCATGAATACCTAGTATTCACTTCAAAAGAATGTAAATGCGACTTTTGCATGCTAGGAAATAGCGTTTGCAGATGTCTACGTACCGTAGCAATAGAGTTCTAATGCTTCTTAGAACGCGAAATCGCATTTCACTTCTATGTTTCATGACAGGATAAAATATTCATTGCGAAGTGTCATGAATACCTAGTATTCACTTCAAAAGAATGTAAATGCGACTTTTGCATGCTAGGAAATAGCGTTTGCAGATATCTACGTACCGTAGCAATATAGTTCTGATGCTTCTTAAGACGCGATATCGCATCTCACTGCTATGTTTCATGATAAGATATAATATTCATTATGGAGTGTTATGTATACCTCGTATTCTCTTCAAAAGAATGTAAATGCGACACTTCCATGCTAGGAAATAGCCTTTGCAGATGTCTACGTATCGTAGCAATAGAGTTCCAATGCTTCTTAAAACGAGATGTCGCATTTCATTTCTATGTTTCGTGGTAAGATGTAATATTCATTGCGATGTGTCACGTATACCGCGTATTCACTTCAAATGAATGTAAATGCGACACCTCCATGCTAGGAAATAGAGTTTGAAGATGTCTACGTATGGAAGCAATAGAGTTCTAACGCTTTTTAAAACGCGATATCGCATTTCATTTCTATGTTTCATGATAAGATATAAAATTCATTGCGAAGTTTCATGTATACCTCGTATTCCCTTCAAAAGAATGCAAATGCGACACTTCCTTGCTAGGAAATTGCGTTTGCAGATGTCACCGTATCGAAGCAACAGAGTTCTAACGCTTCTTAAAACGCGATATCGCATTTCATTTCTATGTTTCATGATAAGATATAAAATTCATGCGAGGTGTCATGTATACCTCGTATTCCCTTCATTAGAATGTAAATGCGACACTTCCTTCCTAGGAAATAGCGTTTGCAGATGTCTAGGTATCGTAGCAATAGAGTTCTAACGCATATTAAAACGCGATATCGCATCTCATTCCTATGTTTCATGATAAGATATAATATTCATTGCGAAGTGTCATGTATTCCTCGTATTCACTTCAAAAGATTGTAAATGCGACACTTCCTTCCTAGGAAATTGCGTTTGCAGATGTCTCCGTATCGAAGCAACAGAATTCCAATTCTTTTTAAATCGCGATATCGCATCTCACTTCTATGTTTCATGATATGATATAATATTCATTGTGGAGTGTTATGTATACCTCGCATTCAGTTCAAAAGAATTTAAATGCGACACTTCCCTGCTAGGATATAGCGTTTCCAGATGTCTACGTATCGTAGCAATAGATTTCTAGTGCTTCTCAAGACGCGATATCGCATCTTTTTTCTATGTTTCATGATAAGATATAATATTCTTTGCGAAGTGTCATATATACCTCGTATTCACTTCAAAAGGATGTAAATGCGACACTTCCTTGCTAGGAAATAGCGTTTCCAAATGACTACGTATGGAAACAATAGAGTACTAATACTTCGTAAAACGAGATGTCGCATCTCATTTCTATGTTTCATGATAAGATATAATATTCATTGCGAAGTTTAATGTATACCTCGTATTCACTTCAATGGTATGCAAATTCGACATTTCCTTCCTAGGAAATAGAGTTTGCAGATGTCTATTTATATTAGCAATAGAGTTCTAATCCTCCTCAAAACGCGATATAGCACCTCATTCCTATGTTTCATGATAACATATAATATTCATTGCGAAGTGTCATGTATACCTCGTATTCACTTCAAAAGAATGTAAATGCGGCACTTCCATGCTAGGAAATAGCGTTTGCAGATGTCTACGTATCGTAGCAATAGAGTTCTAATGCTTCTTAAAATGAGAAGTCGTATTTCAATTCTATGTTTCGTAATAAGATATAATATTCATTGTGTAATGTTATGTATACCTCGTATTAACTTCAAAAGAATGTAAATGCGACACTTCCTTGCTAGGAAGTAACGTTTGCAGATGTCTACGCATCGTAGCAATAGAGTTCTAATTCTTCCTAAAACGCGATATCGCATCTCACTTCTATGTTTCATGATAAGATATAGTATCCATTGCGAAGTGTCACGTATATCTCGTATTCACTTCAAAAGAATGTAAATGCGAAACTTCCATGCTAGGAAATATCGTTTGCAGATGTCTACGTATCGTAGCAATAGAGTTTTAATGCTACTTAAAACGAGATGTCGCATTTCATTTCTATGTTTCGTGATAAGATACAATATTCATTGTGGAGTGTTATGTATACCTCGCATTCACTTCGAAAGAATGTAAGTGCGACACTTCCTTGCTAGGAAATATTGTTTGCAGATGTCTGCGTATCGTAGCACTAGAGTTCTAATGCTTCTTAAAATGAGAAGTCGTATTTCATTTCTATGTTTCGTAATAAGATATAATATTCATTGTGGAATGTTATGTATACCTCGTATTCACTTCAAAAAATGTAAATGCGACACTTCCTTGCTAGGAAATAACATTTGCAGATGTCTACGCATCGTAGCAATAGAGTTCTAATGCTTCCTAAAACGCGATATCGCATCTCACTTCTATGTTTCATGATAAGATATAGTATCCATTACGAAGTGTCATATATATCTCGTATTCACTTCAAAAGAATGTAAATGCGACACTTCCATGCTAGGAAGTAGCGTTTGCTGATGTCTACGTACCGTAGCAATATAGTTCTAATGCTTCTTAAAACGCGATATCGCATCTCACCACTATGTTTCATGATAAGATATAATATTCATTGCTTAGTGTCATGTATACCTCGTATTCACTTCAAAAGAATGTAAATGCGGCACTTCCATGCTAGGAAATAGCGTTTGCAGATGTCTACGTATCGTAGCAATAGAGTTCTAATGCTTCTTAAAATGAGAAGTCGTATTTCATTTCTATGTTTCGTAATAAGATATAATATTCATTGTGTAATGTTATGTATACCTCGTATTCACTTCGATGGAATGTAAGTGCGACATTTCCTTGCTAGGAAATAGAGTTTGCAGATGTCTACGTATATTAGCAATAGAGTTCTAATGCTTCTCAAAACGCGATATAGCACCTCATTCCTATGTTTCATGATAAGATATAATATTCATTGCGAAGTGTCATGTATATCTCGTATTCACTTCAAAAGAATGTAAATGCGACACTTCCATGCTAGGAAATATTGTTTGCTGATGTCTACGTATCGTAGCACTAGAGTTCTAATGCTTCTTAAAATGAGAAGTCGTATTTCAATTCTATGTTTAGTAATAAGATATAATTTTCATTGTGGAATGTTATGTATACCTCGTATTCACTTTAAAAGAATGTAAATGCGACACTTCCATGCTAGGGAATAGCGTTTCCAGATTTCTACGTATCGTAGCAATAGAGTTTTAATGCTTCTTAAAACGCGATATCGCACCTCATTCCTATGTTTCATGGTAAGATATAATATTCATTGCGAAGTGTCATGTATACCTCGTATTCACTTCATAAGAATGTAAATGCGATACTTGCATGCTGGGAAACAGCGTTCGCAGAAGTCTACGTAACATAGCAATATAGTTCTAATGCTTCTTAAAGCGCGATATCGCATCTCTCTTCTATGTTTCATGATAAGATATAGTAATCATAGCGACGTGTCATGTATACCTCGTATTCACTTCAAAAGAATGTAAATGCGACACTTACATGCTAGGAAATAGCGTTTGCAGATGTCTGCGTATCGCAGCAATAGAGTTCTAATGTTTCTTAAAACGAGATGTCGCATTTCATATCTATGTTTCGTGGTAAGATATAATGTTCATTGTAGAGTGTTATGTGTACCTCGTAATCACATCAAAAGAATGTAAATGCGACACTTCCATGCTAGGAAATAGCGTTTGCAGATGTCTACGTATCGTAGCAACAGAGATCTAATGCTTCTTAAAACGCGATATCGCATCACACACCTGTGTTTCATGATAAGGTATAATATTCATTGCGAAGTGTCATGTATACCTCGTATTCACTTCATAAGAATGTAAATGCGACACTTACATGCTAGGAAATAGCGTTTGCAGATGTCTACGTATCGTAGCAATAGAGTTCTAATGCTTCTTAAAATGAGAAGTCGTATTTCAATTCTATGTTTCGTAATAAGATATAATATTCATTGTGTAATGTTATGTATACCTCGTATTCACTTCAATGGAATGTAAGTGCGACATTTCCTTGCTAGGAAATAGAGTTTGCAGATGTCTGCGTATATTAGCAATAGAGTTCTAATGCTTCTCAAAACGCGATATAGCACCACATTCCTATGTTTCATGATAAGATATAATATTCATTGCGAAGTGGCATGTATATCTCGTATTCACTTCAAAAGAATGTAAATGCGACACTTCCATGCTAGGAAGTAGCGTTTGCTGATGTCTACGTACCGTAGCAATATAGTTCTAGTGCTTCTTAAAACGCGATATCGCATCTCACATCTAAGTTTCATGATAAGATATAATATTCATTGCTTAGTGTCATGTATACCTCGTATTCACTTCAAAAGAATGTAAATGCGGCACTTCCATGCTAGGAAATAGCGTTTGCAGATGTCTACGTATCGTAGCAATAGAGTTCTAATGCTTCTTAAAATGAGAAGTCGTATTTCATTTCTATGTTTCGTAATAAGATATAATATTCATTGTGTAATGTTATGTATGCCTCGTATTCACTTCGATGGAATGTAAGTGCGACATTTCCTTGCTAGGAAATAGAGTTTGCAGATGTCTACGTACAGTAGCAATAGATTTCTAATGCTTCTTAAAACGAGATGTCGCATTTCATTTCTATGTTTCATGATAACATATAATATTCATTGCGAAGTGTCATGTATACCTCGTATTCACTTCAAAAGAATGTAAATGCGGCACTTCCATGCTAGGAAATAGCGTTTGTAGATGTCTACGTATCGTAGCAATAGGGTACTAATGCTTCTTAAAACGAGATGTCGCATTTCATTCCTATGTTTCGTGATAAGGTACAATTTTCATTGTAGAGTGTTATCTATACCTCGTTTTCACTTAAAAAGAATGTAAATGCGACACTTCCATGCTAGGAAATAGCGTTTGCAGATGTCTACGTATCGTAGCAATAGAGTTCTAATGCTTCTTAAAATGAGAAGTCGTATTTCATTTCTATGTTTCGTAATAAGATATAATATTCATTGTGGAATGTTATGTATACCTCGTATGCACTTCAAAAGAATGTAAATGCGACACTTCCTTGCCAGGAAGTAACTTTTGCAGATGTCTACGCATCGTAGCAATAGAATTCTAATGCTTCCTAAAACGCGATATCGCATCTCACTTCTATGTTTCATGATAAGATATAGTATCCATTGCGAAGTGTCCTGTATATCTCGTATTCACTTCAAAAGAATGTAAATGCGACACTTCCATGCTAGGGAATAGCGTTTCCAGATGTCTACGTATCGTAGCAATAGAGTTCTAATGCTTCTTAAAACGCGATATTGCACCTCATTCCTATGTTTCATTATAAGATATAATATTCATTGCGAAGTGTCATGTATACCTCGTATTAACTTCAAAAGAATGTAAATGCGACACTTCCTTGCTAGGAAATAACGTTTGCATATGTCTACGCATCGTAACAATAGAGTTCTAATGCTTCCTAAAACGCGATATCGCATCTCACTTCTATGTTTCATGATAAGATATGGTATCCATTGCGAAGTGTTATGTATACCTCGTATTATCTTCAGAAGAACGTAAATGCGGCACTTCCATGCTAGGAAATAGGGTTTGCAGATGTCTACGTAACGTAGCAATAGAGTTCTAATGCTTCTTAAAATGAGAAGTCGCATTTCATTTGTATATTTCGTAATAAGGTGTAATATTCATTGTGGAATGTTATGTTTACCCCGTATTCACGTCAAAAGAATGTAAATGCGACACTTCCTTGCTAGGAAATAACATTTGCAGATGTCTACGCATCATAGCAATAGAGTTCTAGTGCTTCTTAATTCGCGATATCGCCCCTCACATCTATGTTTCGAGATAAGATATAATATTCATTGCGAAGTGTCATGTATACCTCGTATTAACTTCAAAAGAATGTAAATGCGACACTTCCTTGCTAGGAAATAGCGTTTGCAGATGTCTAGGTATCGTAGCAATAGAGTTCTAACGCATACTAAAACGCGATATCGCTTCTCATTCCTACGTTTCATGATAAGATATAATATTCATTGCGAAGTGTCATGTATACCTCGTATTCACTTCATAAGAATGTAAATGCGACACTTACATGCTAGGAAATAGCGTTTGCAGATGTCTACGTATCGTAGCAATAGAGTTCTAATGCTTCTTAAAATGAGAAGTCGCATTTCATTTGTATATTTCGTAATAAGGTGTAATATTCATTGTGGAATGTTATGTTTACCCCGTATTCACGTCAAAAGAATGTAAATGCGACACTTCCTTGCTAGGAAATAACATTTGCAGATGTCTACGCATCATAGCAATAGAGTTCTAGTGCTTCTTAATTCGCGATATCGCATCTCACATCTATGTTTCGTAATAAGATATAATATTCCTTATGGAATGTTATGTATACCTCGTATTCACTTCAAAAGAATGTAAATGCGACACTTGCATGCTAGGAAATAGCGTTTGCAGATGTCTACGTACCGTAGCAATAGAGTTCTAATGCTTCTTAAAACGAGATGTCGCATTTCATTTCTATGTTTCATGATAACATATAATATTCATTGCGAAGTGTCATGTGTACCTCGTATTCACTTCAAAAGAATGTAAATGCGGCACTTCCATGCTAGGAAATAGCGTTTGCAGACGTCTACGTATCGTAGCAATAGAGTTCTAATGCTTCTTAAAATGAGAAGTCGTATTTCAATTCTATGTTTCGTAATAAGATATAATATTCATTGTGTAATGTTATGTATACCTCGTATTCACTTCAATGGAATGTAAGTGCGACATTTCCTTGCTAGGATATAGAGTTTGCAGATGTCTGCGTATATTAGCAATAGAGTTCTAATGCTTCTCAAAACGCGATATAGCACCACATTCCTATGTTTCATGATAAGATATAATATTCATTGCGAAGTGTCATGTATATCTCGTATTCACTTCAAAAGAATGTAAATGCGACACTTCCATGCTAGGAAGTAGCGCTTGCAGATGTCTACGTATCGCAGCAATAGAGTTCTAATGATTCTTAAAACGCGATATCGCATCTCACTTCTATGTTTCATGATAAGATAAAATATTCATTGCGAAGTGTTATGAATACCTCGTATTATCTTCAAAAGAATGTAAATGCGACACTTGCATGCTAGGAAATAGCGTTTGCAGATGTCTACGTACCGTAGCAATAGAGTTCTAATGCTTCTTAAAATGAGAAGTCGTAATTCATTTCTATGTTTCAAAATAAGATTTAATACTCATTGTGGAATGTTATGTATACCTCGTATTAACTTCAAAAGAATGTAAATGCGACACTTCCTTGCTAGGAAGTAACGTTTGCAGATGTCTACGCATCGTAGCAATAGAGTTCTAATTCTTCCTAAAACGCGATATCGCATCTCACTTCTATGTTTCATGATAAGATATAGTATCCATTGCGAAGTGTCATGTATATCTCGTATTCACTTCAAAAGAATGTAAATGCGAAACTTCTATGCTAGGAAATATCGTTTGCAGATGTCTACGTATCGTAGCAATAGAGTTTTAATGCTACTTAAAACGAGATGTCGCATTTCAATTCTATGTTTCGTGATAAGATACAATATTCATTGTGGAGTGTTATGTATACCTCGCATTCACTTCAAAAGAATGTAAATGCGACACTTCCTTGCTAGGAAATATTGTTTGCAGATGTCTGCGTATCGTAGCACTAGAGTTCTAATGCTTCTTAAAATGAGAAGTCGTATTTCATTTCTATGTTTCGTAATAAGATATAATATTCATTGTGGATTGTTATGTATACCTCGTATTCACTTCAAAAGAATGTAAATGCGGCACTTCCATGCTAGGAAATAGCGTTTGCAGATGTCTACGTATCGTAGCAATAGAGTTCTAATGCTTCTTAAAATGAGAAGTCGTATTTCATATCTATGTTTCGTAATAAGATATAATATTCATTGTGTAATGTTATGTATACCTCGTATTCACTTCGATGGAATGTAAGTGCGACATTTCCTTGCTAGGAAATAGAGTTTGCAGATGTCTACGTATATTAGCAATAGAGTTCTAATGCTTCTCAAAACGCGATATAGCACCTCATTCCTATGTTTCATGATAAGATATAATATTCATTGCGAAGTGTCATGTATATCTCGTATTCACTTCAAAAGAATGTAAATGCGACACTTCCATGCTAGGAAATATTGTTTGCTGATGTCTACGTATCGTAGCACTTGAGTTCTAATGCTTCTTAAAATGAGAAGTCGTATTTCAATTCTATGTTTAGTAGTAAGATATAATTTTCATTGTGGAATGTTATGTATACCTCGTATTCACTTTAAAAGAATGTAAATGCGACACTTCCATGCTAGGGAATAGCGTTTCCAGATTTCTACGTATCGTAGCAATAGAGTTTTAATGCTTCTTAAAACGCGATATCGCACCTCATTCCTATGTTTCATGATAAGATATAATATTCATTGCGAAGTGTCATGTATACCTCGTATTCACTTCAAAAGAATGTAAATGCGACACTTACATGCTAGGAAATAGCGTTTGCAGATGTCTGCGTATCGCAGCAATAGAGTTCTAATGTTTCTTAAAACGAGATGTCGCATTTCATATCTATGTTTCGTGGTAAGATATAATGTTCATTGTAGAGTGTTCTGTGTACCTCGTAATCACATCAAAAGAATGTAAATGCGACACTTCCATGCTAGGAAATAGCGTTTGCAGATGTCTACGTATCGTAGCAAGAGAGATCTAATGCTTCTTAAAACGCGATATCGCATCACACACCTGTGTTTCATGATAAGGTATAATATTCATTGCGAAGTGTCATGTATACCTCGTTTTCCTTCCAAAAGAATGTAAATGCGACACTTCCTTGCTAGGAAATAGCGTTTGCAGATGTCTAGGTATCGTAGCAATAGAGTTCTAACGCATACTAAAACGCGATATCGCATCTCATTCCTACGGTTCATGATAAGATATAATATTCATTGCGAAGTGTCATGTATACCTCGTATTCACTTCATAAGAATGTAAATGCGACACTTACATGCTAGGAAATAGCGTTTGCAGATGTCTACGCATCGTAGCAATAGAGTTCTAATGCTTCTTAAAATGAGAAGTCGTATTTCAATTCTATGTTTCGTAATAAGATATAATATTCATTGTGTAATGTTATGTATACCTCGTATTCACTTCAATGGAATGTAAGTGCGACATTTCCTTGCTAGGAAATAGAGTTTGCAGATGTCTGCGTATATTAGCAATAGAGTTCTAATGCTTCTCAAAACGCGATATAGCACCACATTCCTATGTTTCATGATAAGATATAATATTCATTGCGAAGTGTCATGTATATCTCGTATTCACTTCAAAAGAATGTAAATGCGACACTTCCATGCTAGGAAGTAGCGTTTGCTGATGTCTACGTACCGTAGCAATATAGTTCTAATGCTTCTTAAAACGCGATATCGCATCTCACATCTAAGTTTCATGATAAGATATAATATTCATTGCTTAGTGTCATGTATACCTCGTATTCACTTCAAAAGAATGTAAATGCGGCACTTCCATGCTAGGAAATAGCGTTTGCAGATGTCTACGTATCGTAGCAATAGAGTTCTAATGCTTCTTAAAATGAGAAGTCGTATTTCAATTCTATGTTTAGTAATAAGATATAATTTTCATTGTGGAATGTTATGTATACCTCGTATTCACTTTAAAAGAATGTAAATGCGACACTTCCATGCTAGGGAATAGCGTTTCCAGATTTCTACGTATCGTAGCAATAGAGTTTTAATGCTTCTTAAAACGCGATATCGCACCTCATTCCTATGTTTCATGATAAGATATAATATTCATTGCGAAGTGTCATGTATACCTCGTATTCACTTCATAAGAATGTAAATGCGATACTTGCATGCTGGGAAACAGCGTTTGCAGAAGTCTACGTAACATAGCAATATAGTTCTAATGCTTCTTAAAGCGCGATATCGCATCTTTCTTCTATGTTTCATGATAAGATATAGTAATCATAGCGACGTGTCATGTATACCTCGTATTCACTTCAAAAGAATGTAAATGCGACACTTACATGCTAGGAAATAGCGTTTGCAGATGTCTGCGTATCGCAGCAATAGAGTTCTAATGTTTCTTAAAACGAGATGTCGCATTTCATATCTATGTTTCGTGGTAAGATATAATGTTCATTGTAGAGTGTTATGTGTACCTCGTAATCACATCAAAAGAATGTAAATGCGACACTTCCATGCTAGGAAATAGCGTTTGCAGATGTCTACGTATCGTAGCAAGAGAGATCTAATGCTTCTTAAAACGCGATATCGCATCACACACCTGTGTTTCATGATAAGGTATAATATTCATTGCGAAGTGTCATGTATACCTCGTTTTCCTTCCAAAAGAATGTAAATGCGACACTTCCTTGCTAGGAAATAGCGTTTGCAGATGTCTAGGTATCGTAGCAATAGAGTTCTAACGCATACTAAAACGCGATATCGCATCTCATTCCTACGTTTCATGATAAGATATAATATTCATTGCGAAGTGTCATGTATACCTCGTATTCACTTCATAAGAATGTAAATGCGACACTTACATGCTAGGAAATAGCGTTTGCAGATGTCTACGTATCGTAGCAATAGAGTTCTAATGCTTCTTAAAATGAGAAGTCGTATTTCAATTCTATGTTTCGTAATAAGATATAATATTCATTGTGTAATGTTATGTATACCTCGTATTCACTTCAATGGAATGTAAGTGCGACATTTCCTTGCTAGGAAGTAGCGTTTGCTGATGTCTACGTACCGTAGCAATATAGTTCTAGTGCTTCTTAAAACGCGATATCGCATCTCACATCTAAGTTTCATGATAAGATATAATATTCACTGCTTAGTGTCATGTATACCTCGTATTCACTTCAAAAGAATGTAAATGCGGCACTTCCATGCTAGGAAGTAGCGTTTGCAGATGTCTACGTATCGTAGCAATAGAGTTCTAATGCTTCTTAAAATGAGAAGTCGTATTTCATTTCTATGTTTCGTAATAAGATATAATATTCATTGTGTAATGTTATGTATACCTCGTATTCACTTCGATGGAATGTAAGTGCGACATTTCCTTGCTAGGAAATAGAGTTTGCAGATGTCTACGTATATTAGCAATAGAGTTCTAATGCTTCTTAAAACGCGATATCGCATCTCAATCCTATGTTTCATGGTAAGATATAATATTCATTGTGGAGTGTTATGTATGCCTCGTATTCACTTCAAAAGAATGCAAATGCGACACTTCCATGCTAGGAAAGAGCGTTTGCAGATGTCTACGTATCGTAGCAATAGAGATCCAATGCTTCTTAAAACGAGATGTCGCATTTCATTTCTATGTTTCGTGATGAGATGTAATATTCATTGCGATGTGTCACGTATACCGCGTATTCACTTCAAATGAATGCAAATGCGACACCTCCATGCTAGGAAATAGAGTTTGAAGATGTCTACGTATGGAAGCAATAGAGTTCTAACGCTTTTTAAAACGCGATATCGCATTTCATTTCTATGTTTCATGATAAGATATAAAATTCATTGCGAAGTTTCATGTATACCTCGTATTCCCTTCAAAGGAATGCAAATGCGACACTTCCTTGCTAGGAAATTGCGTTTGCAGATGTCACCGTATCGAAGCAACAGAGTTCTAACGCTTCTTAAAACGCGATATCGCATTTCATTTCTATATTTCATGATAAGATATAAAATTCATGCGAGGTGTCATGTATACCTCGTATTCCCTTCATTAGAATGTAAATGCGACACTTCCTTCCTAGGAAATATTGTTTGCAGATGTCTACGCGCCGTAAAAATAAAGTTCTAATGCATCTTAAAACGCGATATCGCATCTCACCTCTACGTTTCATGATAAGATATAATATTCATTGCGCAGTGTCATGTATACCTCGTATTCACTTCAAAAGAATGTAAATGCGACACTTCCTTGCTAGGAAATATTGTTTGCTAATGTCTACGTACCGTAAAAATAGAGTTCTAATGCTTCTTAAAACGCGATATCGCATCTCACCCCTGTGTTTCATGATAAGGTATAATATTCATTGCGAAGTGTCATGTATACCTCGTTTTCCTTCCAAAAGAATGTAAATGCGACACTTCCTTGCTAGGAAATGGCGTTTGCAGATGTCTAGGTATCGTAGCAATAGAGTTCTAACGCATACTAAAACGCGATATCGCATCTCATTCCTACGTTTCATGATAAGATATAATATTCATTGCGAAGTGTCATGTATACCTCGTATTCACTTCATAAGAATGTAAATGCGATACTTGCATGCTGGGAAACAGCGTTTGCAGATGTCTACGTATCATAGAAATATAGTTCTAATTCTTCTTAAAGCGCGATATCGCATCTCTCTTCTATGTTTCATGATAAGATATAAAATTCATTGCGAAGTTTCATGTATACCTCGCATTCCCTTCAAAAGAATGTAAATGCGATACTTCCTTGCTAGGAAATTGCGTTTGCAGATGTCACCGTATCGAAGCAACAGAGTTCTAACGCTTCTTAAAACGCGATATCGCATTTCATTTCTATGCTTCAAGATAAGATATAAAATTCATTGTGAGGTGCCATGTATACCTCGTATTCCCCTCATTAGAATGTAAGTGCGACCCTTCCTTGCAAGGAAATAGCGTTTGCAGATGTCTAGGTATCGTAGCAATAGAGTTCTAACGCATACTAAAACGCGATATCGCATCTCATTCCTACGTTTCATGATAAGATATAATATTCATTGCGAAGTGTCATGTATACCTCGTATTCACTTCATAAGAATGTAAATGCGATACTTGCATGCTGGGAAACAGCGTTTGCAGATGTCTACGTATCATAGAAATATAGTTCTAATTCTTCTTAAAGCGCGATATCGCATCTCTCTTCTATGTTTCATGATAAGATATAAAATTCATTGCGAAGTTTCATGTATACCTCGCATTCCCTTCAAAAGAATGTAAATGCGATACTTCCTTGCTAGGAAATTGCGTTTGCAGATGTCACCGTATCGAAGCAACAGAGTTCTAACGCTTCTTAAAACGCGATATCGCATTTCATTTCTATGCTTCAAGATAAGATATAAAATTCATTGTGAGGTGCCATGTATACCTCGTATTCCCCTCATTAGAATGTAAGTGCGACCCTTCCTTGCAAGGAAATAGCGTTTGCAGATGTCTAGGTATCGTAGCAATAGAGTTCTAACGCATACTAAAACGCGATATCGCATCTCATTTCTATGTTTCATGATAAGATATAATATTCATTGCAAAGTGTCATGTATACCTCGTATTCACTTCAAAAGAATGTAAACGCGACACTTCCTTACGAGGAAGTAACGTTTCCATTTGTTTACTTATTTGAGCAATAGAGTTCTATTGCTTCATTCAACACGATGTCGCAAGTCATTTCAATGATTCATGGTAAATTGCAATGTTCTTTGCAATATGTTACATTTGTCTGCATCTAGACCTTAGAAGGATGTGAATCCTATACTTACTTGCAACAGAATATCGTTTCCAGATCTCTACGTGTCCAAGCAAGACATTTCTAATACTTCATGCAGCGCGATGTCGCATCTCATTTCAACGTTTCAATGCAAAGAATCTGTAATGATATGTCCATAACATTGTGCTTAACTGTTAGAGGTCTTCAATAGAATGTGAACTATATAATTCCATGCAACGGCATGGCGCTCCGTAGTGTCTGTCTGTTAAAGCAATCGAGCTAGAATTCTCCATGCAATGCGCTGGCGCATCCCATTTCATCGTTTCAAAGTAAGAATGCTGTAATCTCTTATGCATAGCTCTATGCTTATCTGCTTTAAAACTTCATAAGAATGTAAATTCTACAGCTCCATGCAACAGGATTGCCCTTCGTAGTGTCTACATGTCGAGACAATAGAGTACTAATGCATTATACAATGCCATGACTCATCTCATTTCAACGTTTCGAATTAAGTAAGCTGTAATCTTCTATGAAAAGCATTATAATTATCTGCTTGCTCTCTGCAATAGAATGTGAATTCTATAGATCCAAGCAACAGGAGGGCAGGCTCTCCACCATCCTACTGCCTGCCCTGATGCGGGCAAAGGATTCCCAGGGCCACTCAAACCGCGACCAACATCTATCTTATACTCTAACCGATTCATCGTTATGCGTTTTCCATTAAGCTTGCCGGGATCAGTGATATTGATTCGCTCAATCTAAATTATTATTTTCTTTTTAAGTTTCTCGATTTTTTTAGTTTCTCTCACGATATCGTCTATTTCGTTGTACCTTACCCTTACAGTATGGTATATAATCTGTTGTTTGATATTTCTAGGATTTCCTCTTAATAAATGCAATGCTTCCACATATTCTCTTTCTCTTTCTCTTTAGTTACATTGTTGTTATTTTATGCTTTTCACCCTCCACATTCACTCTCTACACCATCTCGGAACAGGCGTTATACGATTACTGCAGGATGACGCCCCGGTCTCGTTACACCGAGATCGAGTGTTCTCTCTTGCATCCGCTGATTTATATATGTTATATATTGGAGAATATTTCCTCCTATCCTTTGTATTTTTCGAATGAAATTACATTGACAGAAGTACGAGCTAGTTCTGCACGCCTATTTGAAACAACATTAAATCACCTTGTTAAACAATAATATATTAAATGTGACTTGGACTTTTAAATTTGAATTTATAAGCATCTAACAGGTAAATATGTTTTTCTTACTATTCATATCATTATACATTCAGTGATTTATTGTTTGCAGTGATTTGATATATTAACTGCTTGATTATATTTTGCAATGAACTTTGCCTACCAAACATTGTTTTTACTCCTGATGGGAGTGGATAGTTCATCGTTTTATATTCTTATATCGCATTGATTATAAAAGTATATGACATCCTTTTTATGCAGTCTGTGACGGTAATTATGTACTGTGACGGTTTTTCCCCTTACAATCCGCAAGAAAAGGGTATATAGAACCAATAATAACGGGATATCCAGAAGTTTAGTCCGGGGTTATATCGGGGTACAGAATATCCGCGTGCTTCGGCAACGCGAAGTACAGAGCAATAAATTTCCTATCCAGCAAGTATTTCGAAGCTGCGAGGCTGGGACTTTTTGGGCGCCAGCTACTCAAGAAGTAGCAAAAACTAGTAAACCACGCAACCCGGGGAAACCCGGTGCAAGATAATCCTCGAAATTTCGAAATACTCTTTCGCTCGACTGCTTCTAGCCGAGTGCGCAAATTAGGGTCGCGGGATACTGAACTCACCGCTTCTTTCTAGATTGCCTCGACGCGGTATTACAAAAGGGTATACGACAAGCCGCGAATGACCGGGGATCACCACCCGTTATACAATACAAATTACAATACGCGATATCACAATTGCGGCAGGGAACAAATGGGACGCTTTAGCGTATAAGGACTCACGTTCTCGTTTCCAACAAGTATGGATCTCGTTCAGTCCGTCTACCTCTCTCTCTCTCTCTCTCTCTCTCTCTCTCTCTCTCTCTCTCTCCTCCGAATCGCTCAGTATAATCGCTTGCTCGGTTGCTCGCTAAGTAGTCGCTATGTCGTTCAGAAGAATAAGAGGCTGTCTTCGTGCTGGCTAGCTCATTATATAGGTTTTCTGGGGGTCTTCGGATCCCCTTAGATCCTCCTTAGGGCTCCTTGATGGGGTAGGGCCATACGCTTCGGTATTGTTCGGGGCATCGATCGGTGGATTTCGGCGATCTACCCTGATCGCCCCCTCTGGTGTGTCTAGAGGGGGTCCTCTGGATTATTTGAACTGCGGCGCGTGCCGCGCGCCGCGCTTTCCACGGCTCACCTGCAATTCCGCTGTGCATCTTGAGTTTTCCTCTCCATGGGCTCAAGGGAGGGGTAGAGGTCCTTCTCACACCTGAGAACCATCCTGTTTGTCTCCATGGACTATGGCAGCGGTCTTATCGTTGCAGAGCTCTGGATCGTATCCTTCGGGCTTCAGGGTCTCTTCTTGCTCACTTCCCGACTCCTCCACCGTCGAGCCCGTCACGCAACCTCGGCGCACAGCCCTTCCGCGAACCTGCGGTCTTATTATCCGCCGAAGAGGCGTCTTATAGGTCGCTTCTTCCATCAACTCGCCAGTCTTATCCGTCGAACGGAGAGAGAGAAACGAACGGGGGGGGGGGGGGGTGGAAGGTTCTACCATCGTGTATTTCACGCTCCTCGCAAATACAGCTATCGCAATGGTCCGTGTCACGCTTCTCGCATGGGTGGTGATCTGCGAGCTAGTCTAACCGAAGCAGGGGGGGGGGGGTGAGCGAGCCTTGTGACGTCACCACGTCACAGTACATACAAATTTGCGATTAAGTAGCTATGTGTTCAAATTCAATTCCGAATAATGCACTAAAAAGCATCCCAGATAACAAACGGCAAGATGGTAGCGACACCATGCCGGCACTATATTGCCACTTCCGAGGAGTGTCAACTGATTCGTAGTCATCTGTGACCGGATTCGTTAACTAAAATGCCAGAACGTGTTACCAGCACATTCTAGACAAGCGAATCGCGCAGCACCAGCACCATGGTGACACGCGTATCATCGCTCCATTCATGAATCTCCTCAGCCATGACGCAGGATCACATTTGGCAATGGGGAACCTGTGCTTTCATACAAATTAGAACCGTTAGATGTCAGTAGATGTTCAGCATATGAGTATTGATAGACATTTTGATGGTCGTTTTCCTATATTTATAGTTATTGAGCGAGTCGTATATATTTCTTTCAATCCATCATAGACTAAAAATATTATTTATAAAAAAAATATTACTTATAAAATAAAAATTCATGCTGTTGCGTCCCTAACTTCGCCTTGTGTAATTTTTGAAATAACATGCTGTCATCGTATGTAATGTAACCCGAAATTGCATGAATTTGCAACAATAAATTGAAGAAAATATATATAAAATAAGTGTGTATATTTTTATGACAAAGTAGTTATCGACTTTATGGAAAAAATCGTCTTATCGAGCTAGTTTATAGAAAATAATAAAATCGAGTTCTTATATCTTTGTCTTGTGCCGGTGTACCTATTTTGGAATCAAAATAAATAAATTGCACAGTTTAGTCATTTTTCATATTAGCTTATAATTTTTATGGAAACAGCTTCCCCATTAGTAAATGTCAGCATACGCCACAACCACGCGTGTAGCTATGGTGAGCTGATAGTGTCATTGTTACGGCCGTGTGCTATATCTCGGTGCTTTAATAGTGCCGTGATACGAATGCCGCCCTATTACTAACAGTATGCCATTTCGAAAGCTGAGTAGGAGCACTTTGTTAGCACAGTTCTGTCACGGAATTCGTTCCATCCGTTGTCATTGGCGTGCCAATCGCTGGCTGTTTGGGATATTGTAGTGCATGAGGCAGACTTGTTCCTTATCATCGTCAAGGAGATGGATTTTCACTCCCCCCTTTTTGAATTTTTTAAATTATTGTTTGGAATTTTTGCCGTTTCTGTATCTCTATGACCGCATTGTGGATTCAACTTATGTACGATCTTTTTGGTCTTCATCTTTTGTTACATGTAATATTATATATGTGATGCACGTTTGTTATGTAATGCTCCGATTTGTAAGCCTCAGATACTTTTATTCTTTGGTAAAGCAACTTATTCGATTAATATATATTTATTAGACATAGATATAAACAATTAGAAAAATGTTATTAAAACGCTATTAAATATGTTGTTGCAATTATATATTTAAGGTCTGAAGATGTAGATGCAATTAATGTCCGATATTTTACGTGATCCAATCGACGTATCAAGTGAGGCTATGAAATATAAAAATCTTTTACTATTCTTCGACCCCTTTACATGCTACATGAATGATAAGTTCTGCAAGACAAGAAGCCTGAATTAGTGAGATATCTAGGAACATAAGTAATTTGTAAGTAACACATCTTTTCTCTTTGAAATATTTGCCTTTGCATAGAACAGAACGTATAGATATAATTGCCTGTTTTGTACCCATTTCGGTCCAATTCTATTATAGCCTTTGAGCAGAAGTAATATTGATTATACTTGATTTTTGCAATAGTTCTTTAATTAACAGATTTTATTAACCTAGAATCATCATTTGACGGATGTATCAATCTACTTTGTAGCTCCATCAGTTTCTTTTTCTGCTCGCTACTTTCCATTTTCAGTTCCGTATACTTACCCTTTATCACCATCATATATGTTGCGTAAAATTACAATAACTTTTTGTCCTCAAATTTTGCGGATATTTCAATTAAATTTCCTTTGATTAAATAAACGGAAATTAAAAAACAGTGGCACGTACCATTTCTTGGAAACGTTGTATCGTAATTTGCATCTGACTGTTTTGAAAGGCAAGCACTTTACTTAACGTTTGCAATGATTCGGTTAGCGAAGTAAAGTAATATTCTACTTTCGAAATTGTTGGCTCTTGTAATTCTAAGGCAAATATATTCATCTGTCGACATCGTGAACATTGTTTTTTGGCAAAATTCCAGAAAAACAAATATACTATAAGTAAAATAATAAACACTATAATATTAAATTTAACTCTGTTCATCGTTGCCTTGTTGGACACATCCATAACAATATACAGGGTGGGGCAGTAATAATTAGCACCTCAGATATCCACGAAACTATAAGTTTCATAGAAGTTTTTGCTAATATAAAATTGCATAGTACAAAGGGGCCATCCGTTGATGAAAATAGTTTTTTTGTAAGTGGAGTTATGTTGGACATATGAAGGTTACCTTCATTTTTTAAAATGAATTGGTATGTCCATTCTTCCGTAATACGATAGAGCATTTTAAAGCAAGTTTAACGATCTGTAACATGAAGGCATTAAAGGTTACAAAAAGTAAAGAAAGGCGATAATACTCACGGTTTTGATAGTAATTTGATAAAGTGAATAAACGCTTTTCGAAGGGCATTTCAATAGTTTGCAGCATAAGTTAAACATGATAAGATTAGTATTGAAAAATCGGTTCGAATACGTTTGGTTAGGCTGTTCTTTGTGTCGTTCATTTTATAATTACTGAGCTGCGGATTCCTGAGGACAGCTCACAAAATTGTTGAACTATGGATGATTATCATTGTGAATTTGAATCAAAAGGTAATTAAATCCCATTAGATTGTAAACAGATCTCAATGTTTCATTTTAGATAGTAAGATTAAATACTCTTTACAAAACTACAAGAATGGATACATACCTTTCTGTTATTATTACTTCATAAAGAATTATAATTGCAATTATATAGTTCATTACGATAAAAAATATTTCTCAGAAAATTCTAAATATTAAATAAAAGAATCAAGTAAAACATTTTTAATAATTACGAATATGAAAAATACTTGAACATTCCAATAGAAAGATGTCTAAACAGGAGCTAGAAAAGTCAAACATTCAATTGCAAGCAGTTGGGCAGTATTTCAATTTTTAAGAAAATTGATGAAAGTCAACCATTTTGAAGTGGTCAGAATCTTTGTCGTTTGAGCAATAAGTGAATAACAAATAACTGCATAAATTCCAGGCTTAAAAACTTATGGATTAAATCCTATGCAGACTCGTTTATGAGCGAGATACTGAATAATAATCCACACTAAGTAATCATTTTAAAACTTAAACGATTACATCTCGCGAACTATCAAAGATATCAGAAGCGTGAAAAGTATGTGGTTTATCAAAAACTCTTCTAAAAGAACGGACGAAGCCAATAGAAATCTTTGTTGAAGTAAGAAAGTTCTAAACTTCTAAGCAATGCGATGGCCCTTATCTGCCTATGTTTCATAGCAAGTAAGTTCTGAATTTCTATGAAATCCGATGGAATTTCTCACTACTAACGTTTCAAAGTAAGCTCTCAAATTCTCAGTTCTACGTTTAAAACTTTGTGTGTTCTATATATCTATGTAAAGTGATGGTTCCTATTAGTTGTGACGGAAACCTATATATAGTAAGTCAGGGAAGCTCGAAGGGGTTAATTATCTAAATGCTTTAAGGTGTAAAACGTATTTTAATCTAAAGCGATCTATCGTTCCAAGGTATCCGCTCACGTACAACTTTTCTTGGGCGCCAGCTGCTCAGAAAGCAGCAAAGGGATAGACTACACGACCCCGGGAACCCTGGGGCGGAACAACCCATGAAACATCGAAATGCTCCTCCTCTCGACTACGCCTAGCCAAGTAAACACACACATGTCGCGAGATACTGAAGTCACGGCATGTTTATTTATGGTTTCGACGTGGGTTTAACTAACAAGGGCTACGGGAAACTACGCAACACGCCGCAAATTACCGGGTAGTATCTTTGGAAGTGTAGTCGAGGTATACATAATACTTCGCAATGAATATTATAACTTATCTTGAAACCCAGAAATGAGATGCGATATTGCGTTTTAGAAGCACTAAAACTCTAATGCTTCGATACGTAGATATCTGGAAACGCATTTTCCTAGCAAGGAATTGTGGCGTTTTCATTCTTTTGTAGTGTAGACGAGGTAAACACATCACTTATCACCGAATATTATATCATAGCATGAAACATAGAAATGAGATGCGATATCGCGTCTAAGAAGCATTAGAACTCTAATGCTTCTTTACGTGGACATCTGGAAACGCTCTTTCCAAAGAAGGAAGTGTCGCATTTACATTCATTGGTACTCTAGACGAGGTATACATAACACTTCGCAATGAATATTATATCTTATCCTGACATATAGAAATGAGTTGCGATATGGCGTTTTAGGAAGCATTGGAACTCTATTGATTCGATACGTAGACGTCTGGAAACGCTATTTCCTAGCAAGGAGGTGTGACATTTACAATCTTTTGAAGTGTAGACGATGTACACATAACACTTCGCAATGAATATTATATCTTATCATGAAACAGAGAAATGAGATGCGATATCGCGTTTAAAGAAGCATTGGAACTCTATTGCTTCGATACGTAGACACCTACAATCGCTTTTCCCAGCAACGAACTGTGGCATTTACATTCCTTGATGTGTAGACGAGGCATAAATAACACTTCGCAATGAATATTACATCTTATAATGAAACATAGGAGTGAGATGCGATACCGCGATTTAAGAAGCATTAGAACTCTATTGCTTCGATACGCAGACTTGAGGAAACACGTTTCCTACCAAGGATGTAAGGCATTTACATTCCCTTGAAGTGTAGACTAGGTATACATAACACTTCGCAGTGAATATTATATCTTATCATGAAACATAGAAATGACATGCGATATCGCGTATAATGAAGCATTAGACCTCTATTGCTTCGATACGTAGACATCTGGAAACGCTGTTGCCCAGCAAGGAAGTGTGACACTTACATTCTTTTGGACTGCAGAGGAGGTATACATAACACTTCGCAATGATTATTATATCATATCATAAAACATAGCACTGATATACGTTATGGCGATTTAGGAAGCATTAGATCTCTATTGCTTCGATACGTAGGCATCCCGAAATGCTATTTCCTAGCATGGAAGTGTGGCATTTTCATTCTTTTGCAGTGTAGACGGGGAATATAACACTTCGAAGAGAATATTATATCTTATCATGAAACATAGAAAAGACATGCGATATCGCTTTCTGAGAAGCACTAGAACCCTATTGCTTCGATACGTATATATCTGGAAGCTCTATTTCCGGGCAAGGAAGTGTGGCATTTACATTTCATTTGAACTGTAGACGAGGTATGCATAACACTTTCGCAATGAATATTACATGTTATCATGAAACATAGAAGTGATATGCGTTATCGCGTTCTAACAAGAATTAGAACTCTACTGCTTCGATACGTAGATATCTGGGAACGCATTTCCTAGCAAGGAAGTGAGGCATTTACATTCTTTTGAAGTATAGACGAGGCACACAGAACACTTCGCAATGAATATGATATCTTATCATGAAACATAGAAATGAAATGCGTTATCGCATTTTAAGAAGCATTAGAACTCCATTGCTTCCATACGGGGACTCCAGGAAACGCATTTCCTAGCAAGGAAGTGTGGCATTCGCATTCCTTTGAAGTGTAGACGATGTATTCATAACACTTCGCAGTGAATATTATATCATATCATGAAACATAGAAATGACATGCGATATCGCGTTTTAAGAAGCATTAGAAAACTATTGCTTCGATACGTATACATCTGCAAACGCTATTTCCTGGCAAGGAAGTGTCGCATTTACATTCGTTTGAAGTGAATACGAGGAATAAGTGACACTTCGCAATGGATATTATATCCTATCATGAAACATAGAAATGTGATGCGATATCGCGTTTCAGGAAGCATTAGAGCACTATTGCCTCGATGCGTAGACATCTGCAAATGCTATTTCCTAGCAAGGTAGTGTCGCATTTACATTCATTTGAAGTGAATACGTGGTATAAGTGACACTTCGCAATGGATATTATATCTTATCATGAAACATTGAAATGAGACGAGATATGGCGCTTTAAGAGGCATCAGTACACTATTGCTGCGATACATGGATATCTGAAGACGCTATTTCCTAGCAAGCAAGTGTCGCATTTACATTCATTTGAAGTGAATACGATGTATACATGACACTTCGCAATGGATGTTATATCTTATCATGAAACATTGAAATGACATGCTATATCGCGTTTTATGAAGCTTTAGAACTCTATTGCTATGATACGTAGACATCTGGAATCGCTATTTCCCAGGAACGAAGATTTGCATTTACATTCTTTAGATGTGAATACGAGGTATACATGACACTACGCAATGAATATTATATCCTGTCATGAAACATAGAAATGAATTGCGAGATCCCGTTTTAAGAAGCATTAGAACTCTTTTGCATCGATACTTAGACATCTGCAAATGCTATCTCCTACAGAAATGAAGTGTCGCATTTACATTCATTTGAATTGTATGCGAGGTATAAGTGACACTTCGCGCTGAATATTATACCTTATCATGATACATAGAAGTGAGATGCGATATCGCGTTTTAAGAAGCATTAGAGCACTATTTCCTCGATACGTAGACATCTGCAAACGCTATTTCCTAGCAAAGGAAGTGTCGCATTTACATTCTTCTGAAGTGAATACGTGGTATAAGTGACACTTCGCAATGAGTATTATAACTTATCATGAAACATTGAAATGAGACGCGATATGGCGCTTTAAGAGGCATTAGTACACTATTGCTGCGATACGTGCATATCTGAAGACGCTATTTCCTAGCAAGGAAGTGTCGCATTTATATTCATTTGAAGTGAATACGATGTATACATGACACTTCGCAATGGATGTTATATCTTATCATGAAACATTGAAATGACATGCGATATCGCGTTTTGTGAAGCGTTAGAACTCAATTGCCATGACACGTAGACATCTGGAAACGCTGTTTCCCAGGAAGGAAGATTTGCATTTACATTCTTTAGATGTGAATACGAGGTATACATGACACTTCGGAATGAATATTACATCTTATCACGAAACATAGAAATGAGATGCGAAATCGCGATTTAAGTAGCGTTAGAACTCTATTGCTACGATACGTAGACATCTGAATACGCTATTTCCTAGGAAGGAAGTGTCGCATTTACATTCGTTTGGAGTGAATACGAGGTATACATAACACTTCGCAATGAATATTATATCTTATCACGAAACATATAAATGGGTTGCGATATCGCGATTTAAGTAGCATTAGAAATCTATTGCTACGATACGTAGACATCTGCAAACGCTATTTCCTAGCAAGCTATAGTAGCATTTACATTCTTTTGAAGTAAATACGAGGTATACATGACACTTCGGAATGATTATTATATCTTATCACGAAACATATAGATGAGATGCGATATCGTGATGTAAGTAGCACTAGAGCTTTATTGCTACGATACGTAGACATCTGCAAACGCTATTTCGTAGCAAGCAATAGTCGCATTTACATTCTTATGAAGTGGATACGAGGTATACATGACACTTCGCAATGATTATTATATCTTATCACGAAACATATAGATGAGATGCGATATCGTGATGTAAGTAGCACTAGAGCTTTATTGCTACGATACGTAGACATCTGCAAACGCTATTTCGTAGCAAGCAATAGTCGCACTTACGTTCTTTTGAAGTGAATACGAGGTATACATGACACTTCGCAATGAATATTATATCTTATCACGAAACATATAAATGGGTTGCGATATTGCGATTTAAGTAGCATTAGAACTCTATTGCTTCGTTACGCAGATATCTGCAAACTGTATTTCCTAGCAAGGAAGTGTCGCATTTACATTCATTGCACGAGCAGGCGAGGTATACATGCCACTCCGCAATGAATAGTATATCCTATCATCAAACATAGAAATGAGATGCGATATCGCGTTTTGAGGAGCATTTGAGCTCTATTGCTACGATACGTAGACAGCTGCGAACGCTATTCAATAGAAAGGAAGTGTCGCATTTACATTCTTTTGAAGTGTAGACGAGGAATACGTAACTCTTCGCAATGAATATTATATCTTATCATCAAACATAGAAATAAGATGCGATATGGCGTTTTAAGGGGCATTAGTACTCTATAGCTTCGATACAGAGATATCTGGGAACGTAATTTCCTAGAAAGGAACCTCCTCGCACCCCCCAGCATCAACCCCTGGACGCATGCAGCCAGCCAAACTCGCCTGCAGAACCAGCAACTGGAAGAGTTCGCGCGCGCATACCTGCACGCGCTCACTCACACCGAGTTCTGCTGCCTCACTCGCACCGCCGAGTATACCTGTCTCGCTCGTACCGGGCACCAGTGTCTTACTCGCACCACCGAGTATACCTGTCTCGCCCGCACCAAGGACGGGCAGCCCTATCTCCCTCGCACCGAGGATTCCGTCCTGCAGGAATACGTAGCCGCAGCCCATCACCTGAATGGGGTCTTTTCCAATTCCGGGAACAGGATCTGCCTGAACCTATATATTACTTCTAAGCTAGGACATACATACCATATCATGACGCATATATAAGAATTAATAGATCTAAGTTACACTATGTAAGATGCGTCCGGCCAGCGGCATGCGCCGCTAGCCCCACCACGAGCCGCGGGTCCCCACTCGCTGGACCGCGCGCTCTCCGCCTCGAGACGCGAGTCCCCCACTCGCGGGACCGCGATCTCCCTACAACGAGCGTCCGCGACCGTAGCGCCCCGCGAACCGAGGAGGTCAGAGACGCGTCTCCAGAGCACACACTCTGACTCGAGATCTCCTACCGAGGAGTCGAAACCTCTGGTTCTGGATCGTTAGCCACCTCAATGTGGGTTTCAGGCATCGTATTTCTATTTCCATTTTAACTTAGTCTTAGTCTTAGAATAATTCCAGTTCTTGTATACTTTAAACCTAGAATATATTTTATTTTTACTTTTACTATATCCAAGTACAAGTTCTTTTAGCAAGTTTACTGTATCCATATCCATTAATTTTATCAAGTGTTTATAATATTAGTTCTACTTTTAACATTACATTTAACTACGAATTCTTCCACGGGTTCTTCCATACAACTGGGGTTGATCTTCATCAAATTGAAGGAGTATAGAAATCGGCTTTGTGACGTTGACACCGCCGCTTATCCTTCAGATCTTAGTCGAAAGTACAGAAAAACCTGGTGAATGAATCGTGCTTCCGGTTTGCGAAGAACGCGACGTGCGAGTAGGAAGAATTTCATACGATCACTTGTGCGTGAATATTTGGAGGGCGTTCCGAGAGTCCTCGTATACCAGCGACCTGCCTTCGCACCAGCCCAGACGCCGCTTTCCGAAGCGACCGTCGACGCTTCCGATCCAGACACCACGACGCATCACGCCGATTCTGCCACATTCAGCATCATCGCTTAATTCCGACCGCCGTCCTCCTCTTTGCTGGCGACTGATCGAGATTTCCGTAGCAGCCAACAGAACGAAATCCGCTACGATCCCAGCGAAAGATCCTCCACGCCGTTTCTACGTACAAATCGAGAGAGAAGTCATCGAAAGGTAGGGTCACTCCCTTATTATCGCGAGTGTTTTCGCTAGTGTCGCGTTAGCCGAAATTGTCGGACCCGGCCTTAACGCGTTCCCGCGGACCGAATTACCGAAAAATAGGCTCGTGTCGTAAAGCCCCCGGAGCAACGGAAAATAGTTTCACCGGACGTGATACCTCGTATTCACCTCAAAAGAATGTAAATGCGACACTTCCTTGCTATTAAATAGCGTTTGCAGATGCCTACGCATCGGAGCAATAGAGTTCTAATGCTTTTTAAATCGCGATATCGCATCTCATTTCTATGTTTCATAATAAGATATAATATTCATTGCGGGGTGTCACGTATACTTCGTACTCACTTCTAAAGAATGTAAATGCGACACATACATGCTAGGAAATAGCGATTGCAGATGTCTACGTATCGCAGCAACAGAGTTCTAATGCTTCTTAAAACGCGATATAGCATCTCACTTCTATGTTTCATGATAAGATAAAATATTAATTGCGAATTGTTAAGTATACCTCGTATTCACTTCAATGGAATGTAAATGCGACACTTCCTTGCTAGGAAATAGCGTTTGCAGATTTCTACGTATATTAGCAATAGAGTCCTAATGCTACTTAAAACGCGATATAGCTCCTCATTCCTATGTTTCATGATAAGATATAACATTCATTGTGGAGTGTTATGTATACCTTGTATTCAGTTCAAAAGAATGTAAATGCGACACTTCCTTGCTAGGAAATAGCGTTTCCAGATATCTACGTATCGAAGCAATTGAGTTCTAATGCTACTTAAAACGCGATATCGCTTCTCACTTTTATGTTTCATGATAAGATATAATATTCATTGCGAAGTGTCATGCATTCATCGTATTCACTTCAAAAGAATGTAAATGCGACACTTCCATGCTAGGAAATATTGTTTGCAGATGTCTACGTATCGTAGCAATAGAGTTCTAATAGTTCTTAAAACGAGAAGTCGTATTTCATTTCTATGTTTCGTAATAAGATATAATATTCACTGTGGAATGTTATGTATACCTCGAATTAACTTCAAAAGAATGTAAATGCGGCATTTCCATGCTATGAAATAGCGTTTGCAGATGTCTACGTATCGTAGCAATAGAGTTCTAAAGCTTCTTAAAACGCAATATCGCATCTCACTTCTATGTTTCATGATAAGATATGATATTCATTATGAAGTGTCATGTGTACCTCGTATTCGCTTCAAAAGAATGTAATTGCGACAATTCCTTGCTAGGAAGTAGCGTTTGCAGATGTCTACGTATCGTAGCAATAGGGTTCTAATACTTCTTAAAACGAGATGTCGCATCCCATTTCTATGTTTCATGATAAGATATATTATTCATTGTGTAGTGTTATGTATAGCACGTATTCACTCCAAAAGGTTGTAAATGCGACACTTCCTTGCTAACAAGTAGCGTTTGCAGATGTCTCCGTATCGAAGCAATAGAATTCTAATGCTTCTTAAATCGCGATGTCTCTTCTCATTACTATGTTTTATGTTAGGATATAATATTCATTGCGAAGTGTCATGTATACCTTGTATTCACATCAAAAGGATGTAAATGCGGCACTTCCTTGCTAGGAAGTAGAGTTTGCAGCTATCTACGTATCGAAGCAATAGGGTTCTAATGCTTCTCAAAACGCGATGTCGCATCTCATTTCTGTGTTTCATAATCAGATATAATATTCATTGCGAAGTGTCATGTATACCTCGTATTCACTTCAAATGAATGCAAATGCGACACTTCCATGCTAGGAAATAGCGTTTGCAGGTGTCTACGTATCGTAGCAATAGAGTTCTAATGCTTCTTAAAACGAGATGTCGCATTTCATTTCTATGTTTCGTGATAAGATATAATATTCATTGTGGAGTGTTACGTATACCTCGTATTCACTTCAAAAGAATGTAAACGCGACACTTCCTGGCAAGGATATAGCGTTTGCAGATGTCTACGTATCGTAGCAATAGAGTTCTCATGCTTCTTAAAACGCGATATCGCATCTCATTTCTACCTTTCATGATAAGATATAATATTCATTGTGGAGAATTAGGTATACATCGTATTCACTTTAAAAGAATGTAAATGCGACACTTCCCTGCTAGGAAATAGCCTTTCCAGAAATCTACATATCGTAGAAATAGAGTTCTAGTGCACCTCAAGACCCGATATCGCATCTCATTTCCATGTTTCATGATAAGATATAATATTCATTGCGAAGTGTCATGTATACCTCGTATGCACTTCAAATGAATGTAAGTGCGACTCTTCTTTCCTAGGAAATAGCGTTTTCAGATGTCTACGTATAGAGGCAATAGTGTTCTAATGCTTTCTAAAACGCGATATCGCACCTCATTCCTATATTTCATGATAAGATATAATATTCATTGCGAAGTGTCATGTATACCTCGTATGCACTTCAAAAGAATGTAAATGCGACACTTCCGTGCTAGGAAATAGCGTTTCCAGGTGACCACGTACCGAAGGAATAGAGTTCTAATACTTCTTAAAACGAGATGTCGCATCTCATTTCTATGTTTCATGATCAGATATAATATTCATTGCGAAGTGTCATGTATACCTCGTATGCACTTCAAATGAATGTATGTGTGACGCTTCCTTCCTAGGAAATAGCGTTTGCAGATGTCTACGTACAGAGGCAATAGTGTTCTAATGCTTCTTAAACGCGATATCGCATCTCATTTCTATGTTTCATGATAAGATATAATGAAATACGTATCATAGCAATAGAGTTCTAATGCTTCTTAAAACGCGATATCGCTACTTATTTTTATGTTTCATGATAAGGTATAATATTCATTGTGGAGTGTTATGTTTACCTCGCATTCACTTCAATGGAATGTAAATGCGACACTTCCTTGCTATTAAATTGCGTTTGCAGATGTCTGCGTATCGTAGCAAAAGTTTTCTAATGCTTTTTAAATCGCGTTATCGCATCTCATTTATATGTTTCGTGATAAGATGTATTATTCATTGCGAAGTGTCACGTATACCGCGTATTCACTTCAAAAGAATGTAAATGTGGCACTTCCTTGCTTGGAAATAGCGTTTCCAGATGTCTATGTATCGTAGCAATTGAGTTCCAGTGCTTCTCAAGACGCGATATTGCATTTTTTTCTATGTTTCATGATAAGATGTAATATTCATTGCGAAGTGTCGTGCATACATCGTATTCACGTCAAAAGAATGTAAATGCGACACTTCCTTGCTAGGAAATAGCGTTTACAGATGTCTACGTATCGTAGCAATAGAGTTCTAGTGCTTCTCAAGTCGCGATATCGCATCTCATTTCTATGTTTCGTGATAAGATACGTGATTCGTTGCGAAGTGTTATGTACTCCTCGTCTACACTTCTAATGAATGCAAATGCGACACATCCTTGCTAGGAAATCGCGTTTCCAGATGTCGACGTATCGAAACAATAGAGATCTAATGCTTCTTATATCGAGATATCGCATCTCATTTCTATGTTTCATGATAAGATATAATATTCATAGAGAAGTGTCATGTGTACCTCGTATTCACTACAAAAGAATGTAAATGCGGCTCTACCTTGCTAGGAAATAGGGTTTGCAGATGTCTACGTATTGAAGCAATAGATTTCTAATGCTTCCTAAAACGCGATATCGCATCACATTCCTTTGTTTCATGATAAGATATAATATCCATTGCGAATTGTCATGTATACCTCGTATTCACTTCAAAAGAATGTAAATGCGGCTCTACCTTGCCAGGGAATAGGGTTTGCAGATGTGTACGTATCGAAGCAATAGATTTCAAATGCTTCTTAAAACGCGATATCGCATCACATTTCTACGTTTCATGATAAGATATAATATCCATTGCGAAGTGTCGTGTATACCTCGTATTCACTTCAAAAGAATGTAAATGCGACACATCCTTGCTAGGAAATAGCGTTTGCAGATGTCTACGTATCATAGCAACAGAGTTCTAATGCTTCTTAAAACGCGATATCGCGTCTTATTTCTATGCCACATGATAAGATATATGATTCGTTGCGAAGTGTTATGCACTCCTCGTCTACACTTCTAATGAATGTAAATGCGACACATCCTTGCTAGGAAATCGCGTTTCCAGATGTCTACGTATCGAAACAATAGAGTTCTAATGCTTCTTATATCGAGATATCGCATCTCATTTCTATGTTTCATGATAAGATATAATATTCATTGCGACGTGTCATGTATACCTCGTATTCACTTCACAAGAATGTAAATGCGACACTTCCATGCTAGGAAATAGCGTTTGCAGATGTCTACGTATCGTAGCAATAGAGTTATAATGCTTCCTAAAACGAGATATCACATCTCATTTCTATGTTTCATGATAAGATATAATATTCATTGCGAAGTGTCATGTATACCTCGTATTCACATCAAAAGAATGTAAATGCGACACTTCCTTGCTGGGAAATAGCGTTTCCAGATGACTACGTATCGAAAAAATAGAGTTCTAATGCTTCTTAAAACGAGATGTCGCATTACGTTTCTATGTTTCATGATGAGATAAAATATTCATTGCGAAGTGTCATGTATACCTAGTTTTCACTTCAACGGAATGTAAATGCGACACTTCCTTGCTAGGAAATAGCGTTTGCACATGTCTACGTATCCAAGCAATAGAGTTCTAATGCTTCTTAAAACGCGATATCGGGTCTCATTTCTATGCCTCATGATAAGATCTAAGATTCGTTGCGAAGTGTTATGTACTCCTCATCTATACTTCAAATGAATGTAAATGCAACACTTCCTTGCCATTAAATAGCGTTTGCAGATATCTACGTATCGGAGCAATAGATTTCTAATGCTTTTTAAATCGCGATATCGCATCTCATTTCTATGTTTCATGATAAGATATAAGATTCATTGCGAAGTGCCACGTATACTTCGTACTCACTTCAAAGGAATGTAAAAGCGACACTTACATGCTAGGAAATAGCGATTGCAGATGTCTACGCATCGAGGCAATAGAGTTCTAATGCTTCTTAAAACGCGATATCGCGTCTCACTTCTATGTTTCATGATAAGATATAATGTTCATTGTGAAGTGTCATGTATACCTCGTATTCACTTCAAAAAAATGTAAATGCGAATCTCCCTTGCTAGGAAATAGGGTTTGCAGATGTCGACGTATCGTAGCAATAGAGTTCTAATTCTACTTAAATCGCGATATCTCATCTCATTTCTAAGTTTCGTGATAAGATATTATATTCATTGCGAAGTGTCATGTACACCTCGTATTCACTTCAGAAGAATGTAAATGCGACACTTCCATGCTAGGAAATAGCGTCTGCAGATGTCTACAAGTCGAGGCAATAGGGATCTAAAGCTTCTTAAAACGCGATATCGCATCTCACTTCTATGTTACATGATAAGATATAATGATCATTGCGAAGTGTCATGCATACCTCGTATTCACTTCAAAAGAATGTAAATGCGACTATTCCTTGCTAGGAAATAGCGTTTGCAGATATCTCAGCTTCGAGGCAATAGTGTTCTAATGCTTCTTAAACGCGATATCGCATCTCACTTCTATGTTACGTGATAAGATATAATGTACAATACCAAGTGTCATGTATACCTCGTATTCACTTCAAAACAATGTAAATGCGAATCTTCCTTGCTAGGAAATAGCGTTTGCAGGTGTCTACGTATCGTAGCAATATCGTTCTAATGCTTCTCAAAAAGCCATATCGCATCTCATTTCCATGTTTCGGGATAAGATATAATATTCATTGCGAAGTGTCATGTACACCTCGTATTCACTTCAAAGGAATGTAAATGCTACACTTCCATGCTAGGAAATAGCGTCTGCAGATGTCTACGCGTCGAGGCAATAGAGTTCTAATGCTTCTGAAAACGCGATATCGCATCTCACTCCTATGTTTCATGATAAGATACAATATTTATTGCGAAGTGTCATGTATACCTCGTATTCACTTCAAAAGAATGTAAGTGCGACACTTCCATGCTAGGAAATAGCGTTTGCAGATGTCTCCGCATCGAGGCCATAGAGTCCTAATGCTTCTTAAATCGCAATATCGCATCTCATTTATATGTTTCGTGATGAAATATAATATTCATTGCGATGTGTCATGTATACCTCGTATTCACTTCAACAGAATGTAAATGCGACTATTCCTTCCCAGGAAATAGCGTATTCAGATGTCTACGTATCGTAGGAATAGAATTCTAATGCTACTTAAATCGCGATATCGCATCTCATTTCTATGTTTCGTGATAAGATGTAATATTCATTGCGAAATGTCACGTACACCTCGTATTCACTTCAAACGAATGTAAATGCGACACTTCCATGCTAGGAAGTAGCGTTTGCAGATGTCTACGTATCGTAGCATTGGTGTTCTGATGCTTCTTAGATCGCGATATCGTATTTCATTTATATGTTTCGTGATGAGATATAATATTCATTGCGAAGTGTCATGTATACCTCGTATTCACTTCAATAGTATGTAAATGCGACGTTTCCATCCTAGGAAATAGCGTTCGCAGATGTCTACGTATCGTAGCAATAGAGTTCTAAAGCTTCTTAAAACACGATATCGCATCACATTTCTATGTTTCATAATAAGATCCATTATTCATTGCGAAGTGTCACTTATACCTCGTATTCACTTCAAAAGAATGTAAATGCGACTATACCTTGCTAGGAAATAGCGTTTGCAGATGCCTCCCTATCGTAGCAATAGAGTTCTAATGCTACTTAGATCGCGATAACGCATCGCATTTATACGTTTCGTGATAAGATATAATATTCATTGCGAAATGTCATGTATACCTCGTATTCACTTCAAAAGAATGTAAATGCGACTATTGCTTTCTAGGAAATAGAGTTTGCAGATGTCTACGTATCGTAGCAATAGCGCTCTAATGCTACTTAAATCGCGATATCGCATCTCATTTATATGTTTCGTGATAAGATATAATATTCATTGCGAAGTGTCATGTATACTTCGTATTCACTTCAAAAGAATGTAAGTGCGACACTTCCATGCTAGGAAATAGCGTTTGCAGATGTCTCCGCATCGAGGCCATAGAGTACTAATGCTTCTTAAAACGCGATATCGCATCTCTCTTCTATGTTTCATGATAAGATATAATACTCATTACGAAGTGTCATGTATACCTCGTATTCACTTCAAAAGAATGTAAATGCGACTATTCCTTGCTAGGAAATAGCGTTTGGAGCTGCCTACGTATCGTAGAAACAGGGTTCTAATGTTACTTAAATCGCGATATCGCATCAGATATATATGTTTCGCGCTAAGGTATAATATTCATTGGGAAGTGTCATGTATACCTCGTATTCACTTCAAAAGAATGTAAATGCGAATCTTCCTTGCTCGGAAATAGCGTTTGCAGGTGTCTATGTATCGGAGCAATAGAGTTCTAATGCTTCTCATAACGCGATATAGCATCTCATTTCTATGCTTCATGATAAGATATAATATTCATTGCGAAGTGTCATGTGTACCTCGTATTCACTCCAAACGAATGTAAATGCGACACTTCCTTGCTAGGAAATCGCGATTGCAGATATCTGCGCATCGAGGCAATAGGGATCTGATGCTTCTCAAAACGCGATATCGCATCTCATTTATATGTTTCGTGATAAGATATAATATTCATTGCGACGTGACATGTATAGCTCGTATTCACTTCAAATGTATGTAAACGCGACACTTCCTTGCTAGGAATTAGCGTTTGCCGAAGTCTACGTATCGTAGCAATAGAGTTCTAATGCATCTTAAAACGCGATATCGCAACTCATTTCTATGTTTCTTGATAAGATATAACATTAATTGCGAAGTGTCATCTATACCTTGTATTCACTTCAGAAGAATGTAAATGCGACTATTCCTTGCTAGGAAATAGCGTTTGCATATATCTACGTATCGTAGCAATAGTGTCCTAATGCTTCTCAAAACGCGATATTGCATCTCATTTCTGTTTCATGATAAGATATAATATTCATTGCGAAGTGACATGTATAACTCTTATTCGCTTCAGAAGAATGTAAACGCGACACTTCCATGATAGGAAATAGCGTTTGCAGAAGCCTACGTATCGTAGCAATAGAGTTCTAATGCTTCTCAAGACGCGATATCGCATCTCATTTCTATGGTTCATGATAAGATATAAAATTCATTGTGGAGTATGAAGTATACCTCGTACTCGCTTCAAAAGAATGTAAATGCGACACTTGCTTGCTAGGAAATAGCGTTTGCAGGTGTTTACGTATTGAATCAATAGAGTTCTAATGCTTATTCAAATGAGATATCGCATTTCATTTCTATGTTCCATTATAAGATATAATATTCATTGGGAAGTGTCATGTATACCTCGTATTCACTTCAATAGTATGTAAATGCGACACTTCCATGCCAGGAAGTAGTGTTTGCTGATGTCTACTTATCCAAGCAATAGAGTTCTAATGCTCCTTAAAACGAGATATCGCATCTCATTTCTATGTTTCATGATAAGATATAATATTCATTGCGAAGTGTCATGTATACCTCGTATTCACTTCAAAAGAATGTAAATGCGACACAGCCTTGCTAGGACGTAGCGTTTGCAGATATCTACGTATCGAATCAAGGGAGTTCTAATGCTCTTTAAATCGCGATTTCACATGTCATTTCTATGTTTCGTGATAAGATATAATATTCATTGTGCAGTGTATTGTATACCTCGAATTCACATCAAATGAATATAATTGCGACAATTCCTTTCTAGGAGATAGCGTTTCCAGATGTTTACGTATCGTAGTAATGGAGTTCTAACGCTTCTTAAATCGCGATATCGCATCTCATTTCTATGTTTCACGATAAGATAAAATATTCATTGGGCAGTGTTATGTATAACTCGAATTCACATCAAATGAATGTAATTGCGACACTTCCTTGCTAGGAAATAGCGTTTGCAGATGTCTACGTATCGAAGCAATAGGGTTCTAGTGCTCCTTAAAACGAGATATCGCATCTTATTTCTATGTTTCATGATAAGATATAATATTCATTGCAAGGTGTAATGTATACCTCGTATTCACTTCAGAAGAATGTAAAAGCGATACTTCCTTCCTAGGAAATAGCGTTTGCAGATGTCTACGTATCGTAGATATAGTTCTAAAGCTTGTTAAAACGCGATATCGCATCGCATTTCTATTTTTCATGATAAGATATAATAGTCATTGCGAAGTGTCATGTATACCTCGTATTCACTTCAAATGAATGTAAATGCGACACTTCCTTTCTAGGAGATAGCGTTTGCAGAAGTCTGCGTATCGAAGCAATTGAGTTCTAATGCTACTTAATACAGGATATCACATCTCATTTCTATGTATCATGATAAGATATAATATTCATTGTGCAGTGTTATGTATACCTTGAATTCACATTAAATGAATGCAATTGCGACACATCCTTGCTAGGTAATAGCGTTTGCAGATTTCTACCTATCGTAGCAATGGAGTTCCAATGCTTCTTAAATCGCGATATCGCATCTCATTTCTATGTTTCACGATAGGATAAACTATTCATTGCGAAGTGTTATGTATACCTTGCATACACTTCAAATGCATGTAAATGCGACACTTCCTTGCTAGGAAGTAGCGCTTGCAGATGTCTACGTATCGTAGCAATAGATTTCTGATGCTTTTTATATCGCGATATCGCATCTCATTTCTATGTTTCATGATAAGATATAATATTCATTGCGAAGTGTCATGTATACCTCGTATTCACTTCAAAAGAATGTAAATGTGACACTTCCCTGCTAAGACGTAGCGTTTGCAGATATCGACGTATCGAAGCAAGAGTGTTCTAATGCTTTTTAAATCGCGATTTCCCATGTCTTTTCTCTGTTTCGTGATAAGTTATAATATTCGTTGCGAAATGTCATATATACCCCGTATTCACATCAAATGAAAGTAATTGCGACACATCCTTCCCAGGAAATAGCATTTGCAGATGTCTACGTATCGAATCAATAGAGTTCTAATGCTTATTAAAATGAGATATCGCATCTCATTTCTATGTTTCGTTATAAGATATAATATTCATTGGGAAGTGTCATGTATACCTCGTATTCACTTCAGAAGAATGTAAATGCGGCACTTCCTTGCTAGATCTTAGCGTTTGCAGATGCCTTCGTATCGAAGCATGAGATATCTAATGCTTCTGAAAAGGAGATATCGCATCACATTTCTATGTTTCAGGATAAGATATAATATTCATTGCGAAGTGTCATGTATACCTCGTATTCACTTAAAAAGAATGTAAATGCGACACTTCCTTGCTAGGACGTAGCGTTTGCCGATGTCTACGTATCGAAGCAAGCGAGTTCTAATGCTTTTTTATTCGCGATTTCGCATGTCATTTCTATGTTTCGTGATAAGATATAATATTCATTGTGGAGTGTCATGTATACCTCGTATTCACTTCAAAAGAATGTAAATGCGACTATTGCTTGCTAGGAAATAACGCTTGCAGATATCCCCGTATCGACACAATAGGGTTCTAATGCTTCTTAAAATGCGATATAGCATCTCACTACTATGTTACCTGATAAGATATAATGTTCATTGCGAAGTGTCATGTATACCTCGTTTTCACTTCAAAAGAATGTAAATGCTACTATTGCTTGCTAAGAAATAGCGTTAGCAGATGTCTACGTATCGCAGCAACAGTGTTCTAAAGCCACTTAAATCGCGATATCGCATCTCACTTATATGTTTCGTGATAAGTTATAATATTCATTGCGAAGTGTCATGTATACCTCGTATTCACTTCAAAAGAATGTAAATGCGACGTTTCCATCCTAGGTAATAGCGTTTGCAGATGTCTACGTATCGTAGCAAAAGTGTCCTAATGATGCTTAAAACGAGATGTCGCATTACATTTCTATGTTTCGTGATAAGATATAATATTCATTGCGAAGTGTCATGTAAACCTCGTATTCACTCCAAAAGAATGAAAATGCGACACTTCCTTGCTAGGAAATAGCGTATTCAGATGTCTTCGTCTCGTAGCAATAGAGTTCTAATGCTACTTACATCGCGATATCGCATCTCATTTCTATGTTTCGTGATAGGATATAATATTCATTGCGAAGTGTCATGTATACCTCGTATTCACTTCAAAAGAATGTAAATGCGACACTTCCATGCTAGAAAATAGCGTTTGCAGATGCCTACGCATCGTAGCAATAGAGTTGTAGTGCTTCTCGAAACGCGATATCGCATCTCATTTCTATGCCTTATGATAAGATATAATATTCATTGCGAAGTGTCATGTATACTTCGTTTTCACTCCAAACGAATGTAAATGCGACACTTCCATGCTGGGAAATAGCGTATTCAGATGTCTACTTATCGTAGCAAGAGAGTCCTAATGCTCCTTAAAACGAGACGTCAAATCTCATTTCTATGATTCGTGATAAGTTATAATATTCATTCCGAAGTGTCATGTATATCTCGAATTCACTTCAAAAGAATGTAAATGCGACACGTCCATGCAAGGAAATAGCGTTTGCAGATATCCCCGTATCGAGACAATAGTGTTCTAATGCTTCTTAAAACGCGATATAGCATCTCACTTCCATGTTACCTGATAAGATATAATATTCATTGCGAAGTGTCGTGTATACCTCGTATTCACTTCAAAAGAATGTAAATGCGACGTTTCCATCCTTGGGAATATCGTTTACAGATGTCTACTTATCGTAGCAAAGGGGCCCTAATGCTTCTTAAAACGAGATGTCGCATTTCATTTCTATGTTTCGTGATAAGATATAATATTCATTGCAAAGTGTCATGTATACCTCGAATTCACTTCAAAACAATGTAAATGCGACACTTCCATGCAAGGAAATAGAGTTTGCAGATATCCCCGTATCGAGACAATAGGGTTCTAATGCTTCTTAAAACGCGATATAGCATCTCACTTCTATGTTACCTGATAAGATATAATGTTCATTGCGAAGTGTCAAGTATACCTCGTATTCACTTCAAAAGAATGTAAATGCGACTATTCTTTGCTAGGAAATGGCGCTTGCAGATATCCCCGTATCGACACAATAGGGTTCTAATGCTTCTTAAAATGCGATATAGCATCTCACTTCTATGTTACCTGATAAGATATAATGTTCATTGCGAAGTGTCGTGTATACCCCGTATTCACTCCAAACGAATGTAAATGCGACACTTCCTTCCTGGGAAATAGCGTATTCAGATGTCTACGTATCGTAGCAATAGTGTTCTAATGCTACTTAAATCGCGATACCGCATCCCATTTATATGCTTCATGATAAGATATAATATTCATTGCGAAGTGTCATGTATACCTCGTATTCACTTCAAAAGAATGTAAATGGGACGTTTCCATCCTTGGGAATATCGTTTGCAGATGTCTACGTATCGTAGCAATAGGGCTCTAATGTTTCTTAAAACGAGATGTCGCATTTCATTTCTATGTTTCGTGATAAGGTATAATATTCATTGCGAAATGTCATGCATACCTCGTATCCACTCCAAACGAATGTAAATGCGACACTTCCTTGTTAGGAAATAGCGTCTGCAGAAGTCTACGCGTCGAGGCAATAGAGTTCTAATGCTTCTTAAAACGCGATATCGCATCTCACTTCTATGCTTCATGATAAGATATAATATTCATTGCGAAGTGTCATGTATACCTCGCATTCACTCCAAACGAATGTAAATGCGACACTTCCTTGCTGGGAAATAGCGTATTCAGATATCTACGTATCGTAGCAAGAGAGTCCTAATGCTCCTTAAAACGAGATGTCAATTCTCATTTCTATGATTCGTGATAAGTTATAATATTCATTCCGAAGTGTAATGTATACCTCGAATTCACTTCAATAGAATGTAAATGCGACACTTCCATGCAAGGAAATAGCGTTTGCAGATATCCCCGCATCGAGGCCATTCAGTTCTAATGCTTCTTAAAACGCGATATCGCATCTCACATCTATGTCTCCCGATAACATATAATATTCATTGCGAAGTGTCATGTATACCTCGTATTCATTTCAAAAGAATGTAAATGCGACTATTTCTTTCTAGGAAATAGAGTTTGCAGATGCCTACATATCGTAGCAATAGAATTCTAAGGCTACTTAAATCGCGATATCGCATCTCATTTATATGTTACGTGATAAGATATAATATTCATTGCGAAGTGTCATGTATACCTCGTATTCACTTCAAAAGAATGTAAATGCGGCCATTGCTTGCTAGGAAATAGCGTTTGCAGATGTCTACATATCGCAGCAATAGAGTTCTAATGCTACTTAAATCGCGATATCGCATCTCATTTATATGCTTCGTGATAAGATATAATATTCATTGCGAAGTGTCATGTATACCTCGTATTCACTTCAAAAGAATGTAAATGCGACGTTTCCATCCTTGGGAATATCGTTTGCAGATGTCTACTTATCGTAGCAATAGGGCTCTAATGCTTCTTAAAACGAGATGTCGCATTTCATTTCTATGTTTCGTGATAAGGTATAATATTCATTGCGAAATGTCATGCATACCTCGTATTCACTCCAAACGAATGTAAATGCGACACTTCCTTGTTAGGAAATAGCGTCTGCAGAAGTCTACGCGTCGAGGCAATAGAGTTCTAATGCTTCTTAAAACGCGATATCGCATCTCACTTCTATGCTTCATGATAAGATATAATATTCATTGCGAAGTGTCATGTATACCTCGCATTCACTCCAAACGAATGTAAATGCGACACTTCCTTGCTGGGAAATAGCGTATTCAGATGTCTACGTATCGTAGCAAGAGAGCCCTAATGCTCCTTAAAACGAGATGTCAATTCTCATTTCTATGATTCGTGATAAGTTATAATATTCATTCCGAAGTGTCATGTATACCTCGAATTCACTTCAATAGAATGTAAATGCGACACTTCCATGCAAGGAAATAGCGTTTGCAGATATCCCCGCATCGAAGCCATTCAGTTCTAATGCTTCTTAAAACGCGATATCGCATCTCACATCTATGTCTCCCGATAACATATAATATTCATTGCGAAGTGTGATATATACCTCGTATTCACTTCAAAAGAATGCAAATGCGACTATTCCTTTCTAGGAAATAGAGTTTCCAGATGCCTACATATCGTAGCAATAGAATTCTAATGCTACTTAAATCGCGACATCGAATCTCATTTATATGTTTCGTGATAAGATATAATATTCATTGCGAAGTGTCATGTATACCTCGAATTCACTTCAAAACAATGTAAATGCGACGTTTCCATCCTTGGGAATATCGTTTACAGATGTCTACTAATCGTAGCGAAAGAATCCTAGTGCTTCTTAAAACAAGATGTCGCATTTCATTTCTATGTTTCGTGATAAGATATAATTTTCATTGCGAAGTGTCATGTATACCTCGTCTACCCGTCAAAGGAATGTAAATGCCACATCTCCATGCTAGGAGATAGCGATTCCAGATCTCTACGTATCGAAGCAATAGAGTTCTGGTGCGTGTTAAAACGCCATATCGCATCTCATTTCTATGTTTCATGATATGATATACTACTTATTGCGAAGTGTTATGTATACCTCGTCTACACTCCAAAAGAATGTAAATGCCACACATCCTTGCTAGGAAATAGCGTTTCCTGATGACTACTGATCGAAGCAATAGAGCATTAATGATTCTTAAAGCGCGATATCGCATCTCATTCCCATGTTTCATGATAAGATATAACATTCATTGCGAAGTGTAATGTATACCTCGTCTACAATTCAAATGAAAGTAAATGTCACACTTTCCTGCTATGAAATAGCGTTTCCAGAAGTCTACGTATGGAAGCAATTCGGATCTAATGGTTCTTAAAACGCGATATCACATCTCAATTCTATGTTTCATGATAGGATACAATATTCATTGCGAAATGTCACTTATTCCTCGCATACACTTCAAATGAATGTAAATGCGACACTTCCTTGCTAGGAAATGCGTTTCCAGATGTTCACGTGTCGTAGCAATAGAGTTCTAATGCTTCTTAAAACGCGATATCGCATCGCAGTTCTATGTTTCATGATAAAATATAGTATTCATTGCGAAGTGTTATGTATACCTAGTCTGCACTTCAAAACAATGTAAATGCCACACTTCTTTGCTAGGAACTAGCGATTCCAGATGTCTACGTATCGAAGCAATAGAGCTGTAATGCTTCTTAAAATGCGATATCGCATCTCATTTCTATGCTTAATGATATGATATAATATTCATTGCGAAGTGTTATGTACACCTCGTATACACTTCAAATGCATGTGAATGCCACACATTCTTGCCAGGCAATGTTGTATCGAAGCAATGTAGTTCCAATGCTTCTTCAAGCGCGATATCGCATCTCATTTGTATGTTTCATGATAAGATATAATATTCATTGCGAAGTGGTTTGTATATCTTGTCAACACATCAAAAGAATGTAAATGCCACACATTCTTGCTAAGGAAATGCGATTCCAGATGTCTACGTATCGAAGCTATAAAGTTCTAATGCTTCTTAAAAGGCGATATCGCATCTCATTTCTTTGTTTCATGATAGGATATAATATTCGTTGCGAAATGTTACGTTTAACTGATCTACACTACAAAAAAATGTAAATTAAACACTTCTTGGCTAGGAAATTGCGTTTCTAGATGTCTACGCATCGAAGCAATAGATTTCTGAATCTTTATAAAACGCGATATCGCATATCAGTTCTAAGTCACATGATAAGATGTAATTTCAGTGCAACGCGTTATGTATATCTCCTCTACACTTCAAGTGAATGTAAATGCATCACTTCCTTGCTACGGAATTTCGTTTCTATATCTGAAGGCTTAGAAGCAATAGAATTCTAATGCTTCGTAAAACGCAGCTGCGCATCTTACTTCTATATTTCATGATAAGATGTAATATTCATAGCATCGTGTTATGTTTATCTGCTTCTGCACATGAATTGAGTGTGAACCCTACACTTTCTTGCCCGGGGATAGCGTTTCTAGAGGTCCAGGTGCCGAAGCATTTAATTTGTCATACTTCATGCACCTCAATATCGCATTTCATATAAACAGTTCAAAGTAAGTTAGAAGGTTGTAAAGCTCTATGCATCGCATTATGCTTATCTGCTTTTGTGCTTTATAATGCTCTGGGATGTGAGAAGGTCCTCAACCATCCTTAACCCCCTAAAGAGAAAACAAAGGTCCAGCAGCCCTGCAGGTGGGCCATGGGAGCGCGGCGCGCGAGGCCCTACGCGATTTAAATGATCAGGAGTATCCCCTCAGGGACACCCAAGGGGGCGAGAAGAAGAAATCGCCGAAATCCACTGATCGATGGTTTCCAACAATATCGAAGCCTACAGCCCACTCCACCAAGGAGCCCCGAGGGGGATGCAGGAGACCCGAGGACCACCAGCGAATTCAAGGAACCTGAAGAAGAGAACGTGAGAGCTTATTCGCTAAAGCGTCCCATTTCTTGTGTCGCATATTGTATATTGTATCTTATATCGTGAAGCGAGTTATGATACCCGGTAATTTGCGGCGTGTTGCGTAGTTTCCCGTAGCCCTTGTTAGTTAAACCCACGTCGAGACCATAAATAAACATGCCGTGACTTCAGTATCTCGCGACCTGAGTGTGTGTACTTGGCTAGGCGTAGTCGAGAAGAGGAGCATTTCGAAGTTTCAAGGGTTGTTCCGCCCCAGGGTTCCCGGGGTCGTGTAGTCTATCCCTTTGCTACTTTCTGAGCAGCTGGCGCCCAAGAAAAGTTGTACGTGAGCGGATACCTTGGAACGATAGATCGCTTTAGATTAAAGTACGTTTTACACCTTAAAGCATTTAGATAATTAACCCCTTCGAGCTTCCCTGACTTACTATATATAGGTTTCCGTCACAACTAATAGGAACCATCACTTTACATAGATATATAGAACACACATAGTTTTAAACGTAGAATTGAGAATTTGAGAACTTACTTTGAAACGTTAGTAGTGAGAAATTCCATCGGATTTCATAGAAATTCAGAACTTACTTGCTATGAAACATAAGCAGATAAGATCCATCGCGTTGCTTAGAACTGTAGAACTTTCTTACTTCAACAAAGATTTCTATTGGCTTCGTCCGTTCTTTTAGAAGAGTTTTTGATAAACCACATACTTTTCACGCTTCTGATATCTTTGAAAGTTCGCGAGATGTAATCGTTTATGTTTTAAAATGATTACTTAGTGTGGATTATTATTTAGTAACTCGCTCATAAACGAGTCTGCATAGGATTTAATCCATAAGTTTTTAAGCCTGGAATTTATGCAGTTATTTGTTATTCACTTATTGCTCAAACGACAAAGATTCTGACCACTTCAAAATGGTTGACTTTCATCAATTTTCTTAAAAATTGAAATACTGCCCAACTGCTTGCATTAAAGACTGTAATTAAAGCTTTCGAAACATTTTACCTCTTATAGATGAATTCTGGAATTGAAATTGAATGTTTGACTTTTCTAACTCCTGTTTAGACATCTTTCTATTGGAATGTTCAAGTATTTTTCATATTCGTAATTATTAAAAATGTTTTACTTGATTCTTTAATTTAATATTTAGAATTTTCTGAGAAATATTTTTTATCGTAATGAACTATATAATTGCAATTATAATTCTTTATGAAATAATAATAATAGAAAAGTATGTATCCATTCGTGTAGTTTTGTAAAGAGTATTTAATCTTACTATCTAAGATGAAACATTGAGATCTGTTTTCAATCTAATGGAATTTAATTACCTTTTGATTCAAATTCACAATGATAATCTTCCATAGTTCAACAATTTTGTGAGCTGTCCTCAGGAATCCGCAGCTCAGTACTTATAAAATGAACGACACAAAGAACAGCCTAACCAAACGTATTCGAACCGATTTTTCAATACTAATCTTATCATGTTTAACTTATGCTGCAAACTATTGAAATGCCCTTCGAAAAGTGTTTATTCACAGTGAAGTAAACGGTAAGTATTACGCCTTCCACCACTGTTTACAATACGTATGTTTCATTTACTATCAAAACCGTGAGTATTATCGCCTTTCTTTACTTTTTGTAACCTTCAATGCCTTCATGTTACAGATCGTTAAACTTGCTTTAAAATGCTCTATCGTATTGCGGAAGAATGGACATACCAATTCATTTTAAAAAATGAAGGTAACCTTCATATGTCCAACATAACTCCACTTACAAAAAAAACTATTTTCATCAACGGATGGCCCCTTTGTACTATGCAATTTTATATTAGCAAAAACTTCTATGAAACTTATAGTTTCGTGGATATCTGAGGTGCTAATTATTACTGCCCCACCCTGTATATTGTTATGGATGTGTCCAACAAGGCAACGATGAACAGAGTTAAATTTATTATTATGATGTTTATTATTTTACTTATAATATATTTGTTTTTCTGAAATTTTGCCAAAAAACATTGTTCACGATGTCGACATATGAATATATTTGCCTTAGAATTACAAGAGCCAACAATTTCGAAAGTAGAATATTTCTTTACTTCGCTAACCGAATCATTGCAAACATTAAGTAAAGTGCGTGCCTTTCAAAACAGTCAGCTGCAAATTATAATACAACGTTTCCAAGAAATGGTACGTGCCACTGTTTTTTAATTTCCGTTTATTTAATCAAAGGAAATTTAATTGAAATATCCGCAAAATTTGAGGACAAAAAGTTATTGTAATTTTACGCAACATGTATGATGGTGATAAAGGATAAGTATACGGAACTGAAAATGGAAAGTAGCGAGCAGAAAGAGAAACTGATGGAGCTACAAAGTAGATTGATACATCCGTCAAATGATGATTCTAGGTTAATAAAATCTGTTAATCAAAGAACTATTGCAAAAATCAAGTATAATCAATATTACTTCTGCTCAAAAGCTATAATAGAATTGGACCGAAATGGGTACAAAACAGGCCATTATATCTATACGTTCTATTCTATGCAAAGGCAAATATTTCAAAGAGAAAAGATGTGTTACTTACAAATTACTTATGTTCCTAGATATCTCACTAATTCAGGCTTCTTGTCTTGCAGAACTAATCATTCATTTAACATGTAAAGGGGTCGTAGAATAGTAAGAGATTTTTATATTTCATAGCCTCACTCGACACGTCGATTGGATCACGTAAAATATCGGACATTAATTGCATCTACATCTTCAGACCTTAAATATATAATTGCAACATCATATTTAACAGCGTTTTAATAAAATTTTTCTAATTGTTTATATCTATGTCTAATAAATATATATTAATCGAATAAGTTGCTTTACCAAAGAATAAAAGTATCTGAGGCTTACAAATCGGAGCATTACATAACAAACGTGCATCACATATATAATATTACTTGTAATAAAAGATGAAGACCAAAAAGATCGTACATAAGTTGAATCCACAATGCGGTCATAGAGATACAGAAGCGGAAAAAATTCCAAACAATAATTTAAAAAATTCAAAAAGGGGGGAGTGAAAATCCATCTCCTTGACGATGATAAGGAACAAGTCTGCCTCATGCACTACAATATCCCAAACAGCCAGCGATTGGCACGCCAATGACAACGGATGGAACGAATTCCGTGACAGAACTGTGCTAACAAAGTGCTCCTACTCAGCTTTCGAAATGGCATACTGTTAGTACTGGGGCGGCATTCGTATCACGGCACTATTAAAGCACCGAGATATAGCACACGGGCTACACGGCCGTGACAATGACACTATCAGCTCACCATAGCTACACGCGTGGTTGTGGCGTAGGCTGACATTTACTAATGGGGAAGCTGTTTCCATAAAAATTATAAGCAAATATGAAAAATGACTAAACTGTGCAATTTATTTATTTTGATTCCAAAATAGATACACCGGCACAAAACAAAGATATAAGAACTCGATTTTATTATTTTCTATAAACTAGCTCGATAGGACGATTTTTTCCATAAAGTCTATAATTACTTTGTCATAAAAATATACACACTTATTTTATATATATTTTCTTCAATTTATTGTTGCAAATTCATGCAATTGAGGGTTACATTAACTACGATGACAGCATGTTATTTCAAAAATTACACAGGGCGAAGTTAGGGACGCAACAGCATGAATTTTTATTTTATAAATAATATTTTTTTGATAAATAATATTTTTAGTCTATGATGGATTGAAAGAAATATATACGACTCGCTCAATAACTATAAATATAGGAAAATGACCATCAAAATGTCTATCAATACTCATATGCTGAACATCTACTGACATCTAACGGTACTAATTTGTATGAAAGCACAGGTTCCCCATTGCCAAATGTGATCCTGCGTCATTGCTGAGGAGATTCATGAATGGAGCGATGATACGCGTGTCACCATGGTGCTGGTGCTGCGCGATTCGCTTGTCTAGAACGTGCTGGTAACACGTTCTGGCATTTTAGTTAACGAATCCGGTCACAGATGACTACGAATCAGTTGACACTCCTCGGAAGTGGCAATATAGTGCCGGCATGGTGTCGCTACCATCTTGCCGTTTGTTATCTGGGATGCTTTTTAGTGCATTATTCGGAATTGAATTTGAACACATAGCTACATAATCGCAAATTTGTATGTACTGTGACGTGGTGACGTCACAAGGCTCGCTCACCCCCCCCCCCCCTGCTTCGGTTAGACTAGCTTCGCAGATCACCGCCCATGCGAGAAGCGTGACACGGACCATTGCGATAGCTGTATTTGCGAGGAGCGTGAAATACACGATGGTAGAACCTTCCCCCCCCCCCCTCGTTCGTTTCTCTCTCTCCGTTCGACGGATAAGACTGGCGAGCTGATGGAAGAAGCGACGCATAAGACGCCTCTTCGGCGGATAATAAGACCGCAGGTTCGCGGAAGGGCTGTGCGCCGAGGTAGCGTGACGGGCTCGACGGTGGAGGAGTCGGGAAGTGAGCAAGAAGAGACCCTGAAGCCCGAAGGATACGATCCAGAGCTCTGCAACGATAAGACCGCTGCCATAGTCCATGGAGACAAACAGGATGGTTCTCAGGTGTGAGAAGGACCTCTACCCCTCCCCTGAGCCCATGGAGAGGAAAACTCAAGATGCGCAGCGGAATTGCAGGTGAGCCGTGGAAAGCGCGGCGCGCGACACGCGCCGCAGTTCAAATAATCCAGAGGACCCCCTCTAGACACACCAGAGGGGGCGATCAGGGAAGATCGCCGAAATCCACCGATCGATGCCCCGAACAATACCGAAGCGTATGGCCCTACCCCATCAAGGAGCCCTAAGGAGGATCTAAAGGGATCCGAAGACCCCCAGCAAACCTATGTAATGAGCTAGCCAGTACGAAGACAGCCTCTTATTCTTCTGAACGACTTAGCGACTACTTAGCGAGAGAGAGAGAGAGAGAGAGAGAGAGAGAGAGAGAGAGAGAGAGAGAGAGAGGTAGACGGACTGAACGAGATCCATACTTGTTGGAAACGAGAACGTGAGTCCTTATACGCTAAAGCGTCCCATTTGTTCCCTGCCGCAATTGTGATATCGCGTATTGTAATTTGTATTGTATAACGGGTGGTGATCCCCGGTCATTTGCGGCGTGTAGTATACCCTTTTGTAATACCGCGTCGAGGCAATCTAGAAAGAAGCCGTGAGTTCAGTATCCCGCGACCCTAATTTGCGCACTCGGCTAGAAGCAGTGGAGCGAAAGAGTATTTCGAAATTTCGAGGGTTATCTTGCACCGGGTTTCCCCGGGTTGCGTGGTTTATTAGTTTTTGCTACTTCTTGAGTAGCTGGCGCCCAAAAAGTCCCAGCCTCGCAGCTTCGAAATACTTGCTGGATAGGAAATTTATTGCTCTGTACTTCGCGTTGCCGAAGCACGCGGATATTCTATACCCCGATATAACCCCGGACTAAACTTCTGGATACCCCGTTATTATTGGTTCTATATATCCTTTTCTTGCGGATTGTAACGGGAAAAACCGTCACAGTACTTAATTATACATGACTGCATAAAAAGGATGTCATATACTTTTATAATCAATGCGATATAAGAATATAAAACGATGAACTATCCACTCCCATCAGGAGTAAAAACAATGTTTGGTACGCAAAGTTCATTGCAAAATATAATCAAGCAGTTAATATATCAAATCACTGCACACAATAAATCACTGAATGTATAATGATATGAATAGTAAGAAAAACATATTTACCTGTTAGATGTTTATAAATTCAAATTTAAAAGTCCAAGTCACATTTAATATATTATTGTTTAACAAGGTGATTTAATGCTATTTCAAATAGGCGTGTAGAACTAGCTCGTACTTCTGTCAATGTAATTTCATTCGAAAAATACAAAGGATAAGAGGAAATATTCTCCAATATATAACATATATAAATCAACGGATGCAAGAGAGAACACTCGATCTCGGTGTAACGAGACCGGGGCGTCATCCTGCAGTAATCGTATAACGCCTGTTCCTAGATGGTGTAGAAAGTGAATGTGGAGGGTGAAAAGCATAAAATAACAACAATGTAACTAAAGAGAAAGAGAAAGAGAATATGTGGAAGCATTGCATTTATTAAGAGGAAATCCTAGAAATATCAAACAACAGATTATATACCATACTGTAAGGGTAAGGTACAACGAAATAGACGATATCGTGAGAGAAACTAAAAAAAATCGAGAAACTTAAAAAGAAAATAATAATTTAGATTGAGCGAATCAATATCACTGATCCCGGCAAGCTTAATGGAAAACGCATAACGATGAATCGGTTAGAGTATAAGATAGATGTTGGTCGCGGTTTGAGTGGCCCTGGGAATCCTTTGCCCGCATCAGGGCAGGCAGTAGGATGGTGGAGAGCCTGCCCTCCTGTTGCTTGGATCTATAGAATTCACATTCTATTGTAGAGTAGAAGCAGATAATTATAATGCTTTTCATAGAAGATTACAGCTTATTTAATTTGAAACGTTGAAATAAGATGAGTCATGGCATTGTATAATGCATTAGTACTCTATTGTCTCGACATGTAGACACTACGAAGGGCAATCCTGTTGCATGGAGCTGTAGAATTTACATTCTTATGAAGTTTTAAAGCAGATAAGCATAGAGCTATGCATAAGAGATTACAGCATTCTTACTTTGAAACGATGCAATGGGATGCGCCAGCGCATTGCATGGAGAATTCTAGCTCGATTGCTTTAACTGACAGACACTACGGAGCGCCATACCGTTGCATGGAATTATATAGTTCACATTCTATTGAAGACCTCTAACAGTTAAGCACAATGTTATAGATATATGATTACAGATTCTTTGTATTGAAACGTTGAAATGAGATGCGACATCGCGCTGATTGAAGTATTAGAAATGTCTTGCTTGGACACGTAGAGATCTGGAAACGATATTCTGTTGTAAGTAAGTATAGGATTCACATCCTTCCAAGGTCTAGATGCAGATAAATGTAACATATTGCATAGAACATTGCAATTTACCATGAATCATTGAAATGACTTGCGACATCGTGTTGAATGAAGCAATAGAACTCTATTGCTCCGATAAGTAAACAAATGGAAACGCTATTTCCTAGCAAGGAAGTGTCGCATTTACATTTATTTCTGGTGTAGACGAGGTATACATAACACTTCGCAATGACTATTATATATTATCATGAAACATAGAAATGAGATGCGGTATCGCGATTTAAGAAGCACTAGAACTCTATTGCTTCGATACGTAGGCATCTGAAAACGCATAACCTAGCAGGAGTGTGTGGCATTTACATACCTTTGAAGTGCAGACGAGGCATACCTAAAATTTCGCAATGAATATTATATCTTGTCATGAAACATAGAAATGTGATGCGATATCTCGTTTTAAGAAGCTTTAGAACTCCATTGCTTCGATACCTAGACACATGGAAACGCATTGCCTAGCAAGGATGTGTGACATTTACATTCTTTTGAAGTGTGGACGAGGTATACATAACACTTCGCAATGAATATTACATTTCATCATGCAACATAGAAATGAGATGCGATATCGCGTTTTAAGAAGCATTAGAACAATACTGCTCCGATACGTAAACAACTGCAAACGCTATTTCCTAGCAAGGAAGTGTGGCATTTATATTCTTTTGAAGTGAATACGAGGTATACATGACACTTCGCAATGAATATTATATCATATCATGAAACGTAGAAATGAGATGCGATAGCGCGATTTAAGAAGCATTAGAACTCTATTGCTACGTTAGGTAGACATATGCAAACGCTATATCCTAGCAAGGAAGTGTCGCATCTACATTCTTTTGAGGTGAATACGAGCTACACATAACACCTCCCTATGAATATTATATCTTATCATGAATCATACTAATGATACGCGATATCTCGTTTTAAGAAGCATTAGAATTATATAGCTTCGACATGTAGACATCTGCCATCGCTATTTCCCAGCAAGGAAGTGACGCATTTACATTCATTTGTAGTGTATGCGAGATATACATGACAGTCCACAATGAACATTATATCTTATCATGAGACACAAAAATGAGATGCGATATCGCGATATACGAAGCATTAGAACTCTATTGCTATGATAGGTAGACATTTGCAAACGCTATTTCCAAGCATGGAAGTGTCGCATTTACATTCTTTTGAAGCGAATACGAGGTATACATAACACTTCGCAATGAATATTATAACTTATCACGAAACATAGGAATGGGATGCGATATCGCGATCTTAGAAGCATTAGAACGCTATTGCTACGATACGCAGACATCTGCAAACGCTATTTCCTGGCAAGCAATATTCGCATTTACATTCTTTTGATGTGAATACGAGGTATACATGACACTTCGCAATGAATATTATATCTTATTACGAAACGTATAAATGAGATGCGATATCGCGATTTAAGTAGCATTAGAACTCTATTGCTACGATACGCAGACATCTGCATACGCTATTTCCTAGCAAGGAAGATTCGCATTTACATTCTTTTGAAGTGAATACGAGGTATACATGACACTTCGCAATGAATATTATATCTTATCATGAAGCATAGAAATGAGATGCGATATCGCGTTTTGTGTAGCATTAGAACTCCATTGCTACGATACGTAGACATCTGTAAACGCTATTTCCTAGCAAGGAAGATTCGCATTTACATTCTTTTGAAGTGAATACGATTTATACATGACACTTCACAATGAACATTATATCTTATCATGTAACATATAAGTGAGATGCGATATCGCGTCTTAAGGAGCATTAGAACCCTATTGCCTCCATGTGGAGATATCTACAAACGCTACTTCCTAGCAAGCAACAGTCGCACTTACATTCTTTTGAAATGAATTCGAGGTTTACATGACACTTCGGAATGAATATTATATCTTATCACGAAACATAAAAATGAGATTCGATATCGCGATCTAAGAAGCATTAGAACTCTATTGCTACGATACGTAGGCATCTGCAAACGCTATGCCCTAGCAAGGAATAGTCGCATTTACATTCTTTTGATGTGAAAACGAGGTATACATGACACTTCGCAATGAATATTATATCTTATAATGAAACATAGGAATGAGATGCGATATCGCGATCTAAGAAGCATTAGAACTCTGTTGCCTCGACGCGTAGACATCTGCAGACGCTATTTCCTAGCATGGAAGTGTCGCATTTTCATTCTTTTGTAGTGAATGCGAGGTATACATGACACTTCGCAATGAATATTTTATCTTATCATGAAACATAGAAAAGAGATGCGATATCGCGTTTTAAGAAGCATTAGAACTCTATGGCATCGATGCGGAGATATCAGCAAACGCTATTTCCTAGCATGGAAGTGTCGCACTTACATTCTTTTGAAGTGAATACGAGGTGGACATGACACTTCGCGATGAATATTATATCTTATCTCGAAACATATAAATGAGATGCGATATCGAGATTTAAGTAGCATTAGAACTCTATTGCTACGATACGTAGACATCTGAATACGCCATTTCCTAGCAAGCAAGTGTCGCATTTACATTCGTTTGGAGAGAATACGAGGTATACATGACACTTCGCAATGAATATTATATCTTATCATGAAACATAGTAGAGAGATGCGATATCGCGTTCTAAGAAGCATTAGAACTCTATGGCCTCGATGCGGAGACATCTGCAAACGCTATTTCCTAGCTCGGAAGTGTCGCACTTACATTGTTTTGAAGTGAATACGTTGTATACATGACACTTCGCAGTGAATATTATATCTTATCACGAAACGTATAAATGAGGTACCATATCGCGGTTGAAGTAGCATTAGAACGCTATTGCTAGGATACGTAGACATCTGCATACGCTATTTCCTAGCAAGCAATAGTCGCATTTACATTCTTTTGAAGTGAATACAAGGTATGCATGACCATTCGCAATGAATATTCTTTCTTATCACTAAACATAGAAATGAGATGCGATATCGCGATTTAAGTAGCATTAGAACACTATTGCTACGATACGTAGACATCTGCAAGCGCTGTTTCATAGCAAGGAAGATTCGCATTTACATTCTTTTGAAGTGAATACGTGGTATACATGACACTTCACAATGAACATTATATCTTATCATGTAACATATTAGTGATATGCGATATCGCGTCTTAAGAAGCATTAGAACCCTATTGCCTCCATGTGGAGATATCTACAAACGCTACTTCCTAGCAAGCAACAGTCGCACTTACATTCTTTTGAAATGAATTCGAGGTTTACATGACACTTCGGAATGAATATTATATCTTATCACGAAACATAAAAATGAGATTCGATATCGCGATCTAAGAAGCATTAGAACTCTATTGCTACGATACGTAGGCATCTGCAAACGCTATGCCCTAGCAAGGAATAGTCGCATTTACATTCTTTTGATGTGTAAACGAGGTATACATGACACTTCGCAATGAATATTATATCTTATAATGAAACATAGGAATGAGATGCGATATCGCGATCTAAGAAGCATTAGAACTCTGTTGCCTCGACGCGTAGACATCTGCAGACGCTATTTCCTAGCATGGAAGTGTCGCATTTACATTCTTTTGAAGTGAATACGAGGTGTACATGACACTTCGCGATGAATATTATATCTTATCACGAAACATATAAATGAGATGCGATATCGCAATTTAAGTAGCATTAGAACTCTATTGCTACGATACGTAGACATCTGAATACGCTATTTCCTAGCAAGGAAGTGTCGCATTGACATTCGTTTGGAGTGAATACGAGGTATACATGACACATCGCAATGAATATTATATCTTATCAAGAAGCATAGAAATGAGATGCGATATCGCGTTTTGAGAAGCATTAGAACTCTATTGCTACGATACGTAGACATCTGTAAACGCTATCTCCGAGCAAGGAAGATTCGCAATTACATTCTTTTGAAGTGAATACGAAGTATACATGACAATTCGCAATGAATATTATATTTTATCATGAAGCATAGAAATGTGATGCGATATCGCGTTTTGAGAAGCAATAGAACCTTACTGCCTCGACGCGTAGACATCTGCAGTCGCTATTTCCTAGCATGGAAGTGTCGCACTTACATTCTTTTGAAGTGAATACGAGGTATACATGACACTTCGCGATGAATATTATATCTTATCACGAAAAATATAAATGAGATGCGATATCGCGATTTAAGTAGCATTAGAACACTATTGCTACGATACGTAGGCATCTGCAAGCGCTATGCCCTAGAAAGGAATAGTCGCATTTACATTCTTATGAGGTGAATACGAGGTATACATGACACTCCGCGATGAATATTATATCTTATCATGAAACATAGAAGCGAGATACGATATCGCGTTTTAAGAAGCATTAGAACTCTATTGCTACGATACGTAGAGATCTAAATAAGCTATTTCCTAGCAAGGAAGTGTTGCATTTACATTCGTCTGTAGAGAATACGAGGTATACATGACACTTCACAATGAACATTATATCTTATCATGTAACATATAAGTAAGATGCGATATCGCGTCTTAAGAAGCATTAGAACCCTATTGCCTCGATGTGGAAATATCTGCAAACGCTATTACCTAGCGAGCAATAGTCGCATTTACATTCTTTTGAAATGAATTCGAGGTTTACATGACACTTCGGGATGAATATTATAACTTATCACGAAACATAAAAATGAGATGCGATATCGCGATCTAAGAAGCATTAGAACTCTATTGCTACGATACGTAGGCATCTGCAAAAGCTATTCCCTAGCAAGGAATAGACGCATTTACATTCTTTTGTTGTGAATACGAGGTATACATGACACTTCGCAATGAATATTATATCTTATCACGAAACATAGAAGAGAGATGCGATATCGCGTTTTAAGAAGCATTAGAACTCTATGGCATCGATGCGGAGACATCAGCAAACGCTATTTCCTAGCATGGAAGTGTCGCACGTACATTCTTTTGAAGTGAATGCGAGGGATACATGACACTTCGCAATGAATATTATATCTTATCACGAAACATATAAATGGGATGCGGTATCGCGATTTAAGTAGCATTAGAACTCTATTGCTACGATACGTAGACATCAGAATACACTATTGCCTAGCAAGGAAGATTCGCATTTACATTCTTTTGAAGTGAATACGAGGTATACATGACACTTCGAAATGAACATTATATCTTATCACGAAACATAGGAATGAGATGCGATATCGCGATCTAAGAAGCATTAGAACCCTATTGCTACGATACTCAGGCATCTGCAAACGCTATTTCCTAGCAAGGAAGTGTTGCATTTACATTTGTTTGGAGTGAACACGAGGTATACATGACACTTCGCAACGAATATTATATCTTATCATGAAACATAGAAGAGAGATGCGATATCGCGTTTTAAGAAGCATAAGAACTCTATTGCTACGATACGTAGGCATCTGCAAACGCTATTTCCTAGCAAGGAAGATTCGCATTTACATTCTTTTGAAGTGAATTCGAGGGATACATGACACTTCGCAATGAATATTATATCTTATCATGAAACATAGAAGAGAGTTGCGATATCGCAATTTAAGTAGCATTAGAACTCTATGGCCTCGATGCGGAGACATCTGCAAACGCAATTTCCTAGCATGGAAGTGTCGCACTTACATTCTTTTGAAGTGAATACGAGGTATACATGACACTTCGCAACGAATATTATATCTTATCACGAAACAAAAAAATGAGATGCGATATCGCGATTTTAGTAGCATTAGAACTCTATTGCTACGATACATGGACATCTGCAAACGCTATCTCCTAGCTAGCAATAGTCGCATTTACTTTCTTTTGAATTGAATACGAGGTGTACATGACACTTCGCAATGAATATTATATCTTATCGCGAAACATAGAAATGAGATGCGATATCGCGTTTTGAGAAGCATTAGAATTCTATTGCTACGATACGTAGGCATCTGCAAACGCTATATCCTAGCAAGGAAGATTCGCATTTACATTCTTTTGAAGTGAATGCGAGGTATACATGACACTTCGCAATGAATATTATATCTTATCATGAAACATAGAAGAGAGATGCTATATCGCGTTGTAAGAAGCATTAGAACTCTATGGCCTCCATGCGGAGACATCTGCAAACGCTATTTCCTAGCATGGAAGTGTCGCACTTACATTCTTTTGAAGTGAATACGAGGTATACATGACACTTCGCAACGAATATTATATCTTATCACGAAACAAAAAAATGAGATGCGATATCGCGATTTAAGTAGCATTAAAAATCTATTGCTACGAAACATGGACATCTGCAAACGCTAATTCCTAGCTAGCAATAGTCGCATTTACTTTGCTTTGAATTGAATACGAGGTGTACATGACACTACGCAATGAATATTATATCTTATCACGAAACATAGAAATGAGATGCGATATCGCGTTTTGAGAAGCATTAGAATACTATTGCTACGATACGTAGGCATCTGCAAACGCTATATCCTAGCAAGGAAGATTCGCATTTACATTCTTATGAAGTGAATACGAGGTATACATGACACTTCGCAATGAACATTATATCTTATCATGTGACATAGAATTGAGATGCGATATCGCGTTTTAAGAAGCATTAGAACTCTATTGCCTCGACGCGTAGACATCTGCAGACGCTATTTCCTAGCATGGAAGTGTCGCATTTACGTTCTTTTGTAGTGAACACGAGGTATACATGACACTTCGCAATGAATATTAAATCTTATCATGAAACATAGAAGAGAGATGCGATATCGCAATTTTAGGAAGCATTTGAACTCTATGGCCTCGATGCGGAGACATCTGCGAACGCTATTTCCTAGCATGGAAGTGTCGCACTTACATTCTTTTGAAGTGAATACGAGGTATACATGACAATTCGCAATGAATATTATATCTTATCGCGAAACATATAAATGAGATGCGATATCGCTATTTAAGAAGCATTAGAACTCTATTGCTACGATACGTTTACATCTGCAAACGCTATATCCTAGCAAGCAATAGTCGCATTTACTTTCTTTTGAATTGAATACGAGGTGTACATGACACTTCGCAATGAATATTATATCTTATCACGAAACATATAAATGAGATGGGATACTGCGATTTAAGTAGCATTAGAACACTTTTGCTACTATACGTAGACATTTGAATACGCTATTTCCTAGCAAGCAAGTGTCGCATTTTCATTCCTTTGGAGAGAATACGAGGTATACATGACACTTCGCAATGAATATTATATCTTATCACGAAACATAGAAGTGAGATGCGATATCGCGTTTTTAGAGGCATTAGAACTCTATTGCCTCGACGCGTAGACATCTGCAGACGCCATTTCCTAGCATGGAAGTGTCGCGTTTACATTCTTTTGTAGTGAATACGAGGTATACATGACACTTCGCAATGAATATTATATCTTATCACGAAACATATAAATGAGATGCGATATCGCGATCTAAGAAGCATAAGAACTCTATTGCTACGATACGTAGACATCTGCAAACGCTATTTCCTAGCATGGAAGTGTCGCACTTACATTCTTTTGAAGTAAATACGAGGTATACATGACACTTCGCAATGAATATTATATCTTATCACGAAACATATAAATGAGATACGATATCGCGATTTAAGTAGCATTAGAACTCTATTGCTACGATACATAGACATCTGCAAACGCTATTTCCTAGCATGGAAGTGTCGCATTTACATTCTTTTGAAGTGAATACGAGGTATACATGACACTTCGGAATGAATATTATATCTTATCACGAAACATACAAATGAGATGCGATATCGCGATTTAAGTACCATTAGAACTCTATTGCTACGATACGTAGACATCTGCAAACGCTATTTCCTAGCAAGCAGTAGTCGCATTTACATTCTTTTGAAGTGAATACGAGGTATACATGACACTTCGCAATGAATATTATATCTTATCATGAAACACAGAAGAGGGATGCGATATCGCGTTTTAAGAAGCATTAGAAATCTACGGTCTCGATGCGGAGACATCTGCAAACGCTATTTCCTAGCAAGGAAGTGTCGCATTTACATTCTTTTGTAGTGAATACGAGGTATACATAACACTCCAAAATGAATATTATATCTTATCATGAAACATAGAAATGAGATGCGATATCTCGTTATAGGAAGCATTAGAACTCTATTGCTACGATACGTAGGCATCTGCAAACGCTATTTCCAAGCATGGAAGTGTCGCTTTTACAATGTTTTGAAGTGAATACGAGGTATACATAACACTCCAAAATGAATATTATATCTGATCATGAAACATAGAAATGAGATGCGATATCTCGTTTTAAGAAACATTAGAAGTCTATTGCTTCGATACGTGGACATCTGCAGACGATATTTCCTAGCAAGGAAGTGTCGCATTTGCACTCATCTGAAGTGTAGACGAGGTATACATGACACTTCCCAATGAATATTATATCATATCATGAAACATAGGAATGAGATGCGGTATCTCGTTTTAAGAAGCATTACAACACTATTGCTTCGATACGTAGACATCCGCCAACGCTACTTGCTAGCAAGGAAGTATCGCATTTACATTCTTTTGAAGTGAATGCGAGGTATACATGACACTTCGCAATGAATATTAGCTCTTATTATGAAACATAATAATGAGTTGCGATATCTTGTTTTGAGAAGCATTAGAACTCTATTGCTTCGATACGTAGACATCTGCAAACGCTACTTCCTATCAAGGAAGTGTCGCATTTACATTGTTTTGAAGTGAATACGCGGTATACGTGACACTTCGCAATGAATATTGTATCTTATCATGAAACACAGAAATGAGATGCGATATCGCGTTTTAAGAAGCATTGGAACTCTATTGCTACGATACTTAGGAATCTGCAAACGCTATTTCCTGGAATGGAAGTGTCGCTTTTACAATGTTTTGAAGTGAATACGAGGTATACATAACACTCCAAAATGAATATTATATCTTATCATGAAACATAGAATTGAGAAGCAATATCCCGTTTTAAGAAGCATTAGAACGCTACTGCTTCGATACGTAAACATCTGCAAGCGCTATTTCCTAGCAAGGAAGTGTCGCATTTACATTCTTTTGTAGTGAATACGAGGTATACATAACACTCCACAATGAATATTATATCTTATCATGAAACGTAGAAATGAGATGCGATATCGCGATATAAGAAGCATTAGAACTCTATTGCTTCGATACTTAATATCTGCATGCGCTAATTCCTAGCAAGGAAGTGTCGCATTTACATTCATTGCAAGTGTAGACGAATTATACATGCCACTCCACAATGAATATTATATCTTATCATGAAGCATAGGAATGAGATGCGATAACTCGTTTTAAGGAGCATTAGAACTCTATTGCTTCGATACGTAGATATCCGCAAACGCTACTTCCTAGCAAGGAAGTGTCGCATTTACATTCCATTGATGTGAATACGAGGTATACATGCCACTCCGCAACGAATATTATATCTTATCTTGAAACATAGAATTGAGATGCGATATCGCGATTTAAAAAGCATTAGAACCCAATTGCTGCGGTACGTAGACAACTGCAGGCGCTATTCAATAGAAAGGAAGTGTCGCATTTACATTCCTTTGGAGTGTAGACGAGGAATACATAACTCTTCGCAATGAATATTATATCGTATCATGAAACATAGAAATGTGATGCGATATCGCGATTTAAAAAGCATTAGAACCCTATTGCTGCGGTGCGTAGACATCTGCAAACGCTATTCGATATAAGGGAAGTGTCGCATTTACATTCCTTTGAAGTGTAGACGAGGAATACATAACTCTTCGCAACGAATATTATATCTTATCGTGAAACATAGAAATGAGATGCGATGTCTCGTTTTAAGAAGCACTAGAACTCTATTGCTTCGATACGTAAACATCTGCAAGCGCTATTTCCTAGCAAGGAAGTGTCGCATTTGCATTCATTGCAAGTGTAGACGAATTATACATGCCACTGCGCAATGAATATTACATCTTATCATGAAACATAGAAATGAGATGCGACATCGCGTTTTGAGAAGCATTAGAACTCTATTGCTACGATACGTAGACATCTGCAAACGCTACTTCCTTGCTAGGAAGTGTCGCATTTTCATTCTTTTGAAGTGAATAAGAGGTATACATAACATTCCACAATGAATATTATATCTTATTACGAAGCATAGAAATGAAATGCGACTTCTCATTTTAAGAAGCATTAGAACTCTATTGCTACGATACGTAGACATCTGCGAACAATATGTCCTAGCAAGGAAGTATCTCATTTACATTCTTGTTAAGTCAAATCGAGGTATACGTGACACTTCGCAATGAATATTATATCTTATCATGAAACATAGGAATGAGTCACGATATCGCTTTTTGAGGTGAATTAGAACTCTATTGCTACGATACGTAGACATCTGCAAACGCTATTTCCTAGCAAGGAAGTGTCGCATTTAAATTCTTGTGATGTGAGTACGAGGTATACATGACACTGCGCAAAGAATATTATATCTTATCATGAAACACAGAAATGAGATGCGGTATCCCGTTTTAAGAAGCATTAGTACTCTATTGCTACGATACGTAGACATCTGCAAAGGCTATTTCCTAGCATGGAAGGGCCGCATTTACATTCTTTTGAAGTGAATACGAGGTATACGTGACACTTCGCAATGAATATTATATCTTATCATGAAACATAGGAATGAGTTACGATATCGCTTTTTGAGGTGAATTAGAACTCTATTGCTACGATACGTAGACATCTGCAAACAATATTTCCTAGCAAGGAAGTGTCGCATTTACATTCTTTTGAAGTGAATAAGAGGTATACATAACATTACACAATGAATATTATATCTTATTACGAAGCATAGAAATGAAATACGACTTCTCATTTTAAGAAGCATTAGAAATCTATTGCAACGATACGTAGACATTTGCAAACAATATTTCCCAGCATGGAAGTGACGCATTTACATTCTTTTGAAGTGAATACGAGATATACATGACACTACGCAAAGAATATTATATCTTATCACAAAACATAGAAATGAGGTGCTATATCGTGGTTTGAGAAGCATTAGAACTCTATTGCTAATATACGTAGACATCTGCAAACTCTATTTCCTAGCAAGGAAATGTCGTACTTACATTCCATTGAAGTGAATACGAGGTATACATAACATTACACAATGCATATTATATCTTATTACGAAACATAGAAATGAAATACGACATCTCGTTTTATGAAGTATTAGAACTCTATTCTTACGATACGTGGCCATCTGGAAACGCTATTTCCTAGCAAGGAAGTGTCGCATTTACATTCTTTTGAAGTGAATACGAGGTATACATGACACTTCGCAATGAATATTATATCTTATCATGAAGCATAGAAATGAGATGCGATATCGCGTTTTGAGAGGCATTAGAACACTATTGCTACGATACGTAGGCATCTGAATACGCTATTTCCTAGCAAGGAAGTGTCGCATTTACATTCTTTTGAAGTGAATACGAGGTGTACATGACACTTTGCAATGAATATTATAACTTATCACGAAACATAGGAATGAGATGCGATATCGCGTTTTGAGAGGCATTAGAACACTATTGCTACGAAACGTAGACATCTGCAAGCGCTATCTCCTTGCAAGGAAGATTCGCATTTACATTCTTTTGAAGTGAATAAGAGGTAGACTTGACACTTCGCAATAAAAATTATATCTTATCATGAGACATAGAAGTGAGATGCGATATCGCGTTTTAAGAAGCATAAGAACTCTATTGCCTCGACGCGTAGACATCTGCAGTCGCTATTTCCTAGCAAGCAATAGTCGCATTTACGTTCTTTTGAAGTGAATACATAGTATACATGACCATCCGCAATGAGTATTATATCTTATCACGAAACATAGAAATGAGACGCGATATCGCGATTTAAGTAGCGTCAGATCACTATTGCTACGATACATAGACATCTGCAAACGCTATTTCCTAGGAAGGAAGTGTCGCATTTACATTCCTTTGAAGTGAATACGAGGTATACTTGACACTTCGCAATGAAAATTATATCTTATCATGAGACATAGAAGTGAGATTCGATATCGCGTTTTAAGAAGCATTAGAACCTTATTGCCTCGATTCGTAGACATCTGCAGACGCTATTTCCTAGCAAGGAAGTGTCGCATTTACATTCGTTTGGAGTGAATAGAAGGTATGCATGACACTTCGCAATGAATATTATATCCTATCACGAAACATAGAAATGAAATGCGACATCTCATATTAGGAAGCATTAGGACCCAATGGCCTCAATGCGGAGATATCTGCAAGGGCTATTTCCTAGCATGGAAATTTCGCATTTAGATACTTTTGAAGTGAATTCGAGGTATACATGACACTTTGGAATGAATATTATAACTTATCACGAAACATAGGAATGAGATGCGATATCGCGATCTAAGAAGCATTAGAACTCTCTTGCTACGATGCGTAGGCATCTGCAAACGCTATTTCCTAGCAAACAATAGCCGCACTTATATTCTTTTGAAGTGAATACAAGGTATACATGACCATACGCAATGAATATTATATCTTATCACGAAACATAGGAATGAGATGCGATATCGCGATTTAAGTAGCATTAGAACTCCATTGCTACGATACGTAGGCATCTGAATACGCTATTTCCTAGCAAGGAAGTGTCGCATTTACATTCTTTTCAAGTGAATACGAGGTATACTTGACACTTCGCAATGAAAATCATATCTTATCATGAGACATAGAAGTGAGATGCGATAACACGTTTTAAGAAGCATTAGAACTCTATTGCCTTGACGCGTAGACATCTGCAGACGCTATTTCCTAGCATGGAAGTGTCGCATTTACATTCTTTTGAAGTGAGTACGAGGTGTACATGACACTTCGCAATGAATATTATATCTTATCATGAAGCATAGAAATGAGATGCGATATCGCGTTTTGAGAGGCATTAGAACACTATTGCTACGAAACGTAGACATCTGCAAGCGCTATTTCCTTGCAAGGAAGATTCGCATTTACATTCTTTTGAAGAGAATACGAGGTATACATGACACTTCGCAATGAATATTATATCTTATCAGGAAACATAGAAATGAGATGCGATATCGCGTTTTGAGAAGCATTAGAACTCTATTGCTACGATACGTAGACATCTGCAAACGCTATTTCCTAGCAAGGAAGTGTCGCATTGACATTCGTTTGGAGTGGATACGAGGTATACATGGCATTTCGCAAAGAACATTATATCTTATCACGAAACATAGAAGAGTGATGCGATATCGCGTTTTAAGTAGCATTAGAACTCTATTGCTACGATTCGTAGACATCTGCAAACGCTATTTCCTATCAAGGAATAGTCGCATTTACATTCTTTTGAAGTGAATGCGCGGTATACATGACACTTCGCAATGAATATTACATCTTATCATGAAACATAGGAGTGAAATGCGATATCGCGTTTTAAGAAGCATTAGAAATCTATTGCCTCAATGCGGAGATATCTGCAAGGGCTATTTCCTAGCATGGAAATGTCGCATTTAGATTCTTTTGAAGTGAATTCGAGGTATACATGACACTTTGGAATGAATATTATAACTTATCACCAATCATAGAAGTGAGATGCGATATCGCGATCTAAGAAGCATTAGAACTATATTGCTACGATACGTAGACATCTGCAAACGCTATTTCCTAGCAAGCAATAGTCGCATTTACTTTCTTTTGAAGTGAATACGAGGTGTACATGACACTTCACAATGAACATTATATCTTATCGTGTAACATATAAGTGAGATGCGATATCGCGTCTTAAGAAGCATTAGGACCCTATTGCCTCGATGTGGCGATATCTGCAAACGCTATTTCCTAGCAAGCAATGGTCGCATTTACATTCTTTTGAAATGAATTCGAGGTTTACATGACACTTCGGAATGAATATTACATCTTATCACGAAGCATAAACATGAGATGCGATATCGCGATCTAAGAGGAATTAGAACTCTATTGCTACGATACGTAGGCATCTGTAAACGCTATGCCCTGGCAAGGAATAGTCGGATTTACATTCTTTTGATGTGAATACGAGGTATACACGACACTTCGCAATGAATATTATATCTTATAATGAAACTTAGGAATGAGATGCGATATCGCGATCTAAGAAGCATTAGAACTCTATGGCATCGATGCGGAGACATCAGCAAACGCTATTTCCTAGCATGGAAGTGTCGCACTTACATTCTTTTGAAGTGAATACGAGGTGTACATGACACTTCGCGATGAATATTATATCTTATCACGAAACATATAAATGAGATGCGATATCGCGTTTTAAGAAGCATTAGAAGTCTATGGCCTGAATGCGGAGACTTCTGCAAACTCCATTTCCTAGCATGGAAGTGTCGCACTTACATTCTATTGAAGTGAATACGAGGTAGACATGACATTTCGCAATGAATATTATATCTCATCACGAAGGATATAGGTGGGATACGATGTCGCGATTTAAGTAGCATTAGAACTCTATTGCTACGATACGTAGACATCTGCACACGCTATTTCCTAGCAAGCAATAGTCGCATTTACTTTCTTTTGAAGTGAATACGAGGTGTACATGACACTTCGCAATGAATATTATATCTAATCACGAAACATAGAAATGAGATGCGATATCGCGTCTTAAGAAGCATTAGAACCCTATTGCCTCGATGTGGAGATATCTGCAAACGCTATTTCCTAGCAAGCAATGGTCGCATTTACATACTTTTGAAGTGAATACGAGGTATACATGACACTTCGCAATGAATATTATATCTTATCACGAATCATATATATGAGGTGTCATATCGCGATTTAAGTAACATTAGAACGCTATTGCTACGATACGTAGACATCTGCAAACGCTATTTCCTAGCAAGCAATAATCGCATTTACATTATTTTGAAATGAATACGAGGTATACATGACACTTCGCAATGAATATTGTATCTTATCATGAAACATAGAAGAGAGATGCGATATCACGTTTTAAGAAGCATTAGAACTCTATGGCATCGATGCGGAGATATCAGCAAACGCTATTTCCTATCATGGAAGTGTCGCACTTACATTCTTTTGAAGTGAATACGAGGTGCACATGACACTTCGCGATGAATATTATATTTTATCACGAAACATATAAATGAGATGCGATATCGAGATTTAAGTAGCATTAGAACTCTATTGCTACGATACGTAGACATCTGAATACGCCATTTCCTAGCGAGGAAGTGTCGCATTTACATTCGTTTGGAGAGAATACGAGCTATACATGACACTTCGCAATGAATATTATATCTTATCATGAAGCATAGAAGAGAGATGCGATATCGCGTCTTAAGAAGCATTAGAACTCTATGGCCTCGATGCGGAGAAATCTGCAAACGCTATTTCCTAGCATGGAAGTGTCGCACTTACATTCTCTTCAAGTGAATACGAGGTATACATGACACTTCGCGATGAATATTATATCTTATCCCGAAACATATAAATGAGATGCGATATCGCGATTTAAGTAGCATTAGAACTCTATTGCTACGATACGTAGACGTCTGAATAGGCCATTTCCTAGCAAAGAAGTGTCGCATTTACATTCGTTTGGAGAGAATACGAGATATACATGACACTTCGCAATGAATATTCTTGCTTATCACGAAACATGGAAATGAGATGCGATATCGCGATGTAAGTAGCATTAGAACTCTATTGCTACGATACGTAGACATCTGCAAACGCTATTTCCTAGCAAGGAATAGTCGCATTTACATTCTTTTGAAGTGAATACGAGGTATACATGACACTTTGCAATGAATATTATATCTTATCGCGAAACATATATATGAGGTGTCATATCGCGATTTTAGTAGCATTAGAACGCTATTGCTGCGATACGTAGACATCTGCAAACGCTATTTCCCAGCAAGCAATAGTCGCATTTACATTCTTTTGAAACGAATTCGAGCTTTACATGACACTTCGGTATGAATATTATAACTTATCACGAAACATAAAAATGAGATGCGATATCGCGATCTAAGAAGCACTATAACTCTATTGCCTCGACGCGTAGACATCTGCAGACGCTATTTCCTTGCATGGAAGTGTCGCACTTACATTCTTTTGAAGTGAATACGAGGTGTACATGACACTTCGCGATGAATATTATATCTTATCACGAAACATATAAATGAGGTGTCATATCGCGATTTAAGTAGCATTAGAACGCTATTGCTACGATACGTAGACATCTGCAAACGCTATTACCTAGCAAGCAATAGTCGCATTTACATTCTTTTGAAGTGAATACAAGGTATACATGACCATTCGCAATGAATATTCTTTCTTATCACGAAACATAGAAATGAGATGCGATATCGCGATGTAAGAAGCATTACAAATCTATTGCTTCGATACGTAGATATCTGCAAACGCTACTTCCTACCTAGGAAGTGTCGCATTTACATTCCTTTGAAGTGAATACGAGGTATACATGTCACTCCACAACGAATATTATATCTTATCATGAAACATAGAAATGAGATCCGATATCGCGTTCGAAGAAGCATTAGAACTCTATTGCTTGGATACGTATACATGTGCAAGCGCTATTTCCTAGCAAGAAAGTGTCGCATTTACATTCTTTTGAAGTGAATACGAGGTATACATGACACTCCGGAATGAATATTATATCTTATCATGTAAAATATAAGTGAGATGCGATATCGCGTTTTTAGAAGCATTAGAAGTCTATGGCCTCGATGCGGAGACATCAGCAAACGCTATTTCCTAGCATGGAAGTGTCGCACTTACATTCTTTTGAAGTGAATACGAGGTGTACATGACACTTCGCGATGAATATTATATCTTATCACGAAACATACAAATGAGATGCGATATCGAGATTTAAGTAGCATTAGAACTCTATTGCTACGATACGTAAACATCTGAATACGCCATTTCCTAGCAAGGAAGTGTCGCATTTACATTCTTTTGAAGTGAATCCGACGTGTACATGACACTTCGCGATGAATATTATATCTTATCACGAAACATATAAATGAGATGCGATATCGAGATTTAAGTAGCATTAGAACTCTATTGCTACGATACGTAAACATCTGAATACGCCATTTCCTAGCAAGGAAGTGTCGCATTTACATTCGTTTGGAGAGAGAACGAGGTATACACGACACTTCGCAATGAATATTATATCTTATCACGAAACATATAAATGAGGTGTCATATCGCGATTTAAGTAGCATTAGAACTCTATTGCTACGATACGTAGGCATCTGCAAACGCAATGCCCTAGCAAGGAATAGTCGCATTTACATACTTTTGATGTGAATTCGAGGTATAAATGACACTTCGCAATGAATATTATATCTTATAATGAAACATAGAAATGAGATGCGATATCGCGATCTAAGAAGCATTAGAACTCTATTGCTACGATACGTAGGCATCTGCAAACGCTATGCCCTGGCAAGGAATAGTCGCATTTACATTCTTTTGATGTGAATACGAGGTACACATGACACTTCGCAAAGAATATTATATCTTATAATGGAACATAGAAATGAGATGCGATATCGCGATCTAAGAAGCATTAGAACTCTATTGCCTCGACGCGTAGACATCTGCAGACGCTATTTCCTAGCAAGGAATAGTCGCATTTACATTCTTTTGAAGTGAATACGAGGTATACATGACACTTCGCAATGAATATTATATCTTATCATGAATCATAGAAGAGAGATGCGATATCGCGTTTTAAGTAGCATTAGAACACTATTGCTACGATACGTAGACATCTGAATACGCTATTTCCTAGCAAGGAAGTGTCGCATTTACGTTCTTTTGAAGTGAATACGAGGCGTACATGACACCTCGCAATGAATATTATATCTTACCACGAAACATATAAATGAGATGCGATATCGATATTTAAGTAGCATTAGTAATCTTTTGCTACGATACGTAGACATCTGCAAACGCTATTTCCTAGCAAGCAGTAGTCGCAATTACATTCTTTTGAAGTGAATACGAGGTATACATGACACTTCGCAATGAATCTCATATCTTATCATGTAACATATAAGTGAGATGCGGTATCGCGTCTTAAGAAGCATTAGAACCCTATTGCCTCGATGTGGAGATATCTGCAAACGCTATTTCCTAGCAAGCAATAGTCGCATTTACATTCTTTTGAAATGAATTCGAGGTTTACATGACACTTCGGAATGAATATTATAACTTATCACGAAACATAAAAATGAGATGCGATATCGCGATCTAAGAAGCATTAGAACTCTATTGCTACGATACGTGGGCATCTGCAAACGCTATGCCCTAGCAAGGAATAGTCGCATTTACATTCTTTTGATGTGAATACGAGGTATACATGACATTTCGCAATGAGTATTATATCTTACAATGAAACATAGAAATGAGATGCGATATCGCGATCTAAGAAGCAATAGAACTCTATTGCCTCGACGCGTAGACATCTGCAGACGCTATTTCCTAGCATGGAAGTGTCGCATTTTCATTCTTTTGTAGTGAATGCGAGGTATACATGACACATCGCAATGAATATTATATCTTATCATGAAACATAGAAGAGAGATGCGATATCGCGTTTTAAGAAGCATTAGAACACTATGACATCGATGCGGAGACATCAGCAAACGCTATTTCCTAGCATGGAAGTGTCGCACTTACAGTCTTTTGAAGTGAATACAAGGTGTACATGACACTTCGCATTGAATATTATATCTTATCATGAAACATAGAAGAGAGATGCGATATCGCGTTTTAAGAAGCATTGGAAATATATGGCCTCGATGCGGAGACATCTGCAAACGCTATTTCCTAGCATGGAAGTGTCGCACTTACATTCTTTTGAAGTGATTTCGATGTATACATGACACTTCGCAATGAATATTATATCTCATCACGAAACATATAAATGAGGTGTCATCGCGATTGAAGTAGCATCAGAACGCTATTGCTACGATACGTAGACATCTGCAAACGCTATTTCCTAGCAAGCAATAGTCGCATTTACATTCTTTTGAAGCGAATACAAGTTATACATGACCATTCGCAATGTATATTCTTTCTTATCACGAAACATAGAAATGAGATGCGATATCGCGATTTAAGTAGCATTAGAACTCTATTGCTACGATACGTAGACATCTGAATACGCTATTTCCTAGCACGGAATAGTCGCATTTACATTCTTTTGAATTAAATACGAGGTATACATGACACTTCGCAATGAATATTATATCTTATCACGAAACATATAAATGAGGTGTCATCGCGATTGAAGTAGCATCAGAACGCTATTGCTACGATACGTAGACATCTGCAAACGCTATTTCCTAGCATGCAATAGTCGCATTTACATTCTTTTGCAGTGAATACAAGGTATACATGACCATTCGCAATGAATATGATATCTTATCATGAAACAAAGAAGTGAGATGCGATATCGCGTTTTAAGAAGCATTAGAACTCTATCGCCTCGATGTGTAGACATCTGCAGACGCTATTTCCTAGCATGGAAGTGTCGCATTTTCATTCTTTTGTAGTGAATGCGAGTTATACATGACACTTCGCAATGAATATTATATCTTATCATGAAACATGGAAGAGAGATGCGATATCGCGTTTTAAGAAGCATTAGAACTCTATGGCATCGATGCGGAGACATCAGCAAACGCCATTTCCTAGCATGGAAGTGTCGCACTTACATTCTTTTGAAGTGGATACGAGGTGTACATGACACTTCGCGATGAATAATATATCTTATCACGAAACATATAAATGAGATGCGATATCGAGATTTAAGTAGCATTAGAACTCTATTGCTACGATACGTAGACATCTGAATACGCCATTTCCTAGCAAGGAAGTGTCGCATTTACATTCTTTTGAAGTGAATACGAAGTATACATGACACTTCGCAATGAATATTATATCTTATCATGAGGCATAGAAATGAGATGCGATATCGCGTTTTGAGAAGCATTAGAACTCCATTGATACGATACGTAGACATCTGCAAACGCTATTTCCTAGCAAGGAAGATTCGCATTTACATTCTTTTGATGTGAATACGAGGTATACATGACACTTCACAATGAACATTATATCTTATCATGTAACATATAAGTGAGATGCGATATCGCGTCTTAAGAAGCATTAGAACCCTATTGCATCGATGTGGAGATATCTGCTAACGCTATTTCCTAGCAAGCAATAGTCGCATTTACATTCTTTTGAAATGAATTCGAGGTTTACATGACACTTCGGAATGAATATTATAACTTATCACGAAAAATAAAAATGAGATGCGATATCGCGATCTAAGAAGCACTAGAACTCTATTGCTACGATACGTAGGCATCTGCAAACGCTATGCCCTAGCAAGGAATAGTCGCATTTACATTATTTTGATGTGAATACGAGGTATACATGACACTTCGCAATGAATATTATATCTTATAATGAACACAGAAATGAGATGCGATATCGCGATATAAGAAGCATTAGAACTCTACTGCCTCGACGCGTAGACATCAGCAGACGCTATTTCCTAGCATGGAAGTGTCGCATTTTCATTCTTTTGTAGTGAATGTGAGGTATACATGACACTTCGCAATGAATATTATATCTTATCATGAAACATAGAAGAGAGATGCGATATCGCGTTTTAAGAAGCATTAGAACTCTATGGCCACTATGCGGAGACATCTGCGAACGCTATTTCCTAGCACGGAAGTGTCGCACTTACATTCTATTGAAGTGAATACGAGGTATACATGACACTTCGCAATGAATATTATATCTTATCATGAAGCATAGAAATGAGATGCGATATCGCGTTTTGAGAAGCATTAGAAACCTATTGCTACGATACGTAGGCATCTGCAAACGCTATTTCCTAGCAAGGAAGATTCGCATTTACATTCTTTTGAAGTGAATACGAGGTATACATGACACTTCGCAAAGAACATTATATCTTATCATGAATCATAGAAGTGAGATGCGATATCGCGATTTAAAAAGCATTAGAACCCTATTGCTGCGGTGCGTAGACATCTGCAAACGCTATTCGATATAAGGGAAGTGTCGCATTTACATTCCTTTGAAGTGTAGACGAGGAATACATAACTCTTCGCAACGAATATTATATCTTATCGTGAAACATAGAAATGAGATGCGATGTCTCGTTTTAAGAAGCACTAGAACTCTATTGCTTCGATACGTAAACATCTGCAAGCGCTATTTCCTAGCAAGGAAGTGTCGCATTTACATTCTTTTGTAGTGAATACGAGGTATACATAACACTCCAAAATGAATATTATATCTTATCATGAAACATAGAAATGAGATGCGATATCTCGTTATAGGAAGCATTAGAACTCTATTGCTACGATACGTAGGCATCTGCAAACGCTATTTCCAAGCATGGAAGTGTCGCTTTTACAATGTTTTGAAGTGAATACGAGGTATACATAACACTCCAAAATGAATATTATATCTGATCATGAAACATAGAAATGAGATGCGGTATCTCGTTTTAAGAAACATTAGAAGTCTATTGCTTCGATACGTGGACATCTGCAGACGATATTTCCTAGCAAGGAAGTGTCGCATTTGCACTCATCTGAAGTGTAGACGAGGTATACATGACACTTCCCAATGAATATTATATCATATCATGAAACATAGGAATGAGATGCGGTATCTCGTTTTAAGAAGCATTACAACACTATTGCTTCGATACGTAGACATCCGCCAACGCTACTTGCTAGCAAGGAAGTATCGCATTTACATTCTTTTGAAGTGAATGCGAGGTATACATGACACTTCGCAATGAATATTAGCTCTTATTATGAAACATAATAATGAGTTGCGATATCTTGTTTTGAGAAGCATTAGAACTCTATTGCTTCGATACGTAGACATCTGCAAACGCTACTTCCTATCAAGGAAGTGTCGCATTTACATTGTTTTGAAGTGAATACGCGGTATACGTGACACTTCGCAATGAATATTGTATCTTATCATGAAACACAGAAATGAGATGCGATATCGCGTTTTAAGAAGCATTGGAACTCTATTGCTACGATACTTAGGAATCTGCAAACGCTATTTCCTGGAATGGAAGTGTCGCTTTTACAATGTTTTGAAGTGAATACGAGGTATACATAACACTCCAAAATGAATATTATATCTTATCATGAAACATAGAATTGAGAAGCAATATCCCGTTTTAAGAAGCATTAGAACGCTACTGCTTCGATACGTAAACATCTGCAAGCGCTATTTCCTAGCAAGGAAGTGTCGCATTTACATTCTTTTGTAGTGAATACGAGGTATACATAACACTCCACAATGAATATTATATCTTATCATGAAACGTAGAAATGAGATGCGATATCGCGATATAAGAAGCATTAGAACTCTATTGCTTCGATACTTAATATCTGCATGCGCTAATTCCTAGCAAGGAAGTGTCGCATTTACATTCATTGCAAGTGTAGACGAATTATACATGCCACTCCACAATGAATATTATATCTTATCATGAAGCATAGGAATGAGATGCGATAACTCGTTTTAAGGAGCATTAGAACTCTATTGCTTCGATACGTAGATATCCGCAAACGCTACTTCCTAGCAAGGAAGTGTCGCATTTACATTCCATTGATGTGAATACGAGGTATACATGCCACTCCGCAACGAATATTATATCTTATCTTGAAACATAGAATTGAGATGCGATATCGCGATTTAAAAAGCATTAGAACCCAATTGCTGCGGTACGTAGACAACTGCAGGCGCTATTCAATAGAAAGGAAGTGTCGCATTTACATTCCTTTGGAGTGTAGACGAGGAATACATAACTCTTCGCAATGAATATTATATCGTATCATGAAACATAGAAATGTGATGCGATATCGCGATTTAAAAAGCATTAGAACCCTATTGCTGCGGTGCGTAGACATCTGCAAACGCTATTCGATATAAGGAAGTGTCGCATTTACATTCCTTTGAAGTGTAGACGAGGAATACATAACTCTTCGCAACGAATATTATATCTTATCGTGAAACATAGAAATGAGATGCGATGTCTCGTTTTAAGAAGCACTAGAACTCTATTGCTTCGATACGTAAACATCTGCAAGCGCTATTTCCTAGCAAGGAAGTGTCGCATTTGCATTCATTGCAAGTGTAGACGAATTATACATGCCACTGCGCAATGAATATTACATCTTATCATGAAACATAGAAATGAGATGCGACATCGCGTTTTGAGAAGCATTAGAACTCTATTGCTACGATACGTAGACATCTGCAAACGCTACTTCCTTGCTAGGAAGTGTCGCATTTTCATTCTTTTGAAGTGAATAAGAGGTATACATAACATTCCACAATGAATATTATATCTTATTACGAAGCATAGAAATGAAATGCGACTTCTCATTTTAAGAAGCATTAGAACTCTATTGCTACGATACGTAGACATCTGCGAACAATATGTCCTAGCAAGGAAGTATCTCATTTACATTCTTGTTAAGTCAAATCGAGGTATACGTGACACTTCGCAATGAATATTATATCTTATCATGAAACATAGGAATGAGTCACGATATCGCTTTTTGAGGTGAATTAGAACTCTATTGCTACGATACGTAGACATCTGCAAACGCTATTTCCTAGCAAGGAAGTGTCGCATTTAAATTCTTGTGATGTGAGTACGAGGTATACATGACACTGCGCAAAGAATATTATATCTTATCATGAAACACAGAAATGAGATGCGGTATCCCGTTTTAAGAAGCATTAGTACTCTATTGCTACGATACGTAGACATCTGCAAAGGCTATTTCCTAGCATGGAAGGGCCGCATTTACATTCTTTTGAAGTGAATACGAGGTATACGTGACACTTCGCAATGAATATTATATCTTATCATGAAACATAGGAATGAGTTACGATATCGCTTTTTGAGGTGAATTAGAACTCTATTGCTACGATACGTAGACATCTGCAAACAATATTTCCTAGCAAGGAAGTGTCGCATTTACATTCTTTTGAAGTGAATAAGAGGTATACATAACATTCCACAATGAATATTATATCTTATTACGAAGCATAGAAATGAAATACGACTTCTCATTTTAAGAAGCATTAGAAATCTATTGCAACGATACGTAGACATTTGCAAACAATATTTCCCAGCATGGAAGTGACGCATTTACATTCTTTTGAAGTGAATACGAGATATACATGACACTACGCAAAGAATATTATATCTTATCACAAAACATAGAAATGAGGTGCTATATCGTGGTTTGAGAAGCATTAGAACTCTATTGCTAATATACGTAGACATCTGCAAACTCTATTTCCTAGCAAGGAAATGTCGTACTTACATTCCATTGAAGTGAATACGAGGTATACATAACATTACACAATGCATATTATATCTTATTACGAAACATAGAAATGAAATACGACATCTCGTTTTATGAAGTATTAGAACTCTATTCTTACGATACGTGGCCATCTGGAAACGCTATTTCCTAGCAAGGAAGTGTCGCATTTACATTCTTTTGAAGTGAATACGAGGTATACATGACACTTCGCAATGAATATTATATCTTATCTCGAAACATAGAAGTGAGATGCGATATTGCGATTTAAGAAGCACTAGAATTCTATAGCTACGATGCGTAGACATCTGCAAACGTTATTTCCTAGCAAGGAAGTGTCGCATTTACATTCCTTTGAAGAGAATACGAGGTATACATGACACTTCGCAATGAATATTATATCTTATGATGATACATAGAAATGAGATGCGATATGGCGTTTCAAGGAGCATTAGAGCTCTATTTCTTCGATACGTAGATATCTGCAAACCTTATTTCCTAGCAAGGAAGTATCGCACATACTTTTGACGTAAATACGAGGTATCACGTCCGGTGAAACTATTTTCCGTTGCTCCGGAGGCTCTACGGCACGAGCCTATTTTTCGGTAATTCGGTCCGCGGGAACGCGTTAAGACCGGGTCCGACAATTTCGGCTGACGCGACACTAGCGAAAACACTCGCGATAATAAGGGAATGACCCTACCTTTCGATGACTTCTCTCTCGATTTGTACGTAGAAACGGCGTGGAGGATCTTTCGCTGGAATCGTAGCGGATTTCGTTCTGTTGGCTGCTACGGAAATCTCAATCAGTCGCCAGCGAAGAGGAGGACGGCGGTCGGAATTCAGCGATGATGCTGAATATGGCAGAATCGGCGTGATGCGTCGTGGTGTCTGGATCGGAAGCGTCGACGGTCGCTTCGGAAAGCGGCTTCTGGGCTGGTGCGAAGGCAGGTCGCTGGTATACGAGAACACTAGGAACGCCCTCCAAATATTCAAGCACAAGTGATCGTATGAAATTCTTCCTACTCGCACGTCGCGTTCTTCTCAAACCGGAAGCACGATTCATTCGCCAGGTTTTTCTGTACTTTCGACTAAGATCTGAAGGATAAACGGCGGTCTCAACGCCACAAAGCCGATTTCTGTACTCCTTCAATTTGATGAAGATCAACCCCAGTTGTATGGAAGAACCCGTGGAAGAATTCGTAGTTAAATGTAATGTTAAAAGTAGAACTAGTATTATAAATACTTGATAAAATTAATGGAAGTGGAAATAGTAGACTTGCTAAAAGAACTTGTACTTGGATATAGTAATAGTAAAAATAAAATATATTGTAGGTTTAAAGTATACAAGAACTGGAATTATTCTAATTCTAAGACTAAGTTAAAATGGAAATAGAAATACGATGCCTGAACCCCACATTGAGGTGGCTAACGATCTAGAACTAGAGGTTTCGACTCGTCGGTAGGAGATCTCGAGTCAGATTGTGTGCTCTGGAGACGCGTCTCTGACCTCCTCGGTTCGCGGGGCGCTACGGTCGCGGACGCTCGTGTTAGGGAGATCGCGGTCCCGCGAGTGGGGGACTCGCGTCTCGAGGCGGAGAGCGCGCGGTCTAGCGAGTGGGGACCCGCGGCTCGTGGTGGGGCTAGCGGCGCATGCCGCTGGCCGGACGCATCTTACTTAGTCTAACTTAGAACTAGGAATTCTTATATATGCGTCATGATATGGTATGTATGTCCTAGCTTAGAAGTAATATATAGGTTCTAGCAGATCCTGTTCCCGAAATTGGAAAAGACCCCATTCAGGTGATGGGCTGCGGCTACGTCTTCCTGCAGGACGGAATCCTCGGTGCGAGGGAGATAGGGCTGCCCGTCCTTGGTGCGGGCGAGACAGGTATACTCGGTGGTGCGAGTGAGACACTGGTGCCCGGTACGAGCGAGACAGGTATACTCGGCGGTGCGAGAGAGGCAGCGGAACTCGGTATGAGTGAGCGCGTGCAGGTATGCGCGCGCGAACACTTCCAGTTGCTGGTTCTGCAGGCGAGTTTGGCTATTTGCATGCGTCCAGAGGTTGATGCTGGGGGGTGCGAGGAGGTTGATGGGTGGCAGGCGGTACGCCTGACGTCACAAAATGCGACACTTCCTTTCTAGGAAATAGCGTCTCCAGATATCTACGTATCGTAGCAATAGAGTTCTAATGCTTCTTAAACCGCAATATCGGACCTCACTTCTATGTTTCATGATAAGATATTATATTCATTGCGAAGTGTCACGTATACCTCGTTATCTCTTAAAAAGAATGTAAATGCGACTCTTCATTGCTAGGAAATAGCGTTTGCAGATGTCTCTGTATCCAAGCAATAGAGTTCTAATGCCTCTTAAATCGCGATATCGCATCTCATTTCTATGTTTCGTGATAAGGTATAATATTCATTGTGGAGTGTTATGTATACCCCTCATTTACTTCAAAAGAATGTAAATGCGTCACTTCCTTGCTATTATATAGCGTTTGCATATGTCTACGTATCATGCAAAAGAGCTCTAATGCTTTTTAAATCCCGATATCGCATCTCATTTCTATGTTTCATGATAAGATATGATATTCATTGCGAAGTGTCACTTAAATCTCGCATACACTTCATATTAATGTAAATGCGACACTCCCTTTCTATAGGAAATAGCATTTGCATATGTCTACGTATCGGGGCAATAGAGTTCTGACGCTTCTTAAAACGCGATATTGCATCTCATTTCAATGTTTCATGATAAGATATAATATTCATTGCGAAGTGTCATGTATACCTCGTATTCACTTCAAAGGAATGTAAATGCGACACTTTCTTGCTAGGAAATAGCGCTTGCACATGTATACGTATCCAAGCAATAGAGTTCTAATGCTTCTTGAAACGCGATATCGCATCTCATTTCTATGTTTCATGATAAGATATAATATTCGTTGTGGAGTGATATGTATACCTCGTATTCACATCAAAAGAATGTAAATGTGACACTTCCTTCCTAGGTAATAGCGTTTACAGATGCCTACGTATCGTAGCAATAGGGTTCTAATGCTTCTTAAAACGCGATATCGCATATCATCTCTATTTTTCATGATAAGATATTATATTCATTGCGAAGTGTCACGTATACCTCGTTATCTCTTAAAAAGAATGTAAATGCGACTCTTCATTGCTAGGAAATAGCGTATGCAGATGTCTCTGTATCCAAGCAATAGAGTTCTAATGCCTCTTAAATCGCGATATCGCATCTCATTTCTATGTTTCGTGATAAGGTATAATATTCATTGTGGAGTGTTATGTATACCCCTCATTTACTTCAAAAGAATGTAAATGCGTCACTTCCTTGCTATTATATAGCGTTTGCATATGTCTACGTATCATGCAAAAGAGCTCTAATGCTTTTTAAATCCCGATATCGCATCTCATTTCTATGTTTCATGATAAGATATGATATTCATTGCGAAGTGTCACTTAAATCTCGCATACACTTCATATTAATGTAAATGCGACACTCCCTTTCTATAGGAAATAGCATTTGCATATGTCTACGTATCGGGGCAATAGAGTTCTGACGCTTCTTAAAACGCGATATTGCATCTCATTTCAATGTTTCATGATAAGATATAATATTCATTGCGAAGTGTCATGTATACCTCGTATTCACTTCAAAGGAATGTAAATGCGACACTTTCTTGCTAGGAAATAGCGCTTGCACATGTATACGTATCCAAGCAATAGAGTTCTAATGCTTCTTGAAACGCGATATCGCATCTCATTTCTATGTTTCATGATAAGATATAATATTCGTTGTGGAGTGATATGTATACCTCGTATTCACATCAAAAGAATGTAAATGTGACACTTCCTTCCTAGGAAGTAGCTTTTGCAGATGTCTACGTATCGTAGCAATATAGATCTAATGCTTCTTATATCGCGATATCGCATCTCACTTCTATGATTCATGATAAGATATAATATTCATTGCGAAGTGTCATGTATACCTCGTATTCACTTCAAAAGAATGTAAATGCGAATCTTCCTTGCTAGGAAATAGCGCTTGCAGATGTCTACGTTTCGTAGCAATAGTGTTCTAATGCATCTCAAAACGCGATATCGCACCTCATTTCTATGCTTCATGATAAGATATAATATTCATTGCGAAGTGTCATGTATAACTCGAATTCACTTCAAAAGAATCTAAATGCGACATTTCCATGCTAGGAAATAGCCCTTGCAGATATCTCCGCATTGAGGCAATAGAGTCCTAATGCTTCTTAAAACGAGATGTCGCATTTCATTTCTATGTTTCGTGATATGATATAATATTCATTGCGAAGTGTCATGCATACCTCCTATTCACTCCAAAAAAATGTAAATGCGACACTACCCTGCTAGGAAATAGCGTCTGCAGATGTCTACGCATCGAGGCGATAGAGTTCTAATGCTTCTTAAAACGCGATATCGCATCACACTTCTATGGTTCATGATGAGATATAATATTCATTGCGAAGTGTCATGTATAACTCGAATTCACTTCAAAAGAATCTAAATGCGACACTTCCATGCTAGGAAATAGCGTTTGCATATATCTCCGCATCGAGGCAATAGGATTCTAATGCTTCTAAAGGCGCGATATCGTATCTCACTTTTATGTTACATGATAAGATATAATGTTCATTGCGAAGTGTCATGTATAACTCGTATTCACTCCAAACGAATGTAAATGCGACACTTCCTTGCTAGGAAATTGCGTATTCAGATGTGTACGTATCGTAGCAATAGAGTTCTAATGCTACTTAAATCGCGATATCGCATCTCATTTGTATGTTTCGTGATTAGATATAATATTCATTGCGAAGTGTCATGTACACCTTGTGTTCACTTCAAAAGAATGTGAATGCGACACTTCTATGCTAGGAAATAGCGTCTGCAGTTGTCTACGCGTCGGGGCAATAGAGTTCGAATGCTTCTTAAAACGCGATATCGCATCTCACTACTATGTTTCACGATAAGATATAATATTTATTGCGAAGTGTCATGTACACCACGTATTCACTTCAAAAGAATGTAAATGTGACTATTCCTTGCTAGGAAATAGCGTTTGCAGATGCCTGCGTATCGTAGCAATAGATTTCTAATGCTGCTTAGATCGCGATATCGCATCTCATTTCTATGTTACATGATAAGATATAATGTTCATTGTGAGGTGTCATGTATACCTCTTATTCACTTCAAAAGAATGTAAATGCGAATGTTCCTTGTAAGGAAATAGCGTTCGTAGATGTCTACGTATCGAGGCCATAGATTTCTAATGCTTCTTAGAACGCGATATCTCATCTCTCTCCTTTGTATCATGATAAGATATAATAATCATTGCGAAGTGTCGTGTATACCGCGTATTCACTTCATAAGAATGTAAATGCGACTATTGCTTGCTAGGAAATAGCGTTTGCAGATGTCTCCGCATCGAGGCCATAGAGTTCTAATGCTTCTTGCAACGCGATATCGCTTCTCTCCTCTACGTTTCATGATAAGATATAATATTCATTGCGAAGTGTCATGTGTACCTAGTATCAACTTCAAAAGGATGTAAATGCGACTATTCCTTGCTAGGGCATAGCGTATTCAGATGTCTACGTATCCTAGCAATAGAGTTCTAATGCTTCTTAAATCGCGATATCGCATCTCATTTCTATGTTTCGTGATAAGATATAATATTCATAGCGATGTGTCATGTAAACCTCGTAGTCACTTCAAAAGAATGTAAATGCGGCTATTCCTTGCTAGGAATTAGCGTTGGCAGATGCCTACGTATCGTAGCAATAGAGTTCTAATGCTTCTTAGATCGCAATATCTCATCTCATTTCTATGTCTCGTGATAAGTTATAATATTCAATCCGAAGTGTCATGTATACCTCGAATTCACTTCAAAAGAATGTAAATGCGACACTTCCATGCTGAGAAATAGCGTTTGCAGATGTCTCCGCATTGAAGCCGTAGAGTTCTAATGCTTCTTAAAACGCGATGTCGCATCTCTCTTTCGTGTTTCATGATAAGATATAATATTCATAGCGAAGTGTCATGTATGCCTCGTATTCATTTCAAAAGAATGTAAGTGCGACGTTTCCATCCTAGGAAATAGCGTTTGCAGGTGTCTCCGCATCGAGGCCGTAGAGTTCAAATGTTTTTTAAAACGCGATATCGCATCTCTCTTCCGTGTTTCATGATAAGATATAATATTCATTGCGAAGTGTCATGTATACCTCGTATTCACTTCAAAAGAATGGAAATGCGACTATTCCTTGCTAGGAAATAGCGATTGCAGATGCCTACGTATCGTAGCAATAGAGTTCGAATGCTTCTTAGATCGCGATATCGCATCTCATTTCTATGTCTCGTGATAAGATATAATATTCATTGCGATGTGTCATGTATACCTCGTATTCACTTCAAGAGAATGTAAATGCGACACTTCCTTGCTGGGAAATAGCGTATTCAGATGTCAACGTATCGTAGCAATAGAGTTATAATGCTTCTTAAAACGTGATGTCGCATTTCATTTCTATGTTTCGTGATAAGATATAATATTCATTGTGGAGTGTCATGTATACCTCGTATTTACTTCAAAAGAATGTAAATACGACACTTCCTTGCTAGGAAATATTGTTTGCAGATGTCTACGTATCGTAGCAATAGATTTCTAATGCTTCTTAAAATGGCATGTTGCATTTCATTTCTATATTTCGTGATAAGATATAATATTCATTTTGGAGTGTTATGTATACCTCGTATTCACTTCAAAAGAATGTAAATAGGACACTTCCTTGCTAGGAAATATTGTTTGCAGATGTCTACGTATCGTAGCAATAGATTTCTAATGCTTCTTAAAATGGCATGTTGCATTTCATTTCTATATTTCGTGATAAGATATAATATTCATTTTGGAGTGTTATGCATACCTCGTATTCACTTCAAAAGAATGTAAATAGGACACTTCCTTGCTAGGAAATATTGTTTGCAGATGTCTACGTATCGAAGCAATAGAGTTCTAATGCTTCCTAAAACGCGATATCGCATCTCACATCTATGCTTCATGATAAGATATAATTTTCATTGCGAAGTATCATGTATACCTCGTAATAACTTCAAAAGAATGTAACTGCGGCACTTCCATGCTAGGAAATATCGTTTGCAGATGTCTACGTATCGTAGCAATAGATTTCTAATGCTTCTTAAAACGAGATGTCGCACTTCATTTCTATGTTTCGTGATAAGATATAATATTCATTGTGGAGAGTTATGTATACCTCGTATTCACTTCAAAAGAATGTAAATAGGACACTTCCTTGCTAGGAAATATTGTTTGCAGATGTCTACGTATCGAAGCAATAGAGTTCTAATGCTTCTTAAAACGCGATATCGCATCTCACATCTATGTTTCATGATAAGATATAATTTTCATTGCGAAGTGTCATGTATACCTCGTATTCACTTCAAAAGAATGTAAATGCGACATTTCTATGCTAGGAAATATCGTTTGCAGATGTCTACGTATCGTAGCAATAGAGTTCTAATGCTCCCTAAAACGTGATATCGCCTCTTATTTCTATGCTTCATGATAAGATATAACATTCATTGCGAAGTGTCATGTATACCACGTATTCACTCCAAACGAATGTAAATGCGACACTTCCTTGCTAGGAAATAGCGTTTGCAGATGTCTACTTATCGAAGCAATAGAGTCCTAATGACTCTTAAAGTGGTATGTCGCATTTCATTCTTATGTCTCATGATAATATATAATATTTATTGCGAGTTCCTGTGTATTCCTCGTCTACACTTCAAAGGAATGTAAATGCGACATTTCCTTGCTAGGAAATAGCGTTTGCAAATGTCTACTTATCGAAGCAATACAGTTCTAATGACTCTTATAACGGTATGTCGCATCTCATTTCTATGTCTCATGATAAGACATAATATTCATTGCGAAGAGTCATGTATACCTCGCATACACCTCAAATGAATGTAAATGCAACATTACCTTTCTAGGAAATAGCGGTGGCAGATGTCTACGTATCGAAGCAATAGAGTTCTAATGCTTCTTAAAACGCGATATCGCATCTCATTTCTATGTTGCATGATAATATGTAATTTTCATTGCGAAGTGTTATGCATACCTCATCTGCACTTCAAAAGAATGTAAATGCAGTACCTCCTTGCTAGGAAATAGCGTTTCCAGTTGTTTACTTATTGGAGCAATAGAGTTCTAATGCTTCTTAAAGCGCGATATCGCATCTCAGTTCTATGTTTCATGATAAGATATAATATTTATTGCGAAGTGTCATGTATACCACGTATTCACTCCAAACGAATGTAAATGCGACACTTCGTTGCTAGGTAATAGCGTATTCAGATGTCTACGTATCGTAGCAATAGAGTAGTAATGCTACTTAAATCGCGATATCGCATCTCATTTCTATGTTTCGTGATACGATATAATATTCATTGCGAAGTGTCATGTATACCTCGTATTCACTTCAAAAGAATGTAAATGCGACTATTGCTTGCTAGGAAATAGCGTTTGCAGATGTCAACGTATCGTAGCAATAGCGTTCTAATGCTACTTAAATCGCGATATCGCATCTCATTTATATGTTTCGTGATAAGATATAATGTTCATTGCGAAGTGTCATGTATACCTCGTATTCACTCCAAAAGAATGTAAATGCGAATCTTCCTTGCTAGGAAATAGCGATTGCAGTTGTCCACGTATCGTAGCAATAAAGTTCCAATGCTACTTAAATCGCGATATCGCATCTCATTTCTATGTTTCGTGATAAGATATAATATTCATTGCGAAGAGTCATGTATACCTCGTATTCACTTCAAAAGAATGTAAATGCGACTATTGCTTGCTAGGAAGTAGTGTTTGCTGATGTCTACGTATCGTAGCAATGGAGTTCTAATGCTACTTAAATCGCGATATCGCATCTCATTTCTATGTTTCGTGATACGATATAATATTCATTGCGAAGTGTCATGTATACCTCGTATTCACTTCAAAAGAATGTAAATGCGACTATTGCTTGCTAGGAAAGAGCGTTTGCAGATGTCAACGTATCGTAGCAATAGCGTTCTAATGCTACTTAAATCGCGATATCGCATCTCATTTATATGTTTCGTGATAAGATATAATGTTCATTGCGAAGTGTCATGTATACCTCGTATTCACTCCAAAAGAATGTAAATGCGAATCTTCCTTGCTAGGAAATAGCGATTGCAGATGTCTACGTATCGTAGCAATAGAGTTCCAATGCTACTTAAATCGCGATATCGCATCTCATTTCTATGTTTCGTGATAAGATATAATATTCATTGCTAAGTGTTATGTATACCTGGTATTCACTTCAAAAGAATGGAAATGCGAATCTTCCTTGCTAGGAAATAGCGTTTCCAGATGTCTACGTATCGTAGCAATGGAGTTCTAATGCTTCTTAAAACGAGATGTTGCATCTCATTTCTATGTTTCATGATAGGATATAATATTCATTCCGAAGTGTCATGTATACCTCGCATTCACTTCAAATGAATGTAAATGCGACTCTACCTTGCTAGGAATTAGCGTTTGCAGATGTCTACGTATCGAAGCAATAGAGTTCTAATGCTCCTTAAATCGCGATATCGTATCTCATTTCTATGTTTCATGATAAGATATAATATTCGTTGTGCAGTGTTATGTATACCTCGCATACACTTCAAATGAATGTAAATGCGACACTTCCTTGCTAGGAAATAGCGTTTGTAGATGTCTACTTATCGAAGCAATAGAGTCCTAATGACTCTTAAAGTGGTATGTCGCATTTCATTCTTATGTCTCATGATAATATATAATATTTATTGCGAGTTCCTGTGTATTCCTCGTCTACACTTCAAAGGAATGTAAATGCGACATTCCCTTGCTAGGAAATAGCGTTTGCAGATGTCTACTTATCGAAGCAATACAGTTCTAATGACTCTTATAACGGTATGACGCATCTCATTTCTATGTCTCATGATAAGACATAATATTCATTGCGAACAGTCATGTATACCTCGCATACACCTCAAATGAATGTAAATGCAACATTACCTTTCTAGGAAATAGCGATGGCAGATGTCTACGTATCGAAGCAATAGACGTCTAATGCTACTTAAAACGCGATATCGGATCTCATTTCTATGTCTCATGATAAGATATAATATTCATTGTGGAGTGGTATGTATACCTCGTATTCACTTCAAAAGAATGTAAATGCGACACTTCCTATCTAGGAAATTACGTTTCCAGATTTCTACGTATCGAAGCAATAGAGTTTTAATGCTTCTAAAAACGCGATATCACATCTCATTTCTATGACTCATGATAAGCTACAATACTCATTGCGAAGTGTCATGTATACCTCGTATCCACTTCAAAAGAATGTAAATGCGACACTTCCTTGGTAGCAGGTAGCGTTTGCAGATGTCTAGGTATCGAAGCAATAAGGTTCTAATGCTTCTTATATCGCGATATCGCATCTCAATCCTATGTTTCATGATAAGATACAATATGCATTGCGATGTGTCATGTATACATCGCATGCACTTAAAATGAATGCAAATGCGACACTTCCTTTCTAGGAAATAGCGTTTGCAGATGCCTACGTATGGTAGCAATAGAGTTCTAATGCTTCTTAAAACAAGATTTGGCATCTCATTTCTATGTTTCATGATAAGATATAATATTCATTGCGAAGTGTCATGTATACATCGCATGCACTTCAAACCAATGCAAATGCGACACTTCCTTTCTAGGAAATAGTGTTACCAGATGTCTACGAATCGAAGCAATAGAGTTCTAATGCTACTTAAAACGCGATATCGCATCTCATTTCTATATCTCATGCTTTGATACAATACTCATTGCGAAGTGTTATGTATTCCTCGTCTAGACTTCAAATGAATGTAATTGCGACAGTTCCACTCTAGGAAATTACGTTTCCAGATGTCTACGTATCGAAGCAATAGACGTCTAATGCTACTTAAAACGCGATATCGGATCTCATTTCTATGTCTCATGATAAGATATAATATTCATTGTGGAGTGATATGTATACCTCGTATTCACTTCAAAAGAATGTAAATGCGACACTTCCTTGCTAGGAAATAACGGTTGCAGATGTCTACGTATCGAAGCAATAGGGTTTTAATGTTTCTTAAAACGCGATATCGCATCTCATTTTTATGTTTCATGATGGGATATAATTTTCATTGCGAAGTGTTATGTATATCTCCTCTACACTTCAATTGAATGTAAATGCATCACATCCTTGCTACGGAATATCATTTCTATATCTGCAGGTTTAGAAGCAATAGAGTTCTCATGCTTCGTAAAACGCGGCTGCGCATCTTACTCCTACATTTCATGATAAGATGTAATATTCATAGCATCGCGTTTTGTTTATCTGCTTCTGCACATGAATTGAGTGTTAGCCTTACACTTTCTTGCCCGGGGATAGCGTTTCTAGATGTCCTGGTGCCGAAGCATTTAATTTGTCATGCTTCATGCACCGCAATATCGCATTTCATATAAACAGTTCAAAGTAAATTAGAGGGTTGTAAAGCTCTATGCATCGCATTATGCTTATCTGCTTTTGTGCTTTATAATGCTCTGGGATGTGAGAAGGTCCTCAACCATCCTTAACCCCCTAAAGAGAAGTCAAAAGTCGAACGGCCCTGCAGGTGGGCCATGGGAGTGCGGCGCGCGAGGCGCTACGCAATTTTAATGATCAGGAGGATCCCCTCAGGGACACCCAAGGGGGCGAGAAGAGGAAATCGCCGAAATCCACTAATCGATGGACCCGAACAATACCGAAGCCTACAGCCCACTCCACCAAGGAGCCCCGAGGAGGTTGCAGGAGACCCGAGGACCACCAGCGAATTCAAGGAACCTGAAGAAGAGAACGTGAGAGCTTATTCGCTAAAGCGTCCCATTTCTTGTGTCGCATATTGTATATTGTATCTTATATCGTGAAGCGAGTTATGATACCCGGTAATTCGCGGCGTGTTGCGTAGTTTCCCGTAGCCCTTGTTAGTTAAACCCACGTCGGGACCATAAATAAACATGCCGTGACTTCAGTATCTCGCGACCTGAGTGTGTATACTTGGCTAGGCGTAGTCGAGAGGAGGAGAATTTCGAAGTTTCAAGGGTTGTTCCGCCCCAGGGTTCCTGGGGTCGTGTAGTCTATCCCTTTGCTACTTTCTGAGCAGCTGGCGCCCAAGAAAAGTTGTACGTGAGCGGATACCTTGGAACGATAGATCGCATTAGATTAAAGTATGTTTTACATCTTAAAGCATTTAGATAATTAACCCCTTCGAGCTTCCCTGACTTACTATATATAGGTTTCCGTCACAACTAATAGAAACTATCACTTTGCATAGATATATAGAACACACATAGATTTAAACGTAGAACTGAGAATTTGAGAACTTACTTTGAAACGTTAGTAGTGAGGAATTCCATCGGATTTCATAGAAATTCAGAACTTACTTGCTATGAAACATAGGCAGATAAGGGCCGTCGCGTTGCTTAGAACTTTAGAACTTGCTTACTTCAACAAAGATTTCTATTGGCTTCGTCCGTTCTTTTAGAAGAGTTTTTGATAAACCACATACTTTTCACGCTTCTGATATCTTTGAAAGTTCGCGAGATGTAATCGTTTAAGTTTTAAAATGATTACTTAGTGTGGATTATTATTTAGTAACTCGCTCATAAACGAGTCTGCATAGGATTTAATCCATAAGTTTTTAAGCCTGGAATTTATGCAGTTATTTGTTATTCACTCATTGCTCAAACGACAAAGATTCTGACCATTTCAAAATGGTTGACTTTCATCAATTTTCTTAAAAATTGAAATACTGCCCAACTGCTTGCATTAAAGACTGTAATTAAAGCTTTCAAAACGTTTTACCTCTTATAGATGAATTCTGGAATTGAAATTGAATGTTTGACTTTTCTAACTCCTGTTTAGACATCTTTCTATTGGAATGTTCAAGTATTTTTCATATTCGTAATTATTAAAAATGTTTTACTTGATTCTTTAATTTAATATTTAGAATTTTCTGAGAAATATTTTTTATCGTAATGAACTATATAATTGCAATTATAATTCTTTATGAAATAATAATAATAGAAAAGTATGTATCCATTCGTGTAGTTTTGTAAAGAGTATTTAATCTTACTATCTAAGATGAAACATTGAGATCTGTTTTCAATCTAATGGAATTTAATTACCTTTTGATTCAAATTCACAATGATAATCTTCCATAGTTCAACAATTTTGTGAGCTGTCCTCAGGAATCCGCAGCTCAGTACTTATAATATATATGTTCTTATAAGAACAGCCTAACCAAACGTATTCGAACCGATTTTTCAATACTAATCTTATCATGTTTAACTTATGCTGCAAACTATTGAAATGCCCTTCGAAAAGTGTTTATTCACAGTGAAGTAAACGGTAAGTATTACGCCATCCACCACTGTTTACAATACGTATGTTTCATTTACTATCAAAACCGTGAGTATTATCGCCTTTCTTTACTTTTTGTAACCTTCAATGCCTTCATGTTACAGATCGTTAAACTTGCTTTAAAATGCTCTATCGTATTACGGAAGAATGGACATACCAATTCATTTTAAAAAATGAAGGTAACCTTCATATGTCCAACATAACTCCACTTACAAAAAAACTATTTTCATCAACGGATGGGCCCTTTGTACTATGCAATTTTATATTAGCAAAAACTTCTATAAAACTTATAGTTTCGTGGATATCTGAGGTGCTAATTATTACTGCCCCACCCTGTATATTGTTATGGATGTGTCCAACAAGGCAACGATGAACAGAGTTAAATTTAATATTGTGATGTTTATTATTTTACTTATAGTATATTTGTTTTTCTGGAATTTTGCCAAAAAACAATGTTCATGATGATATATTTGCCTTAGAATTACAAGAGCCAACAATTTCGAAAATAGAATATTTCTTTACTTCGCTAACCGAATCATTGCAAACGTTAAGTAAAGTGCGTGCCTTTCAAAACAGTCAAAACGTTTCCAAGAAATGGTACGTGCCACTGTTTTTTAATTTCCGTTTATTTAATCAAAGGAAATTTAATTGAAATATCCACAGAATTTGAGGACAAAAAGTTATTGTAGTTTTACGCAACATATATGATGGTAATAAAGGATAAGTATACGGAACTGAAAATGGAAAGCAGCGAGCAGAAAAGAAACTAATGGAGCTACAAAGTAGATTGATAAATCCGTCAAATAATGATTCTAGGTTAATAAAATCTGTTAATCACAGAACTATTGCAAAAATCAAGTATAATCAATATTACTTCTGCTCAAAGACTATAATAGAATTGGACCGAAATGGGTACAAAAGAGGCAATTATATCTATACGTTCTATTCTGTGCAAAGGCAAATATTTCAAAGAGAAAAGATGTGTTACTTACAAATTACTTATGTTCCTAGATATCTCACTAATTCAGGCTTCTTGTCTTGCAGAACTAATCATTCATTTAACATGTAAAGGGGTCGAAGAATAGTAAAAGATTTTTATATTTCATAGCCTCACTCGATACGTCGATTGGATCACGTAAAATATCGGACATTAATTGCATCTAGATCTTCAGACCTTAAATATATAATTGCAACAACATATTTAATAGCGTTTTAATAACATTTTTCTAATTGTTTATATCTATGTCTAATAAATATATATTAATCGAATAAGTTGCTTTACCAAAAAATAAAAGTATCTGAGGCTTACAAATCGGAGCATTACATAACAAACGTGCAACACATATATAATATTACATGTAACAAAAGATGAAGATCAAAAAGATCGTACATAAGTTGAATCCACAATGCGGTCATAGAGATACAGAAACGGCAAAAATTCCAAACAATAATTTAAAAAATTCAAAAAGGGGGGAGTGAAAATCCATCTCCTTGGCGATGACAAGGAATAAATCTGCCTCATGCACTACAATATCCCAAACAACCAGCGATTGGCACGCCAATGACAACGGATGGAACGAATTCCGTGACAGAACTGTGCTAACAAAGTGCTCCTACTCAGCTTTCGAAATGGCATACTGTTAGTACTGGGGCTGCATTCGTATCACGGCACTATTAAAGCACCGAGATATAGCACACGAGCTACACGGCCGTGACAATGACACTATCAGCTCACCATAGCTACACGCGTGGTTGTGGCGTAGGCTGACATTTACTGATGGGGAAGCTATTTCCATAAAAATTATAAGCAAATATGAAAAATGACTAAACTGCGCAATTTATTTATTTTGATTCCAAAATAGATACACCGGCACAAAACAAAGATATAAGAACTCGATTTTATTATTTTCTATAAACTAGCTCGATAGGGCGATTTTTTCCATAAAGTCGATAATTACTTTGTCATAAAAATATATACACTTATTTTATATAAATTGTCTTCAATTTATTGTTACATATTCATGCAATTGAGGGTTACATTAAATACGATGACAGCATGTTATTTCAAAAATTACACAAGGCTAAGTTAGGGACGCAACAGCATGAATTTTCATTTTATAAGTAATACTTTTTTTATAAATAATATTTTTAGTCTATGATGGATTGAAAGAAATATATACGACTCGCTCAATAACTATAAATATAGGAAAGCGACCATCAAAATGTCTATCAATACTCATATGCTGAACATCTACTGACATCTAACGGTTCTAATTTGTATGAAAGCACAGGTTCCCAATTGCCAAATGTGATCCTGCGTCATTGCTAAGGATATTCATGAATGGAGCGATGATACGCGTGTCACTATGGTGCTGGTGCTGAGCGATTCGCTTGTCTAGAACGTGCTGGTAACACGTTCTGGCATTTTAGTTAACGAATCAGGTCACAGATGACTACGAATCAGTTGACACTCCTCGGAAGTGGCAATATAGTGCCGGCATGGTGTCGCTACCATCTTGCCGTTTGTTATCTGGGATGCTTTTTAGTGCATTATTCGGAATTGAATTTGAACACATAGCTACTTGATCGCGAATTTGTATGTACATAATTATACATGACTGCATAAAAAGGGTATCATATACTTTTATAATCAGTGCGATATAAGAATATAAAACGAAGAACTATCCACTCCCATCAGGAGTAAAAACAATGTTTCGTACACAAAGTTCATTGCAAAATATAATCAAGCAGTTAATATATCAAATCACAGCACACAATAAATCACTGAATGTATAACGATATGAATAGTAAGAAAAACATATTTACCTGTTAGATGTTTATAAATTCAAATTTAAAAGTCCAAGTCACATTCAATATATTATTGTTTAACAAGGTGATTTAATGTTGTTTCAAATAGGCGTGCAGAACTAACTCGTACTTCTGTCAATGTAATTTCATTCGAAAAATACAAAGGATAAGAGGAAATATTCTCCAATATATAACATATATAAATCAACGGATGCAAGAGAGAACACTCGATCTCGGTATAACGAGACCGGGGCGTCACCCTGCAGTAATCGTATAACGCCAGTTCCGAGATGGTGTAGGGAGGGAATGTGGAGGGTGAAAAGCATAAAATAACAACAATGTAACTAAAGAGAAAGAGAAAGAAAATATGTGGAAGCATTGCATTTATTAAGGGGAAATCCTAGAAATATCAAACAACAGATTATATACCACACTGTAAGGGTAAGGTACAACGAAATAGACGATATCGTGAGAGAAACTAAAAAAATCGAGAAACTTAAAGAGAAAATAATAATTTAGATTGAGCGAATCAATATCACTGACCCCGGAAAGCTTAATGGAAAACGCATAACGATGAATCGGTTAGAGTATAAGATAGATGTTGGTCGCGGTTTGAGTGGCCTCAGGGCAGGCATTAGGATGGTGGAGGGCCTGCCCTCCTGTTGCTTGGATCTATAGAATTCACATTCTTTTGTAGAGTAGAAGCAGATAATTATAATGCTTTTCATAGAAGATTACAGCTTACTTAATTCGAAACGTTGAAATGAGATGAGTCATGGCATAGTATGATGCATTAGTACTCTATTGTCTCGACATGTAGACACTACGAAGGGCAATCCTGTTGCATGGAGCTGTAGAATTTACATTCTTATGAAGTTTTAAAGCAGATAAGCATAGAGCTATGCATAAGAGATTAAAGCATTCTTACTTTGAAACGATGAAATGGGATGCGCCAGCGCATTGCATGGAGAATTCTAGCTCGATTGCTTTAACAGACAGACACTATGGAGCGCCATGCCGTTGCATGGAATTATATAGTTCACATTCTATTGAAGACCTTTAACAGTTAAGCATAATGTTATGGATATATGATTACAGATTCCTTGCTTTGAAACGTGTAAATGAGATGCGTCATCGCGCTGCATGAAGTATTAGAAATGTCTTGCTTGGACACGTAGAGATCTGGAAACGATATTCTGTTGCATGTAAGTATAGGATTCACATCCTTCTAAGGTCTAGATGCAGACAAATGTAACATTTTGAATAGAACATTGCAATTTACCATGAATCATTGAAATGACTTGCGGCATCCTGTTGAATGAAGCAATAGAACTCTATTGCTTCGAAAAGTAGACATCTAAGAACGCAATTCCCTTGCAAGGAAGTGTAGAAATCACAGTCTTTGGACGTGTATATGCAGACAAGCTTAGCGAGATGTGTAGAGCATTTTTATCTACTTACATACTTCGAACTGTTGATATCAAATGCGATATCGCGTTTTATATAGCATTTCGATGTTTCGTGATAGGATATAATATTCATCGTGAAGTGTCATGTATACCTCGTATTCACTTCAAAAGAACGTAAATGCGACACTTCCATGCTAGGAAATAGCGTTTTCAGATGTCTCCGCATCGAGGCCACAGAGTTCTAATGCTTCTTACAACGCGATATCGCATCTCTCTTCTATGTTTCATGATAAGATACAATATTCATTGCGAAGTGTCATGTATACCTCGTATTCACTTCAAAAGAATGTAAATGCGAATCTTCCTTGCTAGGGCATAGCGTCTGCAGATGTCTACGCATCGAGACAATAGATTTCTAATTCTTCTTAAAACGCGGTATCGCATCTCACTTCTATGTTTCATGACAAGATATAGTATTCATTCCGAAGTGTCACGTATACCTCGAACTCTCTCCAACCCAATGTAAATGCAACACTTCCTTGCTAGGAAATAGCGTATTCAGATGTCTACGTATCGTAGCAAAATGGTTCTAATGCTACTTAAATCACGACATCGCATCTCATTTCTATGTTTCGTGATAAGATACAATATTCATTGCGAAGTGTCATGTACACCGCGTATTCACTTCAAATGTATGTAAGTGCGACACTTCCATGCTAGGAAATAGCGTTTGCAGATGTCTACGTATCGTAGCAATAGAGTTCTAATGCTTCTCAAAACGCGATATTGCATCTCATATCTATGCTTCATGATAAGATATAATATTCATTGCGAAGTATCATGTATACCTCGATTTCACTTCACAAGAATGTAAATGCGACACTTCCATGCTAGGAAATAGCGTTTGCAGATGTCTACGTATCGTAGCAATAGAGATCTAATGCTTCTAAAAACGAGACGTCGCATTTCGTTTCTTTGTTTCGTGATTGGATATAATATTCATTTTGGAGTGTTATGTATATCTCGTATTCACTTCAATGGAATGTAAATGCGACATTTCCTTGCTAGGAAATAGCGTTTGCAGATGTCTCCGCATCGAGGCCATAGAGTTCTAATGCTTCTTACAACGCGATGTCGCATCTCTCTTCTATGTTTCATGATAAGATATAATATTCATTGCGAAGTGTCATGTATACCTCGTATTCACTTCATAAGAATGTAAATGCGACTATTGCTTGCTAGGAAATAGCGTTTGCAGTTGTCTACGTATCGTAGCAAAAGGGTTCTAATGCTACTTAGATCGCGATATAGCATCTCATTTCTACGTTTCGAGATAAGATATTATATTCATTACGAAGTGTCATGTACACCTCGTATTCACTTCAAAAGAATGTAAATGCGAATCTTCCTTGCTAGGAAATAGCGTTTGCAGATGTCTACGTATCGTAGCAATAGAGTCCTAATGCTTCCCAAAACGCGATATCGCACCTCATTCCTATGCTTCATGATGAGATATAATATTCATTGCGAAGTGTCATGTATACCTTGTATTCTCTTCAAACGAATGTTAATGCGACACTTCCTTGCTAGGAAATAGCGTATTCAGATGTGTACGTATCGTAGCAATAGAGTTCTAATGCTACATAAATCGCGATATCGCATCTCATTTCGATGTTTCGTGATAGGATATAATATTCATCGTGAAGTGTCATGTATACCTCGTATTCACTTCAAAAGAACGTAAATGCGACACTTCCATGCTAGGAAATATCGTTTGCAGATGTCTACGTATCGTAGCAATAGTGTTCTAATGCTTCTTAAAACGCGATACCGCATCACACTTCTATGTTTCATGATAATATATAATATCCATTGCGATGTGCCGTGTATACCTCATATTCACTTCTAAAGAATGTAAATGCGACACTTTCATGCTAGGAAATAGCGTTTACAGATGTCTACGTATTGACGCAATAGATTTCTAATGCTTCTTAAAACGCGATATCGAATCTGACTTCTATGTTTCATGATAAGATATTATATTCATTGCGAAGTGTCATGTATACCTCGTATTCACTTCTAAAGAATGTAAATGCGACACTTCCATGCTAGGAAATATCGTTTGCAGATGTCTACGTATCCTGGCAATAGAGTTCTAATGCTTTTTAAAACGTGATGTCGCATTTCATTTCTATGTTTCGTGATAAGATATAATATTCATTGTGGAGTGTCATGTATACCTCGTATTTACTTCAAAAGAATGTAAATACGACACTTCCTTGCTAGGAAATATTGTTTGCAGATGTCTACGTATCGTAGCAATAGATTTCTAATGCTTCTTAAAATGGCATGTTGCATTTCATTTCTATATTTCGTGATAAGATATAATATTCATTTTGGAGTGTTATGTATACCTCGTATTCACTTCAAAAGAATGTAAATAGGACACTTCCTTGCTAGGAAATATTGTTTGCAGATGTCTACGTATCGTAGCAATAGATTTGTAATGCTTCTTAAAATGGCATGTTGCATTTCATTTCTATATTTCGTGATAAGATATAATATTCATTTTGTAGTGTTATGCATACCTCGTATTCACTTCAAAAGAATGTAAATAGGACACTTCCTTGCTAGGAAATATTGCTTGCAGATGTCTACGTATCGAAGCAATAGAGTTCTAATGCTTCCTAAAACGCGATATCGCATCTCACATCTATGTTTCATGATAAGATATAATTTTCATTGCGAAGTATCATGTATACCTCGTAATAACTTCAAAAGAATGTAACTGCGGCACTTCCATGCTAGGAAATATCGTTTGCAGATGTCTACGTATCGTAGCAATAGAGTTCTAATGCTTCTTAAAACGAGATGTCGCACTTCATTTCTATGTTTCGTGATAAGATATAATATTCATTGTGGAGAGTTATGTATACCTCGTATTCACTTCAAAAGAATGTAAATAGGACACTTCCTTGCTAGGAAATATTGTTTGCAGATGTCTACGTATCGAAGCAATAGAGTTCTAATGCTTCTTAAAACGCGATGTCACATCTCATTTCTGTGTTTCATGATAAGATATAATATTCATTGCGAAGTGTCATGTATATCTCGTATTCGCTTCAAAAGAATGTATGTGCGACACTTCCTTGCTATTATATAACGTTGGCAGATGTCTACGTATCGTAGCAATAGTGTTCTAATGCTTTTTAAATAGCGATTTCGCACCTCATTTCTATGTCTCATGATAAGATATAATATTCATAGTGAAGTATTATGTATACCTGGCGTTCACTTCTGTGACGTCAGGCGTACCGCCTGCCACACTCAGACGCCGCCCCTCACCCTCGACGGCCACAGATCAGCATCCGCATCTCCTCCAGCATCCGGATCCCCTACACGCTGGCAACCCGCATACTCGCCGCCCCGAAACGGGGAGGCGACGCCACACATACGCGAGTGAGGATTCCACCCTACGCTACGAGGATGAGGAGAGCTACGACGCCTACGAACTGGATTCTCCTGCAATCACGTATCCATACAAGCTATTCTCGTACCGACGATGTTAGGATAAGCACACTACACACTTATGTACATGCATAAACCACACACACATAGAAATAAGCAAAGATCTGTAAATATGTATTTATAAATGTGACATAGATTAAGACGCGATCACACTCAGACGCGCGGCCAACGCGCGTGGCTCACCGCGTAACGCGGGCGACCCCACCACAAGCGGTCTCCCCACTCTCCGCCCACGCGCCGTCCCCACTCTGGGGCCCCGCGACTCGTGCGTCTCGCGACCCGAGGCGGTCGCGGACGCGCCGATTCGACATCAGTATCATTCCTCGATCCGAACAGAGCAATTGGCTCTCAGGCATACGAGCTCGCAGCTCAATGCACTGAACTCATTCGCTTCTCCCATAGCGGAGTCTTTATTTTATTCAACTTCCATTTCTCTTATTATACATCACGTTGTAACTTAGGTTTAGTGTATTAGGGCATTCAAGTAAGAATATATCTTATTTTATAACAAGTCAAAGTGTTTATTCCGTTTCAATTACAAATTCCTTTTACATTCCATTCCACGGGTTCGCTCGCGATTGGTTTCTATTTCTATTAAATCATCCTCAACGGTTCTAAGGCTGGACGGTCAGAGCGAACCCACGCTTAGCCGCTCTTACTTTATTTCTATTGTGTCAAGGTATCTTGCGCCTAGGTGGATCCGGTAAGCTAGAGCGAACCAGCGCTTAGCCGTGCCGTGCTTTACCGAAGTGCAAGGACTTTCGATGAGCTTCGATTCTCGGGTAAAGCGTACACGACGCGCGGGGAGGAAGGAATTCATCCGTCGACTTGCGCATGAATACGTGGATGGTGCACCCGAATATCCAGACCGTCGCAGAGTTCTTCCGTATCCTGCCAAGGAAGTCTTAGCCGCCGTACGTCCCGTACGAGCCACCGAGCGCCCGATTACAGCTTCAATACCCGTTAGCCGGGATCTGCCTACCTGGCGCCTGATTCCAGTCTCCATTCCGCCGTTCCAGCCGTACGCCGCCGCTATCCGGGTCGCCGATCCTCGGCGCCTACGCTACCTGGAACGAGAAAGAAGTCAATGAATCAAGAGCATCGAAAGGTAAGTTGCACGTCTTTGTACCCGGTAAATCGAGTCTTGTCCGCCGACGAACCCAGCTCCGCGCAATTCGTGTCGATTTCGGGAACGGCTACGATAAGTGTCCACGTGACGAGCGCCTTCGCGACTTCAGGACGTGATAATTTACATTCAGTTGAAGTGTTTGCGAGGTATACATGACACTTCGCAATGAATATTATGTCCTATCATGAAGCATAGAAATGAGATGCGATATCTCGTTTTAAGAAGCATTAGAACGCTACTGCTTCGATACCTAGACATCTGCAAACACTACTTCCTAGCAAGGAAGTGTCGCATTTACATTCTTTTGAAGTGTATCCGAGGTATACATTACACTTCGCAATGAAAACTATATCTTATCATGAAACATAGGAATGAGATGCAATATCGCGATATAAGAAGCATTTGAACTCTATTGCTTCGGTACCTGGACATCTGCAAACGCGACTTCCTAACAAGGACGTGTCGCATTTACATTCATTTGAAGTGTAGACGAGGAATACATAACAATTCACAACGAATATTAGATCTTATCATGAGACATAGAAATGAGATGCGATATCACGCTTTAAGAAGCATTAGAACTCCATTGCTTCGATACGTAGAAATCTGCAAACGCTATTTCCTAGGAAGGAAGTGTCGCATTTACATTCATTTGAAGTGAAAACGTGGTATACCTGACACTACGCAGTTAATATTATATTTACAATGAAACATAGAAATGTGATGCGATTTCTCGTTTGAAGAAGCATTCGAATACTATTCGTTCGGTACGTAGACACCTGCAAACGTTATTTCCTAGCAAGGAAGTGACGCATTTACATTTATTTGAAGTGTAGACGAGGATTACATAACACTTCGCAATGAATATTATATCTTATCACGAAACGTAGAGATGGGATGCGATATCGCGTTTTGAGAAGCATTAGAACTTTATTGCTACGATACATAGACTTCTGCAAACAATATTTCCTATCATGGAAGTGCCGCATTTTCAATCATTTGAAGTGTATGCGAGGTATAAGTGACACTTCGCAATGAATATTATATATTTTCATGAAACATAGAAATGAGATGCGATATCGCTTTTTAAGAAGCATTAGAACCCTATTTTTACGATACGTACACTTCTGCAAACGCTATTTCCTAGCACGGAAGTGTCGCATTTACATTCTTTTGATGCGAATACGAGGTATACATGGCACTTCGCAATGAATATTATGTCTATCATTAAACTTAGAAATGAGATACGATATCGCGGTTAGAAAGCATTAGAAATCTATAGTTACGATACGTAGGCATCTGCAAACGATAATTCCTAGCAAGAAAGTCTCGCTCTTACGTTAATTTGAGGTATATGCGAGGTATAAGTGACACATCGCAATGAATATTGTATCTTATCATGAAATATAGAAATGATTTGCGATATCTCATTATAAGAAGCATTAGAACTCCATTGCTTCGATACGTAGCCATCTGCAAACGCTATCTCCGAGCAAGGAAGCGTCGCATTTAAACTTATTTCAAGTGTAGACGAGGAATACATAAGACTTCGCAATAAACATTATATCTTATCGTGAGCCATAGAAATGAGAAGCGACATCTCGTTTTAAGAGCCATTAGAACTCTATTGCTACGATATGTAGACATCTGCAAACGCTATTTCCTAGCAAGGAAGTGTTGCATTTACATTCTTTTGAAGTGAATATGGGGTATACATGACACTTGGCAATAAATATTATGTCTTATCATGAGACATAGGAATGAGATGCGATATACCGTCTTAAGAAGCATTCGAAACCTATTGCTTCGATACGTAGACATCTACAAACGCTATATCCTAGAAAGAATGTGTCGCGCTTACATTCATTTGAAGTGTATGCAAGGTATACATAACATTTCGCAATAAATATTATATCTCATCATGAATCATGGAAATGAGATGCGATATCGCGTTTTAGGAAGCATTAGAAATCTATTGCTACGATACGTAGACATCTGCAGACGCTATTTCCTAGTAAGGAAGTGTCGCATTTACATTCTTTTGGTGTGTATACGAGGTACACATAACACCCCACAATGAATCTTATATCTTATCATGAAACATAGGTGTGAGATGCGATATCGCGATTTAAGAAGCATCAGAACTCTATTGCTACGATACGTGGACATTTGCAAACCCTATTTCCTAGCTTGGAAGTGTCGCATTTACATTCTTTTGAAGTGAATACGAGCTATACATGACACTTCGCAATGGAAAATATATTTTATCATGAGACATAGAAATGAGATGCGATATCGCGTTCTAAGAAGTATTAGAACTCTATTGCTTCGATACCTAGACATCTGCCAACGCTATTTCCTAGCAAGGAAGAGTCGCAGTTACATTAATTTGAAGCGTAGACGAGGAAAACATAACACTTCGCAATGAATATTATATCTTATTATGATACATAGAAATGAGATGCGACATCGCGTTTGATGAAGAGTTAGAAATCTATTGCTGCCATACCTAGACATCTCCAAACACTGTTTAATAGCAAGGACGTGTCGCATTTACATTCTTTTGAAGTGAATACGAGGTATACATAACACTCCAAAATGAATATTATATCTTATCACGAAACATAGAAATGGAATGCGACATCTCGTTTTAAGTAGCATTGGATCTCTATTGCTACGATACATAGACATCTGCAAACGCTATTTCCTAGCATGGAAGTGTCGCATTTACACTCATTTGAAGTGAATACGAGATATACATGACACTTCGCAATGAATATTATATCTCATCATGAAACATAGAAGTGAGATGCGATTTCGCGTTTTAGGAAGCATTAGAACTCTATTGCTACGATACGCGAACATCTGCAAAGGCTATTTCCTAGCATGGAAGGGTCGCATTTACATTCTTTTGACGTGAATACGAGGTATACATAACACTCCATAATGAATAATATATCTTATAATGAAACATAGAAGTGAGATGTGATATCGCGTTTTAAGAATTATTAGATCTCTATTGTTTCGACACGTAGTCATCTGGAAACGCTATTTCCTAGCAAGGAAGTGTCGCATTTACATCCTTTGGAAGCGAAGACGAGGTATACGTGACACTTCGCAACGAATATTATATCTGATCATGAAACATAGATATGAGATGCGACATCGCGTTTTGAGAAGCATTAGAACCCTATTGCTTCGATACGTAGACATCTGCAAAGTCTACTTCCTAGCAGGGAAGTGTCGCAATTACATTCTTTTGAAGTGAATACGAGGTATACATAACACTCCACAATGAATATTATATCTTATCACGAAACATACAAATGAAATGCGACATATCGTTTTAAGAAGCATAAGAACTCTATTGCTACGATACGTAGACATCTGCAAGCGCTATTTCCTAGCATGGAAGTGTCGCATTTACACTCATTTGAAGTGAATACGAGATATACATGACACTTCGCAATGAATAATATATCTCATCATGAAACATAGAAGTGAGTTGCGATATCGCGTTTTAAGAAGTGTCAGAACTCTATTGCTACGATACGTAGATTTCTGGAAACGCTATTTCCTAGCAAGCAAGTGTCGCATTTAGATTCTTTTGAAGTGAATACGGGGTATAGCTAAGTCTTCACAATGAATATTACATCTTATCGTGAAACACAGAATTGACATGCCTCACTCGCACCGCCGAGTATACCTGTCTCGCTCGTACCGGGCACCAGTGTCTCACCCGCACCACCGAGTGTACCTGTCTCGCCCGCACCATGGACGGGTAGCCCTATCTCCCTCGCACCGAGGATTCCGTCCTGCAGGAAGACGTAGTCGCAGCCCATCTGAATGGGGTCTTTTCCAATTCCGGGAACAGGATCTGCTAGAACCTATATATTACTTCTAAGCTAGGACATACATACCATATCATGACGCATATATAAGAATTCCTAGATCTAAGTTACACTAAGTAAGATGCGTCCGGCCAGCGGCATACGCCGCTAGCCCCGCCACGAGCCGCGAGTACCCACTCGCTGGACTGCGCGCTCTCCGCCTCGAGACGCGAGTCCCCCACTCGCGGGACCGCGATCTCCCTACCACGAGCCTCCGCGACCGTAGCGCCCCGCGAACCGTGGAGGTCAGAGACGCGTCTCCAGAGCACACACTCTGACTCGAGATCTCCTAGCGAGGAGTCGAAACTTCTAGTTCTAGATCGTTAGCCACCTCAATGTGGAGTTCAGGCATCGTATTTCTATCTCCATTTTAACTTAGTTTTAGTCTTAGAATAATTCCAGTTCTTGTATACTTTAAACCTAGAATATATTTTATTTTTACTTTTACTATATCCAAGTACAGGTTCTTTTACCAAGTCTACTATCTCCACATCCATTAATTTAATCAAGTGTTAACAATACTAGTTCTACTTTTAACATTACATTTAACTACGAATTCTTCCACGGGTTCTTCCATACAACTGGGGTTGCTCTTCATCAAATTGAAGGAGTATAGAAATCGGCTTTGTGACGTTGAGACCGCCGCCTATCCTTCAGATCTTAGTCGAAAGTACAGAAAAACCTGGTGAATGAATCGTGCTTCCGGTTTGCGAAGAACGCGACGTGCGAGTAGGAAGAACTTCATACGATCACTTGTGCGTGAATATTTGGAGGGCGTTCCGAGAGTCCTCGTATACGAGCGACCTGTCATCGCACCAGCCCAGACGCCGCTTTCCGAAGCGACCGTCGACGCTTCCGATCCAGACACCACTACGCATCACGCCGATTCTGCCACATTCAGCATCATCGCTGAATTCCGACCGCCGTCCTCCTCTTCGCTGGCGACTGATCGAGATTTCCGTAGCAGCCAACAGAGCGAAATCCGCTACGATCCCAGCGAACGATCCTCCACGCCGTTTCTACGTACAAATCGAGAGAGAAGTCATCGAAAGGTAGGGTCATTCCCTTATTATCGCGAGTGTTTTCGCTAGTGTCGCGTCAGTCGAAATTGTCGGTCTCGGTCATAACGCGTTCCCGCGGACCGAATTACCGAAAAATAGGCTCGTGTCGAAAAGCCTCCGGAGCAACCGAAAACAGTTTCGCCGGACGTGACACCTTGTATTCACTTCAAAATAATGTAACTGCGACACTTTCTTGCTAGGAAATAGGGTTTGCTGATTTCTACGTATATTAGCATTAGAGTTCTAATGCTTCTTAAAACGCGATATAGCTCCTCATTTCTATGTTTCATGATAAGATCTAACACTCATAGCGAAGTGTCATGTATACCTCGTATTCACTTGAAAAGAATGTAAATGCGACACTTCCATGCTAGGAAATAGCGTTTGCAGATGTCTACGTATCGTAGCAATAGAGTTCTAATGCTTCTTAAAACGAGATGTCGCATCTCAGTTCTATGTTTCATGATAAGATATAATATTCATTGCGAAGTATCATGTATACCTCGTATTCACTTCAAAAGAATGTAAATGCGACACTTCCTTGTTAGGAAATAGCGTTTTCAGATGTCTACGTATCGAAGCAACAGAGTTCTACTGCTTCATAAAACGGGATATCGCATCTCATTTCTATGTTTCATGATAAGATAAGATATTCATTGCGAAGTGTCACGTATACCTCGTACTCACTTCAAGGGAATGTAAATGCGACACTTCCTTGCTTGGAAATAGCGTTTCCAGATGTCTGGTATCGAAACAATAGAGTTCTAATGCTTCTTAAAACGAGAAGTCGCATCTCGTTTCTACGTTTCAAGATAAGATATAATATTCATTGCGAACTGTCATGCAAACCTCGTATTTACTTCAAAAGAATGTAAATGCGACGTTTCCACCCTAGGAAATAGCGTTTGCAGATGTCCACGTTTCGTAGCAATAGAGTCCTAATGCTTCTTAAAACGAGATGTCGCATCTCGTTTCTACGTTTCAAGATAAGATATAATATTCATTGCGAACTGTCATGTATAACTCGTATTCGCTTCAAAAGAATGTAAGTGCGACGATTACACCCTAGGAAATAGCGTTTGCAGATGTCCACGTATCGTAGGAATAGAGTCCTAATGCTTCTTAAAACGGGATGTCGCATATCATTTCTATGTTCCATGATAAGGTATAACATTCATTGCGAAGTGTCATGTATAGCTCGTACTCACTTCCAAAGAATGTAAATGCGACAGTTCCTTCCTAGGAAATAGCGTTTGCAGATGTCTACGTATCGTAGCAATAGAGTTCTAGTGCTTCTTATATCACGATATCGCATCTCATTTCTATGTTTCGTGATAAGATATAATGTTCATTGCGAAGTGTCATGTATACCTCGTATTCACTTCAAAAGGATGTAAATGCAACACTTCCTTGCTAGGAAATAGCATTTCCAGATGCCTACGTATCGAAGCAGCAGAGTTCTAATGATTCCTAAATCCGGATATCGCATTTCATTACTATGTTTCGTGATATGGTATAATATTCATTGTGGAGTGTCATGTATACCTCGTATTCACATCAAAAGAATGTAAATGCGACACTTCCTTGCTAGGAAATAGCGTTTCCAGATGACCACGTATCGTAAGAATAGAGTTCTAATACTTCTTAAAACGAGATGTCGCATCTCATTTCTATGTTTCATGATAAGATATAATATCCATTGCGAAATGTTATGCATACCTCGTATTCACTTCAAATGAATGTAACTTCGACACTTCCTTGCTAGGAAATAGCGTTTGCAGGTGTCTACGTATCGTAGCAATAGAGTTCTGATGCTTGATAATACGCGATATCGCATCTCACTTCTATGTTTCATGATAAGATATAATATTGATTGCGAAGTGTCATGTATACCTCGTATTCACTTCAAATGAATGTAAATGCGGCACTTCTAAGGTAGGAAATAGCGTTTGCTGATGTCTACGTATTGTAGCAATAGAGTTCTAATGCTTCTTAAAACGAGATGTCGCATTACATTTCAATGTTTCGTCATAAGATATAATATTCATTGTGGATTGTTATGTATACCTCGTATTCACTTCAAAAGAATGTAAATGCGACACTTCCTTGCTAGGAAATATTGTTTGCATATGTCTACGTATCGTAGCAATTGTGTTCTAATGCTTCTTAAAACGCGATATCGCATCTCACTTCTATGTTTCATGATAAGATATAATATTCAATGCGAGCTGTCATGTATACCTCGTATTCATTTCAAAAGAATGTAATTGCGACACTTCCATGCTAGGAAATAGCGTTTCCAGATGTCTACGTATCGTAGCAATAGAGTTCTAATGCTTCTTAGAACACGATATCGCATCTCACTCCTATGTTTCATGATAAGATACAATATTCATTGCGAAGTGTCATGTATACCTCGATTTCACTTCACAAGAATGTAAGTGCGACACTGCCTTGCTAGGAAATATTGCTTGCAGATGTCTACATATATTAGCAATAGAGTTATAATGCTTCTCCAAACGCGATATAGCACCTCATTCCTATGTTTCATGATAAGATATAATATTGATTGCGAAGTGTCATGTATACTTCGTATTCACTTCAAAAGAATGTAAATGCGACACTTCCTTGCTAGGAAATATCGTCTGCAGATGTCTACGAATCATAGCAATAGAGTTCTAATGCTTTTTAATACGCGATATCGCATCTCATTTCTATGTTTCATGATAAGATGTAATATCCATTGCGAAGTGTCATGTATTCCTGGTATTCAGTTCGAAAGAATGTAAATGCGACATTTCCTTGCTAGGGAATAGCGTCTGCAGATGTCTACGTATATTAGCAATGGGGTTCTAATGCTTCTTATGACTCGAAATCGAATCACATTTCTATGTTTCAGGATAAGATATAATATTCATAGCAAAGTATCACTTATACCGCGCATACACTTCAAACGAATGTAAATGCGACACTTCCTTGCTAGGAAAGAGCGTTTGCAGATGTCTACGTATCGTAGCAATAGAGTCCTAATGCTTCTTAGAACGCGATATCGCATCTCACTTCTATGTTTCATGATAAGATATAACATTCATTGCGAAGTGTCATGTATACCTCGTATTCACTTCAAAAGAATGTAAATGCGACACTTGCATGCTGGGAAGTAGCGTTTGCAGATGTCTACGTATCGTAGCAATAGAGTTCTAATGCTTCTTAAAATTAGATGTCGCATTTCATTTCTATGTTTCGTGATAAGAAATAATATGCATTGCGAAGTGTCATATATACATCGTATTCACTTCAAAAGAATGTAAATGCGACACTTCCTTGTTAGGAAATAGCGTATCCATATGTCTACGTATCAAAACAATTGATTTCTAGTGCTTCTTAAAACGAGATGTCGCATCTCACTTCTATGTTTAATGATAAGATATAATATTCATTGCGAAGTGTCATGTATATCTGGTGTTCACTTCAAAAGAATGTAAATGCGACACTTGCATGCTAGGAAATAGCGTTTGCATATGTCTACGTATCGTAGCAATAGAGTTCTAATGCTTCTTAAAATTAGATGTCGCATTACATTTCTATGTTTCGTGATAAGAAATAATATGCATTGCGAAGTGTCATATATACCTCGTATTCACTTCAAAAGAATGTAAATGCGACAGTTCCTTGTTAGGAAATAGCGTATCCATATGTCTACGTATCAAAACAATTGATTTCTAGTGCTTCTTATAACGAGATGTCGCATCTCACTTCTATGTTTAATGATAAGATATAATATTCATTGCGAAGTGTCATGTATATCTGGTGTTCACTTCAAAAGAATGAAAATGCGCCACTTCCTTGCTAGGAAAGAGCGTTTGCAGATGTCTACGTATCGTAGCAATAGAGTTCTTATGCTTCTTAAAACGAGATGTCGCATTTCATTTCTATGTTTCGTGATAAGATATAATATTCATTGTGGAGTGTTATGTATACCTCGCATTCACTTCAAAAGAATGTAATTGCGACACTTCGCTGATAGGAGGTAGAGTTTGCAGATGTCTACGTATCGAAGCAATAGGGTTCTAATGCTTCTCAAAACGCGATGTCGCATCTCATTTCTATGTTTCATGATCAGATATAATGTTCATTGCGAAGTGTCATGTATACCTCGTATTCACATCAAAAGAATGTAAATGCGACACTTCCTTGCTAGGAAATAGCGTTTCCAGATGACCACGTATCGTAAGAATAGAATTCTAATACTTCTTAAAACGAAGTTCGCATCTCATTTCTATGTTTCATGATAAGATATAATATCCATTGCGAAGTGTTATGTATACCACGTCTACGCTTCAAATGAATGTAGATGCGACACTTCTTTGCTAGGAAATAGCGTATGCAAATGTCTACGTATCGTAGAAATAGAGTTCTAATGCTTCTTAAATCGCGATATCCCATCTCATTTCTATGTTTCGTGATAAGATATAATATTCATTGCGAAGTGTCATGTATACCCCGTATTCACTTCAAAAGAATGCAAATGCGACACTTCCCTGCTAGGAAATAGCGTTTCCCGATGTCTGCGTATCGTTGCAATAGAGTTCCAATGCTTCTTAAATCGCGATATCGCATCTCGTTTCTATGTTTCGTTATAAGATATAATATTCATTGCGAAGTGTCATGTATACCTCGTATTCACTTCCAAAGAATGTAAGTGTGACACTTCCTTGATAGAAAACAGCGTTTGCATGTGTCTACGTATAGTTGCAATAGAGTTCCAATGCTTCATAAATCGCGATATCGCATCTCATTTCTATGTTTCGTGGTAGGATATAATATTCATTGCCAAGTGTCATGTATACCTCGTATTCACTTCAAAAGTATGTAAATGCTACACTTCCTTGCTAGGAAATAGCGGTTGCAGGTGCCTACGTATCAAGGGAATAGGGTTCCATTGCTTCTAAGAACGCGATATCGCAACTCATTTCTATGTTTCGTGATAAGATATAATATTCATTGCGAAGTGTCATGTATACCTCGTATTCACTTCAAACGAATGTAAATGCGACACTTCCTTGCTTGGAAATAGCGTCTCCATATATCTACGTATCGTAGCAATAGACTTCTAACGCTTATTAAAGTGCGATATCGCATCACATTTCTATGTTTCAGTATAAGATACAATATTCATTGCGAAGTGTCATGTATACATTGTATTCACTTCAAATGAATGTAATCGCGACACTTCCTTGCGAGGAAATGGCGTTTGCACATGTCTACGTATCCAAGCAATAGAGTTCTAATGCTTCTTAATACGTGATATCGCATCACATTCCTACGTTTCGTGATATGATATAATATTCATTGCGAAGTGTGCCTTATACCTCGTTTTCACTTCAAAAGATTGTAAATGCTACACTTCCTTGCTAGAAAATAGCGTTTGCAGATCTCTACGTATCGATGCAATATGGTTCTAATGCTTCTCAAAACGCGATATTGCATATCATTCCAATTTTCATGATAAGATATAATATTCATTGCGAAGTGTCATGTATACCTCGTATTCACTTCAAAAGAATGTAAATGCGACGCTTCCTTGCTAGGAAATAGCGTTTGCAGATGTCTACGTATCGATGCAATGGTGTTCTAATGCTTCTTAAAACCCGATATCGTTCCTCATTTCTATGTTTCATGATAAGATATAATATTCATTGCGAAGTGTCATGTATACCTCGTATTCACTTCAAATGAATGTAAATACGACACTCCCTTGCTAGGAAATAGCGTTTGCAGATGTCTACGTATAGAAGCAATAGGGTTCTAATGCTTCTTAAAACGCGATATTGCATGTAATTTCTATTTTTCATGATAAGTTATAATATTCATTGCGAAGTGTCATGTATACCTCGCATATACTTCAAGAGAAAGTAGATACGGCGTTTCCATCCTAGGAAATAGCGTTGGCTAATGTCTATTTATCGTAGCAATAGAGTCCTAATGCTTCATCAAACGAGATGTCGCATTTCATTTCTATGTTTCGTGATAAGATATAATATTCACAGCGAAGTGTCATGTATGCCTCGTATTCACTTCAAAAAAATGTAAATGCGACACTTCCTTGCTAGGAAATAGCGTTTGCAGATGTCTCCGTATCGAAGCTGTAGAGTTCTAATCCTTCGTAAATCTCGATATCGCATTTCCTTCCTATGTTTCCTGATAAGATATAATATTCATTGCGAAGTGTCATGTATTTTTCGTATTCACTTCAAAGAATGTAAATGCGACTATTCCTTGCTAGGAAATAGCGTTTGCAGATGTCTACTTATTGTAGCAATAGATATCTAATGCTACCTAAATCGCGACATCACATCTCATTTCTATGTTTCGTGATAAGGTATAATATTCATGGGAAGTGTAATGTATACCTCGTATTCACTTCAAAAGAAAGTAAATGCGACGTTTCCGTCCAAGGAAATAGCTTTGGCAGATGTCTATATATAGTAGCAATAGTGATCTAATGCTACTTGCATCGCGATATCACATCTCACTTCTATGTTTCGTGATAAGATATAATATTCACTGCGAAGTGTCATGTATGCCTCGTATTCGCTTCAAAAAAATGTAAATGCGACACTTCCTTGCTAGGAAATAGCGTTTGCAGATGTCTACGTATCGTAGCAATAGAGTTCTAATGCTACTGAAATCGCGACATCACATCTCATTTCTATGTTTCGTGATAAGGTATAATATTCATTGCGAAGTGTCATGTATACCTCGTATTCACAACAGAAGAATGTAAACGCGACACTTCCATGCTATGGAATAGCATTTGCAGATTTCTACGTATCGTGGCAATAGGGTTCTAATGCTTCTTAAAACGCGATATCGCATCTCACTACTATGTTTCATGATAAGATATAATATTCATTGCGATGTGTCATGTATACCTCGTATTCACTTCGAAGAATGTAAATGCGACGTTACCATCTTAGGAAGTAGCGTTTGCGGATGGCTATGTATCGTAGCCATAGAGTCCTAATGGCTCTTCAAACGAGATGTCGCATTTCATTTCTATGTTTCGTGATAAGATATAATATTCATTGCGAAGTGTCATGCATGCCTCGTATTCACTTCAATAGAATGTAAATGGTACACTTGCTTGCTAGGAAATAGCGTTTGCAGATGTCTACGTATCAAAACAATAGATTTCTAGTGTTTCTTAAAACGAGATGCCGCACCCCACTACAATGTTTCATGATGAGATATAATATTCATTGCGAAGTGTCATGTATACCTCGTATTCCTTTCAGAAGAATGTAAATGCGACACTTCCATGCTAGGAAATAGCGTTTCCAGGTGTCTACGTATCGAGGCAATACAGATCTAATGCTTCTTAAAACGCGATATTGCGTCCCATTTCTATGTTTCATGATAGGATACAATGTTCATTGCGAAGTGTCATGTATACCTCGTATTCACGTCAAAAGAAAGTAAATGCGACACATCCTTGCTAAGAAATAGCGTTTGCAGATGTCTACGTATCGAGGCAATAGTGTTCTATTGCGTGTTAAAACGCGATATCGCATCTCACTTCTATATTTCATGATAAGATATAATATTCATTGCGAAGTGTCATGTATACCTCGCATGCACTTGAACTGATTGTAAATGCGACACTTCCTTGCTAGGAAATAGCGTTTCCAGATGTCTACGCATCGAAGCAGCAGAGTTTTAACGCTTCTTAAAACGCGATATCGCATTTCATTTCTATGTTTCACGATAAGATATAATATTCATTGCGAAGTGCCATGTATACCTCGTATTCACAACAGAAGAATGTAAACGCGACACTTCCATGTTAGGGAATGGCGTTTGCAGATATCTATGTATCGTAGCAATAGTGTCCTAATGCTTCTTAAAACGAGATGTCGCATTTCATTACTATCTTTCGTGATAGGGTATAATATTCATTGTGGAGTTTCATATATAGCTCGTATTCACTTCAAGAGAATGTAAATGCGACACTTCCGTGCTAGGAAGTAGCGTTTTCAGATGTCTCCGCATCGAGGCAATAGGTTTCTATAGCGTCTTAAAACGCGATATCGAATCTCACTTCTATATTTCATGATAAGATATAATGTTCATTGCGAAGTGCCATGTATACCTCCCATTGTCATCAAAAGAAAGTATATGCGGCACTTCGTTGAAAGGAAATAGCGTTTGCAGATGTCTACGTATCGAAGCAATAGAGTTCTAGTGCTTCTTAAAACGCGATATCACATTACATTTCTATGTTTAATGATAAGATATAATATTCATTGCGAAGTGTCATGTATACCTCGTATTCACTTCAAAAGAATGCAAATGCGACTCTTCCTTGCTAGGAAATAACGTTTGCAGATGTCTACGTACCGAAACAATAGTGCTCTAATGCTTCGTTGAACGAAATGTCATATCTCATTTCTACGTTCCACGATAAGATATAATATTCATTGCGAGGAGTCATGTATACGTCGTACCCACTTCAAAAGAATGTAAATGCGACACTTCCATGCTAGGAAAAAGCGTTTCCAGATGTCTACGTATCGAAGCAGTAGAGTTCTAATGTTTCCTAAATCCCGATATCGCATTTCATTTCTAGTTTTCATGATAAGATATAATATTCATTGCAAAGTGTCATGTATGCTTCGTATTCACTTCAAAAGAATGTAAATGCGACACTTCCTTGCAGGGATATAGCGTTTGCAGGCATCATCGTATCGTAGCAATAGATTTCTAATGCTACTGAAATCGCGAAATCACATCTCATTTCTATGTTTCGTGATAGGGTATATTATTCATGGGAAGTGTCATGTATACCTCGTATTCACTTCAAAAGAAAGTAAATGCGACGTTTCCGTCCCAGGAAATAGCGTTCGCAGATGTCAATGTATCGCAGCAATGGAGTCCTAATGCTTCTTCAAAGGAGATGTCGCATTTCATTTCTATGTTTCGCGATAAGATATAATATTCATTGCTAAGTGTCACGTATACCTCGTATTCACTTCAAAAGAATGAAAATGCGACATTTCCTTCATATTAAATAGCGTTTGCAGATGTCTCCGTATCGAAGCAATAGAGTTCTAATGCTTCTTAAATCCCGATATCGCATTTCGTTTCTATGTTTCGTGATAAGTATATAATATTCATTGCGACGTGTCATGTATACCTCGTGTTCACAACAGAAGAATGTAAACGCGACACTTCCATGTTAGGGAATAGCGTTTGCAGATATCTATGTATCGTAGCAGTAGTGTTCTAATGCTTCTTAAATCGCGGTATCGCATCTCATTTCTATGTTTCACGATAAGATATAATATTCATTGCGGAGTGTCATGTATTCTCGTCTACACATCAGAAGAATGTAAATGCGACACTTCCTTCCTAGGAAATAGCGTTTGCAGATGTCTCCGTATCGAAGCAATAAAGTTCTAATGCCTCTTACATCGCGTTATCGCATCTCATTTCTATGCTTCATGATGAGATATAATATTCATTGCGAAGTGTCATGTATGCCACGTATTCACTTCAAATGAAAGTAAATGCCACACTTCCTTGCTGGGAAATAGCGGTTCGTGATGTCTACGTATCGAAGGGTTAGAGTTCTAATGCTTCTTAAAACGCGATATCGCACCTTACTTCGATGTTTCATGATAAGATATAACGTTCATTGCGAAGTATTATGTATACTTCGTCTATACTCCGAATGAAAGTAAATGCCACACTTCCTTGCTGGGAAATATTCCACCATTGCTTCGATACGTGGTCAACAGGAAACGCATTTCCTAGGATGGATGTGTGCAATTTACATTCTTTTGAAGTGTACACGACGTATACATAACACTTCGCAATGAAAATTATATCTTATCATGCAACATAGAATTGAGATACGTTATCGCGTTTTACGAAGCATTAGAACACAAATGCTCCGACACGTAGACATCTGAAAACGCATTTCCTAGCAAGGAAGTGTGGCATTCACATTCTTTTGAAGTGTAGACGAGGCATACATAACACATCGCAATGAATATGATATCTTATCATGAAACATAGGAAGGAGATGCGATATCGCGTTTTAAGAAGCAATAGAACTCTTTTGCTCCGATACTTAGACTTCTGGAAACGCTATTTCCTAGCAAGGACGTGTGACATTAACATTCATTTGAAGTGTAGACGAGGTATACATAACACTTCGAGATGAATATTATCATGAAACCTCATCATGAATATTATCATGAAACCTCACCATCTCATCGTGAAACATAGAAATGAGGTGCGTTATCGCGTTTTAAGAACCAATAGAACTCTTTTGTTCCGATACGTAGATATCTGGAAACGCTTTTTCTAGCAAGGATGTGTGGCATTTACAATCTTTTGAAGTGTAGACGATGTATATATGTCACCTCGCAATGAATACTAAATCATATCATGAAACAGACATCAGATGCGATATCGCGTTTTAAAAAGCATTACAACTCTATTGCTTCGATACGTAGACATCTGGAAACGATATTTGCTAGCAAGGAAGTGTTGCATTTACATCCTATTAAAGTGTAGACGATGTACACATAACACTTCCAATGAATATTATATCTTATCATGACACATAGAAATGAGTTGTGATGTCGCGTTTGAAGAAGCAGTAGAGCCCCATTGCTTCGATACGCAGTCATCTGAAAGCGCTATTTCCTAGAAAGGACGTGTGGAGTTTACATTGTTTTGAAGTCTAGACGAGGTATACAGAACACTTCACAATGAATATTGTATCTTATCATGCAACATAGAACTGAAGTGCGATATCGCCTTTATAAGAAGCATTACAACTCTATTGCTTCGATACGTAGACATCTGGGAACGCTATTTCCTAGCAAGGAAGTGTGGCATTTACAACCTTTTGAAGTGTTGATGAGGTATATCCGGAAGAATGACATTTACAATATTTTGAAGTGCAGGCGAGGTATGCATAACACTTCGCAATGAATATCATGTCTTATCATGAAAGATGGAAATGGGATGCGATATTGCATTTCAAGAATCATTAGAACTCTATTGCTTCGATACGAGGAGACCAGGAAACGCTATTTCCTAGCATGGAAGTGTGGAATTTATATTCTTTTGAAGTGTCGATGAAGAATACATAGCACTTCGCAATAAATATTACATCTTATCATGCAACATTGAACTGAGATGCGATATCGCAGTTTAAGAAGCATTACAACACTATTGCTTCGATATGTAGGAATGTGGAAATGATATTTCCTAGCAAGGAAGTTTGGCATTTACATTCTTTGAAATGTAGACGAGGTATACATAACACTTCGCTATGAATATTATATCTTATCATGAAACATAGATGTGAGATGCGATATCGCGATTTAAGAAGCACTAGAACTCTATCGCTACGATACGTAGACATCTGCAAACGCTATTTCCTAGCATGGAAGTTTCGCATTTACATTCTTTTGAAGTGAATACGAGATATACATGACACTTCGCAATGAATATTATATCTTATCATGAAAAATAGAAGTGAGATGCGATGTCGCGTTTCAAGAAGCATTAGAACTCTACTGCTACGATACGTAGACATCTGCAAACAATATTTCCTAGCAAGGATGTGTCGCACTTACATCCTTTTGAGGTGAATACGAGGTATACATAAGACTACACAATGAATATTACATCTTATTACGAAACATAGAAATGAAATGCGACATCTCGTTTTAAGAAGTATTAGTACTCTATTGCTGCGATACGCAGACATCTGCAAACAATATTTCCTAGCAAGGAAGTGCCGCATTTAAATTCTTTTGAAGTGTATACGAGGTATACATGACACTTCGCAATGAGTATCTTATCATGAAGCATAGGAATGAGATGCGATATCGCGTTTTGAGAAGCATTAGAACTCTATTGCTACGATACGTAGACATCTGCAAACGCTATTTCCTAGCATGGAAGTTTCGCATTTACATTCTTTTGAAGTGAATTCGAGGTATACATGACACTTCGCAATGAATATTATATCTTATGATGAAACATAGAAATGAGATGCGATATGGCGATTCAAGAAGCATTAGAACTCTATTTCTTCGATACGTAGATATCTGCAAACCTTATTTCCAAGGAAGGAAGTGTCGCAGTTACATTCTTTTGAAGTGAATACGAGGTGTCACGTCCGGCGAAACTATTTTCCGTTGCTCCGGAGGCTTTACTACACGATCCTATTTTTCGGTAATTCGGTCCGCGGGAACGCGTTAAGTCCTGGTCCGACAATTTCGGCTGGCGCGACACTAGCGAAAACGCTCGCGATAATAAGGGAATGACCCTACCTTTCGAAGACTTCTCTCTCGATTTGTACGTAGAAACGGCGTGGAGGATCGTTCGCTGGGATCGTAGCGGATTTCGTTCTGCTGGCTGCTACGGAAATCTCGATCAGTCGCCAGCGAAGAGGAGGACGGCGGTCGGAATTCAACGATAATGCTGAATGTGGCAGAATCGACGTGATGCGTCGTGGTGTCTGGATCGGAAGCGTTGACGGTCGCTTCGGAAAGCGGCGTCTGGGCTGGTGTGAAGGCAGGTCGCTGGTATACGAGGACTCTCGGAACGCCCTCCAAATATTCACGCACAAGTGATCGCATGAAGTTCTTCCTACTCGCACGTCGCGTTCTTCGCAAACCGGAAGCACGATTCGTTCACCAGGTTTTTCTGTACTTTCGACTAAGATCTGAAGGATATGCGGCGGTCTCAACGATCGGTCAAGCCGATTTCTATACTCCTTCAATTTGATGAAGAGCAACCCCAGTTGTATGGAAGAACCCGTGGAAGAATTCGTAGTTAAATGTAATGTTAAAAGTAGAACTAGTATTGTAAACACTTGATAAAATTAATGGATGTGGAGATATTAGACTTGGTAAAAGAACTTGTACTTGGATATAGTAAAAGTAAAAATAAAATATATTCTAGATTTAAAGTATACAAGAACTGGAATTATTCTAAGACTAAGACTAAGTTAAAATGGAGATAGAAATACGATGCCTGAACTCCACATTGAGGTGGCTAACGATCTAGAACTAGAAGTTTCGACTCCTCGCTAGGAGATCTCGAGTCAGAGTGTGTGCTCTGGAGACGCGTCTCTGACCTCCACGGTTCGCGGGGCGCTACGGTCGCGGAGGCTCGTGGTAGGGAGATCGCGGTCCCGCGAGTGGAGGACTCACGTCTCGAGGCGGACAGCGCGCGGTCCAGCGAGTGGGGACTCGCGGCTCGTGGTGGGGCTAGCGGCGTATGCCGCTGGCCGGACGCATCTTACTTAGTGTAACTTAAATCTAGGAATTCTTATATATGCGTCATGATATGGTATGTATGTCCTAGCTTGGAAGTAATATATAGGTTCTAGCAGATCCTGTTCCCCGAATAGGAAAAGGCCCCATTCAGGTGATGGGCTGCGGCTACGTCTTCCTGCAGGACGGAATCCTCGGTGCGAGAGAGATAGGGCTGCCCGTCCTTGGTGCGGGCGAGACAAGTATACTCGGTGGTGCGAGTGAGACACTGGTACCCGGTACGAGCGGGACATGTATACTCGGCAGTGCGTGTGAGGCAGCAGAACTCGGTGTGAGTGAGCACGTGCAGGTATGCGCGCGCGAAAACTTCCAGTTGCTGGTTCTGCAGGCGAGTTAGGCTGGTTGCATGCGTCCAGGGGTTGATGCTGGGGGGTGCGAGGAGGTTCCTTTCTAGGAAATTACGTTCCCAGATATCTCTGTATCGAAGCTATAGAGTACTAATGCCCCTCAAAACGCCATATCGCATCTCAATTCTATGTTTCGTGATAAGATATAATATTCATTGTTGAGTGTTATCTATACCTCTCATTCACTTCAAATGAATGTAAATGCGACACTTCCTTGCTAGGAAATAGCGTTTGTAGATGTATCGACTATGTATCGTAGAAATAGAGTTCTAAAGCTTCTTAAAACGCGCTATCGCATTTCATTTCTATGATTCATGATAAGATATAATATTCATTGCGAAGTGTTATGTATTCCTCGCCTACACTTGAAATGTATGTAAATGCCACACTTCCTTTCTAGGAAATAGCGTCTGCAGATGTCTACGTATCGTAGCAATATAGATCTAAAATCTATATTAAAACGCTCTTTTTAAAACGTGATATCGCATCTCAATTCTATTTTTCGTGATTAGATATAATATTCATTGCGACGTGTCATGTATACCTCGTATTCACTTCAAAAGAATGTAAATGCGACACTTCAGTGCTAGGATATAGCGTTTGCAGATGTCTAGGTATCGTAGCAATAGAGTTCTAATGCATCTTAGATCGCGATATCGCATCTCATTTCTATGTTTCGTGATAAGTTATAATATTCATTCCGAAGTGTCCTGTAAACCTCGAATTCACTTCAAAAGAATGTAATTGCGAATCTTCCTTGCTAGGAAATAGCGTTTGCAGATGCCTACGTATCGTAGCAATAGTGTTCCAATGCGTCTTATATCGCGATATCGCATCTCATTTCTATGTCTCGTGATAAGATATAATATTCATTGCGAAGTCTCATGTATACCTCGTATTCACTTCAAAAGAATGTAAGTGCGATACTTCGATGCTAGGAAATAGCATTTGCAGATGTCTCCGCATCGAGGCCATAGAGTTCTAATGCTTCTTAAAACGCGATATCGAATCTCATTTCTGTGTTTCGTGATAAGATACAATATTCATTGCGAAGTGTCATGTACACCTCGTATTCACTTCAAAATAATGTAAATGCGACACTTCCATGCTAGGAAATAGCGTTTGCAGATGTCTACGCATCGAGGCCATAGAGTTCTAATGCTTCTTACAACGCGATATCGCATCTCTCTTCTATGTTTCATGATAAGATATAATATTCATTGCGAAGTGTCATGTACGTCTCGTATTCACTACAAAAGAATGTAAACGCGAATCTTCCTTGCTAGGAAATAGCATTTGCAGATGCCTACGTATCGTAGCAATAGTGTTCTAATGCTTCTTAAATCGCGATATCGCATCTCATTTCTATGTTTCATGATAAGATATAATATTCATTGCGAAGTGTCATGTATACCTCGTATTCAATTCAAAAGAATGTAAATGCGACTATTGCCTGCTAGGAAATAGCGTTTGCAGATGTCTACGTATAATAGCAATAGATTTCTAATGCTAATTAAATCCCGATATCGCATCTCATTTCTATGTTTCGTGATATGATATAATATTCATTGCGAAGTGTCATGTACACCTCGTATTCACTTCAAAAGAATGTAAATGCGACAATTCCATGCTAGGAAATAGCGTTTGCAGATGTCTACGTATCGAGGCAATAGTGCTCTAATGCTTCTTAAAACGCGATATCGCATCTCATTTCTATGTTTGATGATAAGATATAATATTCATTACGAAGTGTCATGTATACCTCGTATTCACTACAAATCAATGTAAATGCGACACTTCCTTGCTAGGAAATAGCGTTTGCAGATGTCTACGTATCGCAGCAATAGAGTGCTAATCCTTCTTAAACCGCGATATCGCATCTCATTTCTATGTTTCGTGATAAGTTATAATAATCATTGCGAAGTGCCATGTATACCTCGTATTAGCTTCAAAAGAATATAAAAACGACACTTCCATGCTAGGAAATAGCGTTTGTAGATGTCTACGTATCGTAGCTATAGTGTTCTAATGCTTCTTAAATCGCGATATCGCATATCATTTCTATGTTTCATGATAAGATATAATATTCGTTGCGAAGTGTCATGTACACCTCCTCTTCACTTCAAAAGAATGTAAATGCGACACTTCCTTTCTAGGAAATAGCGTTTGCAGAGGTCTATGTATCGTAGCAATAGAGTTCTAACGCTTCTTAAAACGTGATATCGCATCTCATTCCTATGTTTGATGATAAGATATAATATTCATTGCGAAGTGCCATGTATACCTCGTATTAGCTTCAAAAGAATATAAAAACGACACTTCCATGCTAGGAAATAGCGTTTGCAGATGTCTACGTATCGTAGCAATAGAGTTCTAATGCTTCTTAAATCGCCATATAGCATTTCATTTCTATGTTTCATGATTAGATATAATATTCACTGTGCAGTGTTATGTATATCTCGTCTACACTTCAAATGAATACAAATGCGACACTTCTTTCTAAGAAACTACGTTTCCAGATGTCTACGAATCGAATCAAGAGGGTTCCTATGCTCCTTAAAACGCGATATCGCATCCCATTTCTATGTCTCATAATTAGATTTAATATTCGTTGTGAAGTGTCATGTATTCCTCGTCTACACTCAAAGAGAATGTAAATGCGACACTTCCTTGCTAGTAATTAGAGTTTGCAGATGTCTACGTATCGAAGCAATAGTGTTCTAATGCTTCTTAAAACGCAATATCGCATCTCACTTCTATGCTTCATGATAAGATATAATATTCATTATGAAGTGTCATGTATACCATGTATTCACTTCAAAAGGATGTAAATACGACACTTCCTTGCTAGGAAATAGCGCTTCCAGATGACTACAGTATGGAAACAATAGAGTTTTAGTCCTTCTTAAAACGAGATGTCGCATCTCATTTCTATGTTTCGTGATAAGGTATGATATTCAATATGGAGTGTCATGTATACCTCCCATTCACTTCAAAAGAATCTAAATGCGACACTTCCTTGCTAGGAAATAGCGTTGGCAGGCGTTTACGTATCGTAGCAATGGAGTTCTAATGCTTCTAAAACCGCGATATCGCATCTCATTTCTTTGTTTCGTGATAAGATATAATATTCATTGCATAGTGTCATGTACACCTCGTATTCACTTCAAATGACTGTAAATGGGACACTTCCTTGCTAGGAAATATCCTTTGCAGATGTTTCCGTATCGAGGTAATAGGGTTCTAATGCTTCTCAAAACGGGAAATCGCATCACATTTCTATGTTTCGTGCTACGGTATAATATTCGTTGTGGAGTGTTATGTATACCTCGTATTCACTTCAAAAGGATGTAAATGCGACACATCCTTGCTAGGAAATAGCGTTTGCAGATGTCTACCTATCGAAGAAATTGTGTTCTAATGCTTCTTTAAACGGGATATCGCATCTCATTTCTATGTTTCATGATAAGATATAATATTCTTTGCGAAGTTTCACTTATACCTCGCATACACTTCAAATGAATGTAAATGCGACACTTCCTTTCTATAGGAAATAGCGTTTACAGATGTCTACGTATCGAAGCAATAGAGTTCTAATGCTTCTTAAAGCGGGATATCGCATCCCATTTCTATGTTTCATGATAAGATAAAATATCTACTGCGAAGTGCCATGTATACCTCGTATTCACTTGATAAGAATGTAAATACGACACTTCCTTGCTAGGAAATAGCGTCTCCAGATATATACGTATCGTAGGAATAGAGTTCTAATGCTTCTTAAATCGTGATATCGCATTTCATTTCAATGTTTCATGATAAGATATAACATTCATTGCGAAGTGTCATGTATACCTCGTATTCACATCAAACGAACGTAAATGCGACACTTCCTTGCTAGGAAGTAGCCTTTGCAGATGTCTACGTATCGAAACAATTGAGTTCTAACGCTTCTTAAAACGCGATATCGCATCTCATTTCGATGCTTCATGATAAGGTATAATATTAATTGCGAAGTGTCACTTATACCTCGTATTCACTTCAAAAGAATGTAAATGCGGCACTTCCTTGCTAGGAAATAGCGTTTTCAGATGTCTACGTATCGTAGCAGTAGAGATATAACGCTTCTTAAAACGCGATACCGCATCTCATTTCTATGTTTCATGATAAGATATAATATTCATTCCGAAGTGTAATGTATACCTCGTATTCGCTTCAAAAGAATGTAAATGCGACACTTCCTTCCTAGGAAATAGCGTTTGCAGATGTCTACGTATCGAAGCAATAGGATTCTAATGCTTCTTAAATCGCGAGATCGCATCTCATTTCTATGTTTCATGATAAGATATAATATTCATTGGGCAGTGTTATGGATTCCTCGTCTACAGTAACAAATGAATGTAAATGCTACACTTACTTTCTAGGAAATAGCGTTTCCAGGTGTCTACGTACCGAAACAATAGAGCTCCAATGCTTCTTAAAACGGCATGTCGCATCTCATTTCTATGTTTCATGATAAGATACAATATTCGTTTCGAAGTCTTATGTATACCTCGTCCACACTTCAAAACAATGTAAATGCCACACTTCCTTGCTAGGAAATGCGTTAGCAGATGTCCATGTATCGATGCAATATAGTTCTAATGCGTCTTAAAACTCGATATCGCATCTCATTTGTGTGATTCATGATTAGATGCAATATTCATTGCGAAGTGCTACATATACCCTGTCTACACTTCAAAAGAATGTAAATGCCATACTTCCTTGCTAGGAAATATGCTTCCAGATGTCAGCGCGTCGAGGCAATAGAGTTCTAATGCTTCTTAAAACGCGATATCGCATCTCACTTCTATGTTTCATGATAAGATATAATATTCATTGCGAAGTGTCATGTATACCTCGTATTCACTTCAAAAGAATGTAAATGTGACTATTCTTTGCTAGGAAATAGCGTTTGCAGATGCCTACGTATCGTAGCAATAGAGTTCTAATGCTTCTTAGATCCAGATATCGCACCTCATTTCCATGTTTCGTGATAAGTTATAATTTTCATTCCTAAGTGTCACGTATACCTCGTATTCACATCCAAAGTATGTAAATCCGACACTTGCTTGCTAGGAAATAGCGTTTGCAGATGTGTACGTATCGCAGCAATAGATTTCTAATGCTTCTTAAATCGCGATATCGCATCTCATTTCTATGCTTCGTTATAAAGTATAATATTCATTGTGGAGTGTTACGAATACCCCGAATTCACTTCAAAAGAATGTAAATGCGACACTTCCTTGCTAGGAAATAGCGTTTGCAGATCTCTACGTATCGTAGAAATAGAGTTCTAATGCTTCTTAAAACGCGATATCGCATCTAATTTCTATGCTTCATGATAAGATACAATATTCCTTGCGAAGTGTCATGTATACCTCGTACTCACTTCAAAAGAATCGCGTTTTGAGAAGCATTAGAACTCCACTGCTACGATACGTAGACATCTGCAAACGTAACATCCTAGCAAGGAAATGTCGCATTTACATTCTTTTGAACGGAATACGAGGTATACACAACCCTCCACAATGTATATTATACCTTATCACGAAACATAGATATGAGATGCGATATCGCGATATAAAAAGCTGAAGCGGCATGCTTCAGGTAGCTATAGAATAAAGGAGGAAGAAAGAAAGGAAGGTAAAGATAGGGGAAGAACTTTTCGTACTGGGCCCGCTAGTGGACTCATCAGTAAGGCTTCCTAGCAGACCCTGCCTTAGACGCTGGGATATTAGGGACATTTCAGAACTTCTATATATTGGAAAGGAGAGGCTAGCGAGTACTTTCAGGAAATTGTTGGCTGTGCTGTCCCTCTAGTGGCGATAGTCGAAAGGTCGCCACAAAGCATTGGAAATCTATTGCTTCGATACGGAGACATCTGCAATCGCTATTTCCTAGCCAGGAAGTGTTGCATTTACATTCTTTTGAATTGAATACGAGGTATACATGTCACTCCGCAATGAATATCATATCCCATCTTGAAACATAGAAATGAGATGTGATACCGCGTTCTAAGAAGCATTAGAACTCTATAGCTAAGATAAGTAGACATCTGCAAACGCTATTTCCTAGCAAGGAAGTGTCGCAGTTACATTCGTTTGAAGTGTATGCGAGGTATAAGTGACACTTCGCAATGAATATTATATCTTATCATGAAACATAGAAATGAGTTGCGGTATCGCGTTTTAAGATGCATTAGAACTCTATTGCTACGATACATAGAAATCTGGAAACGCTATTTTCTAGCAAGGAAGTTTCACATTTACAATCTTTAGAAGTGAATACGAGGTATACACGACACTTCGCAATTAATATTATATCTTATCATGAATCATAGAAAAGAGATGCGATATCTCATCTTAAGAATCATTAGAACTCTTTTGCTTCGATACGTCGTCAGCTGCCAACGCTATTTCATAGCAAGGAAGTGTCGCATTTACATTCATTTGAAGTGTATCCGAGGTATTCATGACACTTCGCAATGAATATTATATCTTATCATGAAACATAGTAATGAGATGCGACGTCTCGTTTTAGGAAGCATTAGGACGCTATTGCTACGATACGTAGACATCTGCAAACGCTACTTCCTGGCAAGGAAGTGTCGCATTTACATTCCTTTGAAGTGAATACGAGGTATGCATAACACTCCAGAATGAATATTATATCTTAGCATAAAACATAGAAATGAGATGCGATATCGCGTTTGGAGAAGCATTAGAACATTGTTGCTACGATTCGTACACATCTGAAAACGCTATTTCCTAGCAAGGAACTGCCGCATTTACATTCATTTGAAGTGTATGCGAGGTGTAAGTGACACATCGCAATGAATATTATATCCTATCATGAAGCATAGAAATGAAATGCGATATGGCGATTTAAGAAGTATTGGAACTTTATTGCTTCAATGCGGGGATACCTGCAAGCGCAGTTTCCTAGCAAGGAAGTGTCTCATTTACATTCTTTTGATATGAATACGAGGTATACATTACACTTCGCAATGAATATTATATCTTATCATGAAACATAGAAATGAGATGCGGTATCTCGTTTTAGGAAGCACTAGAACACTATTGCTTCTATACGTAGACATCTGCAAACGCTATTTCCTAGCAATGAAGTGTCGCATTTATATTCATTTGAAGTGTGTGCGAGGTGTACATGGCACTTCGCGATGAATACTATATCTTATCATGAAACATAGAAAAGAGATGCGATATCTCGTCTTAAGAATCATTAGAACTCTTTTGCTTCGATACGTCGTCAGCTGCCAACGCTATTTCATAGCAAGGAAGTGTCGCATTTACATTCATTTGAAGTGTTTCCGAGGTATTCATGACACTTCGCAATGAATATTATATCTTATCATGAAACATAGTAATGAGATGCGACGTCTCGTTTTAGGAAGCATTAGGACGCTATTGCTACGATACGTAGACATCTGCAAACGCTACTTACTGGCAAGGAAGTGTCGCATTTACATTCCTTTGAAGTGAATACGAGGTATGCATAACACTCCAGAATGAATATTATATCTTAGCATAAAACATAGAAATGAGATGCGATATCGCGTTTGGAGAAGCATTAGAACATTGTTGCTACGATTCGTACACATCTGCAAACGCTATTTCCTAGCAAGAAACTGCCGCATTTACATTCATTTGAAGTGTATGCGAGGTGTAAGTGACACATCGCAATGAATATTATATCCTATCATGAAGCATAGAAATGAAATGCGATATGGCGATTTAAGAAGTATTAGAACTTTATTGCTTCAATGCGGGGATACCTGCAAGCGCAGTTTCCTAGCAAGGAAGTGTCTCATTTACATTCTTTTGAAATGAATACGAGGTATACATTACACTTCGCAATGAATATTATATCTTATCATGAAACATAGAAATGAGATGCGGTATCTCGTTTTAAGAAGCACTAGAACACTATTGCTTCTATACGTAGACATCTGCAAACGCTATTTCCTAGCAATGAAGTGTCGCATTTATATTCATTTGAAGTGTGTGCGAGGTGTACATGACACTTCGCGATGAATACTATATCTTATCATGAAACATAGAAAAGAGATGCGATATCTCGTCTTAAGAATCATTAGAACTCTTTTGCTTCGATACGTCGTCAGCTGCCAACGCTATTTCATAGCAAGGAAGTGTCGCATTTACATTCATTTGAAGTGTATCCGAGGTATTCATGACACTTCGCAATGAATATTATATCTTATCATGAAACATAGTAATGAGATGCGACGTCTCGTTTTAGGAAGCATTAGGACGCTATTGCTACGATACGTAGACATCTGCAAACGCTACTTCCTGGCAAGGAAGTGTCGCATTTACATTCATTTGAAGTTTAGACGAGGAATACATAACACTTCGCAATGAGCATTATATCTTATCACGAAAATAGAATTGAGATGCGATATCTCGTTTTTAGAAGCATTAGAACTCTATTGCTTCGATACGTAGATATATGCAAACGCTATTTTCTAGCATGGAAGTGTCGCGTTTACAATCATTTGAAGTGTATGCGAGGTATATATGACACTTCGCAATGAATATTATATCTTATAATGACACATAGAAGTCAGATGCGATATCACGTCTTCAGAAGCATTAGAACACTATTGCTACGATACTTAGGTATCAGCAAACGCTATTTCCTAGCAAGGAATTGTCGCATTTACATTCTTTTGAAGTGAATACGAGCTATACATGACACTTCGCAATTAATATTATATCTTATCATGAAACATAGAAATGAGTTGCGATATCCCGTTTTAAGAAGCATTAGAACTATATTGTATCGATACGTAGATATCTGCAAACGATCTTACCTAGCAAGGAAGTGTCGCATTTGCATTCATTTGAAGTGTATGCTAGGTATACATGACACTTCACAATGAATATTATATCTCATCATGAAACATAGGAAAGAGGAGCGACATTGCGTTATAAGAAACATTAGAACTCTACTGCTACGATACATAGACATCTGCAGACGCTATTTCTTAGCAAGGAAGAGTCGCATTTACATTCTTTTGAAGTGAATACGGGGTATACATAACACTCCACTATGAATATTATATCTTTTCATGATACATAGAAATGAGATGCGATATCGCGCTTGAGAAGCGTTAGAACTATATTGCTACGATACGTAGTCATCGGCAAACATTATTTCCTAGCAAGGGAGTGTCGCATTTACATTCTTTTGAAGTGAATAAAACCTATACATGACACTTCGCAAAGAATATTATATCTTATCATGAAACATAGAAATGAGTTGCGATATCTCATTTTAAGAAGCATTAGAACTATGTTTCTTCGTTACGTAGACATCAGCAAACGCTACATCTTAGCAAGGAAGGGTCGCGTTTACATACTTTTGAAGTGAATACGAGGTATACATGACACTTCGCAATGAATACTATATCTTATCATGAAACATAGAAATGAAATGCCGTATCGCGTTCTAAGAAGCATTAGAACTCTATTGCTACGATACGTAGATACCGGCAAATGCTATTTCCTAGCAAGGGAGTGCGAACTTACATTCTTTTTAAGTGAAAAAAAGCTATACATGACACTTCGCAATGAATATTATATCTTATCACGAAACATAGAAATGAGATGCGATTTCGCGCTTTAGGAAGCATTAGAACACCTTTGCTACGATACGTAGACATCTGCAAACGCTACTTCCTAACGATAAAGTGTCGCATTTACATTCTTTGAAGAGAATATGAGGTATACATGACACTTCGCAATTAATATTATATCTTATCGTGAAACATAGTAATGGGATACGATATCGCATTTTAAGAAGCGTTGGAACACTATTGCTACGATACGTAGACATCTGCAAACGCTACTTCCTAGCAAGGAAGTGTCCCATTTACATACAATTGAAGTGAAAGCGAGGTATACATAATACTGCACAATGAGTATTATATCTTGTCATGAAACATAGAAATGAGATGCAATATCGCGATTTAAGAAGTTTTTGAACTCTATTGCTACGATACGTAGACATCTGCAAACGCTATTTCCTAGCCAGGAAGTGTCGCATTTACGTTCTATTGAAGTGAATACGAGGTATACATAACACTACACAATGAATATTATATCTTATCATAAAACACAGAAATGAGATGCGATAACTCGTTTTAAGAAACTATAGAACTCTATTGCTACGATACGTAGACATATGGAAACGCTATTTCCTAGAAAGGAAGCGTCGCATTTACATTCATTTTAAGTGTAGACGAGATATACATAAGACTGCACAATGAATATTATATCTTAACATGAAGCGTAGAAGTGAGGTGCGATATCGCGGTTTTTGAAGCATTAGAACACTGTTGCTTCCATACGTAGACATCTGCCATCGCTATATCCCAGCAAGGAAGTGTCGCATTTACATTCATTTGAATCGAATACAAGGTGTAGATGACACTTCGCAATTAACATTATTTCTTATCATGAAACATAGAAATGGTATGCGATATCGCGATATAAGATGTATTAGAAATCTATTGCTTCGAAACGTATACATCTGCCAACGCTATTTTCTAGCAAGGAAGTGTCGCGTTTACATTCTTTTGAAGTGAATACGAGGTATACATGACGAATCGCAATGAATATTATATCTTATCATGAAACATTGAAATGAGATGCGATGTCGCGTATTAAGAAGCATTAAAATTCTATTGCTACGATACGTAGACATCTGGAAACGCTACTTCCTGGAAAGGAAGTGTCGCATTTACATTTATTTGAAGTGTAGAAAAGGAATACATAACACTTCGCAATGAATATTATATCACATCATGAAGCATAGAAATGAGATGTGATATATCGGTTTAAGAAGCATTAGAACACTACTTCTTCGTTACGTAGACATCTTGAAACGCCATTTCCTAGCAAGGAAGTGTCGCCTTTACATTCATTTGAAGTGTATGCGAGGTATACATAACACTCCGCAATGAATATTATTTTTTATCATGAAACATAGAAGTGAGATGCGATATCTCGTTTTAAGAAGCATTAGAACTCGATTGCTTCGGTATGTAGACATCTGCAAACACTATTTCCTAGCAAGGGAGTGTTGCATTTACATTCTTTTGAAGTGAATAAAAGCTATACATGGCACATCGCAATGTATATTATATCTTATCATGAGACAATAGAAATGATATGCGATATCGCGTTTTAGGAAGCGTTAGAAATCTATTGGTACGATACGTAGACATCAACAAAAGCTGTTTCCTAGCAAGGAAGTACATTCGCATGTACATTCATTTGAAGTGTATGCGAGGTATAAGTGACACTTCGCAATGAATATTATATCTTATCATCAGCCATAGAAATGAGATGCGATGTCGCATTTTAAGAAGCGTTAGAACTCTATTGGTACGATACGTAGACATCTGCAAACGCTATTTCCTAGCAAGGAAGTGTCGCATTTACTTTCATTTGAGGTGTATGCGAGGCGTACATAACACTTAGCAATGAATATTATATCTTATCATGAAGCATAGCAATGTCATGCGATATCGCGATTTAAGAAGCATTAGAACTCTATTGCTACGACACGTAGACATCTGCAAACGCTATTTCCTAGCAAGGAAGTGTCGCATTTACTTTCATTTGAGGTGTATGCGAGGAATTCATGACACTTCGCAATTAATATTATATCTTATCATGAAACATAGAGGTGAGATGCGATATCGCGTTTTGAGAAGCATAAGAACTCTATTGCTTCGGTACGTAGACATCTGCAAACTTTATTTCCTAGCAAGGAAATGTCGCAGTTACACTCTTTTGAAGTGAATACGAGGTATACATGACACTTTGCAACGAATATTATATCTTATCATGAAACATAGAAATGAGATGCAATATCGCGATTTATGGAGCATTAGATCTCTATTGCTTGCATAAGTAGCAATCAGAAAACGCTACTTCCTAGCAAGGAAGTGTCCCATTTACATTCTCTTGAAGTGTAGAAGTGGAATACATAACACATCGCAATGAATATTATTTCTTATCGTGAAACATAGAAATGAGATGCGATATCGAGATTTAAGAAGCATTATAACACTATTGCTACGACACGTAGACATCTGCAAACGCTATTTCCTAGGAAGGAAGTGTCGCATTTACATCCTTTTGAGGTGAATACGAGGTATAAATAACACTCCACAATGAATATTATATCTTATCATGAAACATAGAAATGAGATGCGATATCGCGTTTTGAGAAGCATCAGAACTCTATTGCTTCGGTACGTAGACATCTGCAAACTTTATTTCCTAGCAAGGAAATGTCGCAGTTACATTCTTTTGAAGTGAATACGAGGTATACATGACACCTTGCAACGAATATTATATCTTATCATGAAACATAGAAATGAGATGCAATATCGCGATTTAAGGAGCATTAGATCTCTATTGCTTGCATAAGTAGCAATCAGCAAACGCTACTTCCTAGCAAGGAAGTGTCCCATTTACATTCTCTTGAAGTGTAGACGTGGAATACATAACACATCGCAATGAATATTATTTCTTATCGTGAAACATAGAAATGTGATGCGATATCGCGATTTAAGAAGCATTATAACTCTGTTGCTTAGATACGTAGACAGCTGGAAACGCTATTTCCGAGAAAAGAAGTGTCGGATTTGCAATCATTTGAAGTGTAGACGTGGAATACATAACACATCGCAATGAATATTATATCTTATCATGAAACATAGAAATTAGATGCGACATCTCGTTTTAAGCAGCATTAGAACCATATTGTTTCGATACGCAGACATCTGCAGACGCTACTTCCTGGGAAGGAAGTGTCACATTTACATTCATTTGAAGTGTAGGCGGAGAATACATAACACTTCGCAGTGAATATTATGTGTTATCATAAAACATAGAATTGAGATGCGATATCTCGTTATAAAAAGCATTAGAACTCGATTACTACGGTAAGCAGACATCTGTCATCGCTATTTCCTAGCAAGGAAGTGTCGCATTTGAAGTGAATAGGAGGTATACATGACACTTCGCAATGAATATTATATCTTATCATGAGACATAGGACTGAGATGCGATATCGCGTTTTAAGAAGCATTAGAACTCTACTGTTTCGATACCTAGACATCTGGAAGCGCTACATCCTAGCAAGGAAGGGTCGCATTTATATTCAATTGAAGTGTATGCGAGGAATACATAAGACTCCACAATGAATATTATATCTTGTAATGAAAGATAGAAATGAGATGCGATTTCGCGATTTGGGAAGCATTTGAACTCTATTGCTTCACTACGTAGACATCTAGAAACGATGTTTCCTAGAGAGGCAGTCGCAACATGGCACATCGGAATGGATATTATATATTATCATGAAACATAGAAGTGTGATGCGGTATCGCGTTTTAAGAAGCATTAGAACTCTATTGCTACGATTGGTAGACATCTGCAAACAATATTTCCTAGCAAGGAAGTGTCGTATTTACATTTTCTTGAAGTGAATACGAGGTATACATAACATTCCACAATGAATATTATATCTTATCACGAAACATAGAAATGAAATGCGACATCTCGTTTTAAGAAGCATTAGAACACTATTGCTACGATACGTAGACATCTGCAAACGATATTTCCTAGCATGGAAGTGTCGCATTTACGTTCTTTTGAAGTGAATACGAGGTATACATGACACTTCACGATGAATATTATATCCTATCACGAAACATCGAAATGAGATGCGATATCGCGATTTAAGTAGCATTAGAACTCTATTGCTACGATACGTACACATCTGAATACGCTATTTCCTAGCAAGGAAGTGTCGCATTAACATTCGTTTGAAGAGAATACAAGGTATACATGACACTTCGCAATGAATATTATATCTTATCATGGAGCATAGGAATGAGATGCGATATCGCGTTTTGGGAAACATTAGAACTCTATTGCTACGATACGTAGACATCTGCAAACGCTATTTCCTAGCAAGGAAGATTCGCATTAACATTCATTTGAAGTGTAGACGAGGAATACATAACACTTCCCAATGAGTATTATATCATATCATGAGACATAGTAATGAGATGCGATATCTCGTTTTAAGAAGCATTAGAACTCTGTTTCTACGATACGTAGACATCTGCAAACGCTATTTAATGGCAAGGAAGAGTTGCGTTTACATTCTTTTGAAGTGAATGGGAGGTATACATGACACTTCGCAATGAAAATTATATCTTATCATGAAACATGGAAATGAGATGCGATATCGCATTTTAAGAAGCATTAGAGCTCTATTGTTTCGATACGTAGACATCTGCAAACTCTATATCTTAGCAAGGAAGTGTCGCATTTACATTCATTTGAAGTGTATGCGAGGTATACATGACACTTCGCAAAGAATATTATATCTTATCATAAAACATAGAAATGGGATGCGATATCGCGATTTAAGAAGCATTAGAACACCTTTGCATCGATACGTAGACATCTGCCAACGCTATTTCCTAACAAGGAAGTGTCGCATTTACATTCGTTTGAAGTGTATGCGAGGTACACATAACACTGCACAATGAATATTATATCTTATCATGAAAGATAGAAGTCAGATGCGATATCGCGTTTTAAGCAGTATTAGAACACTATTGCTACGATACGTAGACATCTGCAAACGCTATTTCCTAGCATGGAAGTGTCCATTTACTTTCTTTTGAAGAGAATACGAAGTATACGTGACATATCGCAATGAATATTATCTCTTATCGTGAAACATAGAAATGATATGCCATATCGCGTTATAAGAAGCATGAGAACTCTATTGCTTCGATACGTAGATATCTGGAGACGCTATTTCCAAGCATGGAAGTGTCGCATTTACTCTCTTTTGAATAGAAAGCGAGGTATACGTGACATTTCGCAATGAATATTATATGTTATCGTGAAACATCGAAATGTGATACGATATCGCGTTTTAAGAAGGATTAGAAGTCTACTGCTACGATACTTAGATATATGCGAACGCTCTTTCCTAGCAAGGAAGTGTCGCATTTACATTCTTTTGAAGGGAGTACGTGGTATGCATAGCACTTCGCAATGAATATTATATCTTATCAAGAAACGTAGATATGAGATGCGATATGACGATTTTAGAAGCATTAGAACACTATTTCCTCGATACGGAGACATCTGCAAACGCTATTTCGTAGCAAGGTATTGTCGCATTTAATTTCTTTTGAGGTGAATACGAGGAGTACATGACACTGCACATTGAATATTATATCTTATCATGAAACATAGGAATGTGATGCGATATCGCGTTTCGAGAAGCATTAGAACTCTATTGCTTCGATGCGTAGACATCTGCAATCGCTATTTCCTAGCAAGGAAGTGTCGCATTTACATTCATTTGAAGTGTATGCGAGGTATACATGACACTGCGCTGTGAATATTATATATTATCATGAAACATAGAAATGAGAAGCGATATGGCGATTTAAGAAGCATTAGATCCTTATTGCTTCGACACGCAGACATCTGCAAACGCTATTTCCTAGCAAGCAAGTGTCGCATTTACATTCATTTGAAGTGTATGCGAGGTATACATGACACTTCGCTGTGAAAATTATATATTATCATGAAACATAGAAATGAGAAGCGATATGGCGATTTAAGAAGCATTAGATCCCTATTGCTTCGACACGCAGTCATCTGCAAACGCTACTTCCTAGCAAGGAAGTGTCGCATTTACATTCACTTGAAGTGTATGCGAGGAATACAACACTGCACAATGAATATTATATCTTATCATGAAACATAGAAATGAAATGCGATATCGCGAATTAACATGTTTAGAACTCTATTGCCTCGATACGTAGACATCTGCAAACGCTATTTCCCAGCAAGGAAGTGTCGCATTTACATTCTTTTGAGGTGAATACGAGGTATACATTACACTGCACAATGAATATTATATCTTATCATGAAACATGGAAATGAGGTGCGATATCGCGATTTAAGAAGCTTTAGAACTCTTTTGCTTCGATACGTGATATCTGCAAACGCTATTTCCTAGCAAGGAACTGTCGCATTTACATTCGTTTGAAGCTTATGCGAGGTATACATGACACTTCGCAATGAATATTATATATTATCATGAAACATAGAAATGCGATGCGATATCGCGAATTAGCAAGCTTTAGAACTCTATTGCTTCTATACGTAGACATCTGCAAACGCTACTTCCTCGCAAGGAAGTGTCGCATTTTCATTCTTTTGAAAGGAATACGAGGTATACATGACACTTCGCAGTGAATATTACATATTATCATGAAACGTAGATATGAGACGCGATATGACGATTTAAGAAGCATTAGAAAACTATTGCTACGATACATAGACACCTGCAAACGCTATTTCCTAGCCAGGATGTGTCGCATTTACATTCATTTGGAGTGAATAGGAGGTATACATGACACTTCGCAATGAATATTATACCTTATCACGAAACATATATATCTGATGCGATATCGCGATTTAAGTAACATTAGAACACTGTTTCTGCGATGCGTAGGCATCTCCAAACGCTTTTTCCTAGCAAGGAATAGTCGCATTTACATTCTTTTGAGGTGAATACGAGGTATACATGACTCTTCGTAATGAGTATTATATCCTATCATGAAACATAGAAGAGAGATGCGATATCGCGTTTTAAGAAGCATTAGAACTCTATGGCCTCGATGCGGAGAAATCTGCAAACGCTATTTCCTAGCAAGCAATAGTCGCATTTACATTCTTTTGAAGTGAATACGGGGTATGCACGATACTTCGCACTGAATACTATATCTTGTCATGAAGCACAGAAGAGTGATGCGATATCGCGTTTTAAGAAGCATTAGAACCCTATGGCCTCGATTCGGAGACATCTGCAAACGCTATATCCTAGCATGGAAGTGTCGCACTTACATTCTTTTGAAGTGAATACGAGGTATACACGACACTTCGCAATGAATATTATACCTTATCACGAAACATAGGAATGAGATGCGATATAGCGATATAAGAAGCATTAGAACTCTATTGCTTCGATAGGGAGACATCTGCAGTCGCTATTTCCTAGCAAGGAAGTGTAGCATTTATATTCATTTGAAGTGAATACGAGGTATAAGTGACACTTCGCAATGAATAATGGATCTTATTATGATACATAGAAATGTGATGCGATATCGTGTTTTAAGAAGCTTTAGAACTCTATTGCTTCGATACGTAGACATTTGCAAACGCTATTACCTTGCAAGGAAGTATCGCGTTTACATTCCTTAGATGTGAATACGAGGAATACATGACACTTCGCAATGAATATTCTATCTTGTCATGAAACATAGAAATGAGATGCGATATCCCGTTTTAAGAAGTAATAGAACACTATTGCTTCGATACGCAGACATCTGCAATCGTGTTTTCCCAGCAAGGAAGACTCGCATTTACATTCATTTGAAGTGAATACGAGGTATAAGTGACACTTCGCAATGAATAATAGATCTTATCATAAAACATAGAAATGAGATGCGATATCGTGTTTTAAGAAGTTTTAGAACTCTATTGCTACGATATGTAGACATCTGCAACCGCTACTTCCAAACAAGGAAGTGTCGCATTTACATTCTTTTGAAGTGAATAGGGGTTATACATGACACTTCGCAATGAATATTATATCTTATCATGAAACATAGAAGTGAGATGCGATATTGCGTTTTAAGCAGTATTAGAACTCTATTGCTACGATACGTAGATATCTGGAGACGCTATTTCCTAGCAAGGAAGTGTCGCATTTACATTCTTCTGAAGTGAATACGAGGTATACATGACACTTCGCAATGAATATTATACCTTATCATGAAACATAGGAGTGTGATGCGATATCGCGTTTTATGAAGCATTAGAACCCTATTGTTGCGATACGTAGGCATTTGCAAACGCTATTTCCTAGCAAGGATGTTTCGCATTTACATTATTTTGAAGCGAATAGGAGGTGTACGTGACACTTCACAATGAATATTATAACTTATCATAAAACATAGAAGTGAGATGCGATATGGCGTTTTAAGCAGTATTAGAACTCTATTGCTACGGTACTTAGACATATGCAAACGCTATTTCCTAGCATGGATGTGCCGCATTTACTTTCTTTTGAAGTGAACACAAGGTATACGTGACATTTCGCAATGAATATTATAACTTATCACGAAACATAGAAATGAGTTGCGATATCGCGATTTAAGCAGCATAAGATCTTTATTGCTACGATACGTAGACATCTGCAAACGCTATTTCATAGCAAGGAATAGTCGCATTTACATTCTTCTGAAGTGAATACGAGGTATACATGACACTTCGCAATGAATATTATACCTTATCATGAAACATTGGAGTGTGATGCGATATCGCGTTTTATGAAGCATTAGAACCCTATTTTTGCGATACGTAGACATTTGCAAACGCTATATCCTAGCAAGGAAGTGTCGCATTTACATTCTTTTGAAGCGAATAGGAGGTGTACGTGACACTTCACAATGAATATTATACCTTATCATAAAACATAGAAGTGAGATGCGATATGGCGTTTTAAGCAGTATTAGAACTCTATTGCTACGGTACTTAGACATATGGAGACGCTATTTCCTAGCATGGATGTGCCGCATTTACTTTCTTTTGAAGTGAATACGAGGTATACGTGACATTTCGCAATGAATATTATAACTTATCACGAAACATAGAAATGAGTTGCGATATCGCGATTTAAGCAGCATAAGAACTTTATTGCTACGATACGTAGACATCTAAAAACGCTATTTCATAGCAAGGAATAGTCGCATTTACATTGTTATGAAGTGAATACGATGTATACATGGCACTTCGCAATGAATATTATATCTTATCATGAAACATCGAAATGAAATGCGATATCGCGTTTTGAGAAGCGTCAGAACTCTATTTCTACGATACGTAGACATCTGGAAACGCTGTTTCCTAGCAAGGGAGTGTCGCATTTACATTCTTTTGAAGTGAATGCGAGGTATATATAACACTGCACAATGAATATTATATCTTATCATGAAACATAGAAATGAGATGCGATATCGCGAAATAGCAAGCTTTAGAAATCTATTGCTTCGATACGTAGACATCTGCAGACGCTATTTCCTAGCAAGGAAGTGTCGCATGTACATTCAATTGAAGGTGTATGCGAGGTATACATGACACGTCGCACTGAATAATATATATCATCATGAAACATATAAATGAGAAGCGATATCGCGTTTTGAGAAGCATTAGAACTCTAATGCTTCGATACGTAGACATTTGCAAACGCTATTTCCTAGCAAGGAAGTGTCGCATTTACACTCTTTTGAGGTGGATACGGGGTATACATACACTGCACAATGAATACTATATCTTATCATGAAACACAGAAATGAGATGCGATATGGCGATTTTTAAAAGAAGCATTAGATGTCTATTGGTTCGATACGAAAGCATCTGCAAACGCTACTTCCTAGCAAGGAAGTGTCGCATTTACATTCTCTTGAAAGGAATACGATGTATACATGACACTTCGCAGTGAATATTATATCTTATCATGAAACATGGAAATGAGATGCGGTATGACGATTTAAAAAGCATTAGAACTCTATTACTTCGATACGTAGACATCTACAAACGCTATTCCTAGCAAGGAAGTGTCGCATTTACATTCTTTGAAGTGAGTACGAGGTATACATGACACTTCGCAATGAATATTATATCTTATCCCTGAAACAGAGAAACGAGATGCGACATCTCGTTTTAGGATGCATTAGATCTCTATTGCCAACGATACGTGGACATCTGCAAACGCTATATCCTAGCAAGGAAGTGTCGCATTTACATTCTCTTGAAGTGAGTACGAGGTATACATTGCACTTCGCAATGAATATTATATCTTATCATAGAAACATAGAAATGAGATGCGATTTCCCGTTTTTAGAAGCATTAGAACTCTATTGCAACGATACGTAGACATCTGCAAACGCTATTCCCTAGCAAGGAAGTGTCGCCATTTACATTCTTTTGAAGTGAATACGAGCTATACTTGACACTTCGCAATGAATATTATATCTTATCATGAAACAGAGAAATGAGATGCGACATCTCGTTTTAAGAAGCACTAGAACTCTATTGTTTCGATACGTAGACATCTAGAAACTCTAATTCCCAGCAAGGAAGTGTCGCAATTACATTCACTTGAAGTGAATACGAGGTATAAGTGAAACTTCGCAATGAATATTATATCTTATCATGAAACATAGAAATGAGATGCGATATCGCGTTTTATGTAGCATTAGAAACTCTATTGCTACGATACGTAGACATCTGCAAAAGCTATTTCCTAGGAAGGAAGTGTCGCATTTACATTCTTTTGAAGTGAATACGAGTAAAACATCACACTTCGCAATGAATATTATATCTTGTCATGAAGCATAGAAATGAGATGCGATATCCCGTTTTAAGAAGCATAAGAAATCTATTGCTACGTACGTAGATATCTGGAAACGATATTTCCTAGCAAGGAAGTGTCGCACTTACATTCCTTTGAAGTGAATAAGAGGCAAACATGACACTTCGCACTGAATATTATACCTTATCTGCGAAACATAGGAATGAGATGCGATATCGCGATTTAAGAAGCATTAGAACTCTGTCGCTTCGATACGGAGACATCTGCATTCGCTATTTCTTAGTAAGGAAGTGTCGCATTTACATTCATTTGAAGTGAATACGATGTATACATGACACATCGCCATGAACATTGTATCTTATCATGAAACATAGAAATGAGATGCGATATCCCGTCTATAGAAGCGTTAGAAATCTACCTCAACGATACGTAGACATCTACAAACGCTATTTCCTAGCAAGGAAGTGTCGCATTTACATTCCTTGAAGTGAGTGCGAGGTATACATGACACATCGCAATGAATATTATATCTTATCTGAACAGAGAAACGAGATGCGACATCTCGTTTTAGGATGCATTAGATCTCTATTGCCCACGATACGTGGACATCTGCAAACGCTATATCCTAGCAAGGAAGTGTCGCATTTACATTCTCTTGAAGTGAGTACGAGGTATACATTGCACTTCGCAATGATATTATATCTTATCATGAAAATAGAAATGAGATGCGATTTCCCGTTTTAGAAGCATTAGAACTCTATTGCAACGATACGTAGACATCTGCAAACGCTATTCCCTAGCAAGGAAGTGTCGCAATTACATTCACTTGAAGTGAATACGAGGTATAAGTGAAACTTCGCAATGTATATTATATCTTATCATGAAACATAGGAAATGAGATGCGATATCGCGTTTTAAGAAGCGTTAGAACTCTGTTGCTACGATACGTAGACATCTGCAAACGCTATTTCATAGCAGGGAATAGTCAGCATTTACATTCTTATGAAGTGAATACGAGGTATACATGACACTTCGCAATGAATATTATATCTTATCATGAAACAGGGAAATGAGGTGCGACATCACGTTTTAAGAAGCATTGAAATCTATTGTTTCGGTACTTAGACATCTGGAAACGCTATTTCCTAGCAAGTAAGTGTCGCATTTACATTCTTTTGAAGCGAATGCGAGGTATACATGACGCTTCGCAATGAATATTATATCTTACCATGAAACATAGGAATGAGATGCGATATCGCGATTTAAAATGCACTAGAACTTTGTTGCTACGATACGTAGACATCTGCAATCGCTATTACCTAGAAAGGAAGCGTCGCATTTACATTAATTTTAAGTGTATGCGTGGTATACATGACACTCCAAAATGAATATTATATCTTATCACGAAACATCGAAGTGAAATGCGACATCTCGTTTTAAGAAGCATTAGAACTCTGTTGCTACGATACGTAGACATCTGCAAACGCTATTTCCTAGCATGTAAGTGTCGCATTTACATTCTTTTGAAGTGAATACGAGGTATACATGACACTTCGCAATGAATATTATATCTTATCATGTAACATAGAAGTGTGATGCGATATCGCGTTTTAAGAAGCATTAGAACTCTATTGGTACGATACGTAGACATCTGCAAACGCTATTTCCTAGCATGGAAGTGTCTAATTTATATTCTTTTAAAGTGAATACGAGGTATACATAGCAACCTACAATGAATATTATATCTTATCACGAAACATAGAAATGAAATGCGATATCGCGTTTTAAGAAGCATTAGAACTCTATTGCTACGATACGTAGACATCTGCAAACGCTATTTCCTAGCATGCAAGTGTCGCATTTACATTCTTTTGAAGTGAATACGAGGTATACATAACACTCCACAATGAATATTATATCTGGTCATGAAACATAGAAATGAGATGCGACATCTCGTTTTAAGAAGCATTAGTACTCTATTGCTACGATACGTAGACATCTGCAAACGCTATTCCCTAGCATGGAAGTGTCTCATTTACATTCTTTTGAAGTGAATACGAGGTATACATGACACTCCGCAATGAATATTATATCTTATCATGAAACATAGAAATGAGATGCGACATCGCGTTTTGAGAAGCATTAGAACCCTATTGCTTCGATACGTAGACATCTGCAAACTCTAATTCCTAGCAAGGAAGTGTCGCATTTACATTGTTTTGAAGTGAATACGAAGTATGCATAACACTCTACAATGAATATTATATCTTATCACGAAACATAGAAATGAAATGCGACATCTCGTTTTAAGGAGCATTGGAACTCTATTGCTACGATACGTAGACATCTGCAAACTCTACTTCTAGCAGGGAAGTGTCGCAATTACATTCTTTTGAAGTGAATACGAGGTATACATGACACTTCGTAATGAATATTATATCTTATCATGAAACATAGAAGTGGTACGCGATATCGCGTTTTAGGAAGCATTAGAACTCTATTGCTACAATACGTAGACATCTGCAAACGCTATTTCCTAGCATGCAAGTGTCGCATTTACATTCTTTTGAAGTGAATACGAGGTATACATAACACTCCACAATGAATATTATATCCTATCATGAAACATAGGAATGAGGTTCTATATTGCGTTTTGAGAAGCATCAGAACTCTATTGCTAATATACGTAGACATCTGCAAACTCTATTTCCTACCATGGAAATGGCGCACTTTACATTCCATTGAAGTGAATACGAGGTATGCATAACATTACACAATGAATATTATACCTTATTACGAGACATAGATACGAAATACAACATCTCGTTTTAAGTAGCATTAGTACTCTATTGCTGTGATACGTAGACATCTGCAAACGCCATTTCCTCAGCATGTAAGTGTCGCATTTACATTCTTTTGAAGTGAATACGAGGGTATACATGACACTTCGCAATGAATATTATATCTTATCATGAAACATAGAAGTGAGATGCGATATCGCGTCTTCAGAAGCATTAGAATTCTATTGCTACGATACGTAGACATCTGCAAACTCTACTTCCTAGCAGGGAAGTGTCGCAATTACATTCTTTTGAAGTGAATACGAGGTATACATAACACTCCACAATGAATATTATATCTTATCATGAAACATAGGAATGAGGTGCTATATTGCGTTTTGAGAAGCATCAGAACTCTATTGCTAATATACGTAGACATCTGCAAACTCTATTCCCTACCAAGGAAATGTCGCATTTACATTCTATTGAAGTGAATACGAGGTACACATACACTCCACAATGAATAATATATCTTATCACGAAGCATAGAAATGAAATGCGGCATCTCGTTTTAAGAAGCATTAGAACTCTATTGCTACGATACGTAGACATCTGCAAACGCTATTCCTAGCATGGAAGTGTCTAATTTACATTCATTGAAGTGAATACGAAGTATACATAACACTCTACAATGAATATTATATCTTATCACGAAACATAGAAATGAAATGCGACTTCTCGTTTTAAGAAGCATCAGAACTCTATTGCTACGATACGTAGACATCTGCAAACGCTATTTCCTAGCATGGAACTGTCGCATTTACATTCATTTGAAGTGAATACGAGGTATACATGACAATTCGCAATGAATATTATATCTGATCATGAAACATAGAAATGGGAGGCAACATCGCGTTTTGAGAAGCATTAGAACTCTAATGCTAATATACGTAGACATCTGCAAACTTTATTTCCTAGCAAGGAAATGTCGCACTTACATTCCACTGAAGTGAATACGAGGTATACATAACATTACACAATGAATATTATATCTTACTACGAAACATAGAAATGAAATACGACATCTCGTATTAAGAAGCATTAGTACTCTATTGCTGTGATACGTAGACATCTGCAAACAATATTTCTAGCAAGGAAGTGTCGCATTTACATTCTTGTGAAGTGAAATCGAGGTATACATGACACTTCGCAATGAATATTATATCTGGTCATGAAACATAGAAATGAGATGCGACATTCGTTTTAAGAAGCATTAGAACTCTATTGCTACGATACGTAGACATCTGCAAACGCTATTTCCTAGCATGGAAGTGTCTCATTTACATTCTTTTGAAGTGAATACGAGGTATACATGACACCCCGCAATGAATATTATATCTTATCATGAGACATAGGAGTGAGATGCGATATCGCGTTTGAAGAAGCATTAGAACCCTATTTCTACGATACGTAGACATCTGCAAACCATATTTCCAAGCAACGAAGTGTCGCGTTTACATTCTTTTGATGTGAATACGAGGTATACATAACACTAAACAATGAATAATATATCTTATCACGAAACATAGAAATGAAATGCGACGTCTCGTTTTAAGAAGCATCAGAACTCTATTGCTACGATACGTAGACATCTGCAAACGCTATTTCCTAGCATGGAACTGTCGCATTTACATTCATTTGAAGTGAATACGAGGTATACATGACACTTCGCAGTGAATATTATATCTGATCATGAAACATAGAAATGAGATGCAACATCGCGTTTTGAGAAGCATTAGAACCCTATTGCTTCGATACGTAGACATCTGCAAACTCTACTTCCTAGCAGGGAAGTGTCGCAATTACATTCTTTTAAAGTGAATACGAGGTATACACGACACTTCGTAATGAATATTATATCTTATCATGAAACATAGAAGTGAGATGCGATATCGCGTTTTAAGAAGCATTCGAACTCTATTGCTACGATACGTAGACATCTGCATACAATATTTCCTAGCAAGGAAGTGTCGCATTTACATTCTTTTGAAGTGAATACGAGGTATACATAACACTCCACAATGAATAATATATCTTATCACGAAACATAGAAATGAAATGCGACATCTCATTTTAAGAAGCATTAGAACTCTATTGCTACGATACGTAGACATCTGCAAACGCTATTTACTAGCATGGAAGTGTCTAGTTTACATTCTTTTAAAAGGAATACGAGGTATACATGACACTTCGCAATGAATATTATATCTTATCACGAAACATAGAAATGAGATGCGATATCGCGATTTAAGTTGCATTAGGACTCTATTGCTACGATACGTGGACATCTGAATACGCAACTTCCTAGCAAGGAAGTGTCGCATTTACATTCGTTTGGAGAGAATACGAGGTATACATGACACTTCGCAATGAATATTATATCTTATCACGAAACATAGAAATGAAATGCGACATCTCGTTTTAAGAAGCATTAGGACCATTTTGCGGCGATACGTAGACATCTGCAAACGCTATTTCCTAGCAAGCATGTGTCGCATTTACATTCTTTTGAAGTGAGTACGACTTATACATAACACTTCGCAATGAATATTATATCTTATCACGAAACATAGAAATGAAATGCGACATCACCTGTGAAGAAGCATTAGGACTCCATTGCTACGATACATAGACTTCTGCCAACGCTATTTCCTAGCAAGGAATAGTCGCATTTACATTCTTTGAAGTGAATACGAGGTATACATGACACTTCGCAATGAATATTATATCTTATCACGAAACATAGAAATGAGATGTGATATCGCGATTTAAGTAGAATTAGAACTCCATTGCTACAATACGTAGACATCTGCAAACGCTATTTCCTAGCAAGGAATAGTTGCATTTACATTCATTGAAGTGAATACGAGGTATACATGACACATCGCAATGAATATCATATCTTATCATGAAACATAGAAATGAGATGCGATATAGCGTTTTAAGAAGTATTAGAAATCTATTGCTACGATACGTAGACATCTGCAGACGCTATTTCCTAGCAAGCAATAGTCGCATTTTCATTCTTTTGAGGTGAATACGAGGTATACATTACACTGCACAATGAATATTATATCTTATCATGAAACATGGAAATGAGATGCGATATCGCGATTTAAGAAGCTTTAGAACTCTTTTGCTTCGATACGTGATATCTGCAAACGCTATTTCCTAGCAAGGAACTGTCGCATTTACATTCGTTTGAAGCTTATGCGAGGTATACATGACACTTCGCAATGAATATTATATATTATCATGAAACATAGAAATGCGATGCGATATCGCGAATTAGCAAGCTTTAGAACTCAATTGCTTCGATACGTAGACATCTGCAAACGCTACTTCCTCGCAAGGAAGTGTCGCATTTTCATTCTCTTGAATGGATACGAGGTATACATGACACTTCGCTATGAATATTATATCTTATCATGCAACATAGAAATGAGATGCAATATGACGATTTAAGAAGAATTTGAGCTCTATTGCTTCGATACGTAGACATCTGCAAACGCTATTTCCTAGCAAGGAATTGCCGCATTTACATTCATTTGAAGTGTATGCGAGGTATACATAGCAGTTCGCAATGTATGTTATATATTATCATGAAACATAGTAATGGGTAGCGATATCATATTTTACGAAGATTTAGAACTCTATTTCTTCGATACGTAGACATCTGCAAACGCTATTTCCAAGCATGGAAGTGTCGCATTTACATTCTTTTGAGGTGAATACGAGGTATACATAACACTGCACAATGAATATTATATCTCATCATGAAACATAGAAATGAGATGCGATATCGCGATTTAAGAAGCATTAGAAATCTATTGCTTCGATACGTAAACATCTGCGAGCGCTACTTCCTAGGAAGGAAGTGTCGCATTTACATTCTTTTAAAAGGAATACGAGGTATACATGACACTTCGCAATGAATATTATATCTTATCACGAAACATAGAAATGAGATGCGATATCGCGATTTAAGTTGCATTAGGACTCTATTGCTACGATACGTGGACATCTGAATACGCAACTTCCTAGCAAGGAAGTGTCGCATTTACATTCGTTTGGAGAGAATACGAGGTATACATGACACTTCGCAATGAATATTATATCTTATCACGAAACATAGAAATGAAATGCGACATCTCGTTTTAAGAAGCATTAGGACCCTTTTGCTGCGATTCGTAGACATCTGCAAACGCTATTTCCTAGCAAGCATGTGTCGCATTTACATTCTTTTGAAGTGAGTACGACTTATACATAACACTTCGCAATGAATATTATATCTTATCACGAAACATAGAAATGAAATGCGACATCACCTGTGAAGAAGCATTAGGACTCCATTGCTACGATACATAGACTTCTGCCAACGCTATTTCCTAGCAAGGAATAGTCGCATTTACATTCTTTGAAGTGAATACGAGGTATACATGACACTTCGCAATGAATGTTATATCTTATCACGAAACATATAAATGAGATGCGATATCGCGTTATGAGAAGCATTAGAACTCTATTGCTACGATACATAGACACCTGAAAACGCTATTTCCGAGCAAGGAAGATTCGCATTTACATTCTTTTGAAGTTAATACGAGGTATACATGACACTTCGCAATGAATATTATATCTAATTATGAAACATAGAAGTGAGATGCGATATCGCGTTCTAAGAAGCATTAGAACTCTATTGCCTCGATTCGTAGACATCTGCAGACGCTATTTCCTAGCAAGGATGTGTCGCATTTACATTCGTTTGGAGTGAATAGGAGGTATACATGACACTTCGCAATGAATATTATACCTTATCACGAAACATATATATCTGATGCGATATCGCGATTTAAGTAACATTAGAACACTGTTTCTGCGATGCGTAGGCATCTCCAAACGCTATTTCCTAGCAAGGAATAGTCGCATTTACATTCTTTTGAGGTGAATACGAGGTATACATGACACTTCGTAATGAGTATTATATCCTATCATGAAACATAGAAGAGAGATGCGATATCGCGTTTTAAGAAGCATTAGAACTCTATGGCCTCGATGCGGAGAAATCTGCAAACGCTATTTCCTAGCAAGCAATAGTCGCATTTACATTCTTTTGAAGTGAATACGGGGTATGCACGACACTTCGCACTGAATATTATATCTTGTCATGAAGCACAGAAGAGTGATGCGATATCGCGTTTTAAGAAGCATTAGAACCCTATGGCCTCGATTCGGAGACATCTGCAAACGCTATATCCTAGCATGGAAGTGTCGCACTTACATTCTTTTGAAGTGAATACGAGGTATACACGACACTTCGCAATGAATATTATACCTTATCACGAAACATAGGAATGAGATGCGATATAGCGATATAAGAAGCATTAGAACTCTATTGCTTCGATACGGAGACATCTGCAGTCGCTATTTCCTAGCAAGGAAGTGTCGCATTTATATTCATTTGAAGTGAATACGAGGTATAAGTGACACTTCGCAATGAATAATAGATCTTATCATAAAACATAGAAATGAGATGCGATATCGTGTTTTAAGAAGTTTTAGAACTCTATTGCTACGATATGTAGACATGTGCAACCGCTACTTCCAAACAAGGAAGTGTCGCATTTACATTCTTTTGAAGTGAATAGGGGTTATACATGACACTTCGCAATGAATATTATATCTTATCATGAAACATAGAAGTGAGATGCGATATTGCGTTTTAAGCAGTATTAGAACTCTATTGCTACGATACGTAGATATCTGGAGACGCTATTTCCTAGCAAGGAAGTGTCTCATTTACATTCTTTTGAAGTGAATACGAGGTATACATGAAACTCCGCAATGAATATTATATCTTATCATGAAACATAGAAATGAGATGCGACATCGCGTTTTGAGAAGCATTAGAACCCTATTGCTTCGATACGTAGACATCTGCAAACTCTAATTCCTAGCAAGGAAGTGTCGCATTTACATTGTTTTGAAGTGAATACGAAGTATGCATAACACTCTACAATGAATATTATATCTTATCACGAAACATAGAAATGAAATGCGACATCTCGTTTTAAGGAGCATTAGAACTCTATTGCTACGATACGTAGACATCTGCAAACTCTACTTCCTAGCAGGGAAGTGTCGCAATTACATTCTTTTGAAGTGAATACGAGGTATACATGACACTTCGTAATGAATATTATATCTTATCATGAAACATAGAAGTGGTACGCGATATCGCGTTTTAGGAAGCATTAGAACTCTATTGCTACAATACGTAGACATCTGCAAACGCTATTTCCTAGCATGCAAGTGTCGCATTTACATTCTTTTGAAGTGAATACGAGGTATACATAACACTCCACAATGAATATTATATCCTATCATGAAACATAGGAATGAGGTTCTATATTGCGTTTTGAGAAGCATCAGAACTCTATTGCTAATATACGTAGACATCTGCAAACTCTATTTCCTACCATGGAAATGGCGCACTTACATTCCATTGAAGTGAATACGAGGTATGCATAACATTACACAATGAATATTATACCTTATTACGAGACATAGATACGAAATACAACATCTCGTTTTAAGTAGCATTAGTACTCTATTGCTGTGATACGTAGACATCTGCAAACGCCATTTCCTAGCATGTAAGTGTCGCATTTACATTCTTTTGAAGTGAATACGAGGTATACATGACACTTCGCAATGAATATTATATGTTATCATGAAACATAGAAGTGAGATGCGATATCGCGTCTTAAGAAGCATTAGAATTCTATTGCTACGATACGTAGACATCTGCAAACTCTACTTCCTAGCAGGGAAGTGTCGCAATTACATTCTTTTGAAGTGAATACGAGGTATACATGACATTTCGTAATGAATATTATACCTTATCATAAAAACATAGAAATGAGATGCAACATCGCGTTTTTAGAAGCATTAGAACCCTATTGCTTCGATACGTAGACATCTGCAATCGCTATTTCCTAGCATGGAAGTGTCGCATTTACATTCTTTTGAAGTGAATACGAGGTATACATAACACTCCACAATGAATATTATATCTTATCATGAAACATAGGAATGAGGTGCTATATTGCGTTTTGAGAAGCATCAGAACTCTATTGCTAATATACGTAGACATCTGCAAACTCTATTCCCTACCAAGGAAATGTCGCATTTACATTCTATTGAAGTGAATACGAGGTACACATAACACTCCACAATGAATAATATATCTTATCACGAAGCATAGAAATGAAATGCGGCATCTCGTTTTAAGAAGCATTAGAACTCTATTGCTACGATACGTAGACATCTGCAAACGCTATTTCCTAGCATGGAAGTGTCTAATTTACATTCATTTGAAGTGAATACGAAGTATACATAACACCCTACAATGAATATTATATCTTATCACGAAACATAGAAATGAAATGCGACTTCTCGTTTTAAGAAGCATTAGAACTCTACTGCTACGATACGTAGACATCTGCAAACGCTATTTCCTAGTATGGAAGTGTCGCATTTACATTCATTTGAAGTGAATACGAGGTATACATGACAATTCGCAATGAATATTATATCTGATCATGAAACATAGAAATGGGAGGCAACATCGCGTTTTGAGAAGCATTAGAACTCTAATGCTAATATACGTAGACATCTGCAAACTTTATTTCCTAGCAAGGAAATGTCGCACTTACATTCCACTGAAGTGAATACGAGGTATACATAACATTACACAATGAATATTATATCTTATTACGAAACATAGAAATGAAATACGACATCTCGTATTAAGAAGCATTAGTACTCTATTGCTGTGATACGTAGACATCTGCAAACAATATTTCCTAGCAAGGAAGTGTCGCATTTACATTCTTGTGAAGTGAATACGAGTAAAACATCACACTTCGCAATGAATATTATATCTTGTCATGAAGCATAGAAATGAGATGCGATATCCCGTTTTAAGAAGCATAAGAAATCTATTGCTACGGTACGTAGATATCTGGAAACGATATTTCCTAGCAAGGAAGTGTCGCACTTACATTCCTTTGAAGTGAATAAGAGGCAAACATGACACTTCGCACTGAATATTATACCTTATCGCGAAACATAGGAATGAGATGCGATATCGCGATTTAAGAAGCATTAGAACTCTGTCGCTTCGATACGGAGACATCTGCATTCGCTATTTCTTAGTAAGGAAGTGTCGCATTTACATTCATTTGAAGTGAATACGATGTATACATGACACATCGCCATGAACATTGTATCTTATCATGAAACATAGAAATGAGATGCGATATCCCGTCTATAGAAGCGTTAGAAATCTACCTCAACGATACGTAGACATCTACAAACGCTATTTCCTAGCAAGGAAGTGTCGCATTTACATTCCTTGAAGTGAGTGCGAGGTATACATGACACATCGCAATGAATATTATATCTTATCCTGAAACAGAGAAACGAGATGCGACATCTCGTTTTAGGATGCATTAGATCTCTATTGCCACGATACGTGGACATCTGCAAACGCTATATCCTAGCAAGGAAGTGTCGCATTTACATTCTCTTGAAGTGAGTACGAGGTATACATTGCACTTCGCAATGAATATTATATCTTATCATGAAACATAGAAATGAGATGCGATTTCCCGTTTTTAGAAGCATTAGAACTCTATTGCAACGATACGTAGACATCTGCAAACGCTATTCCCTAGCAAGGAAGTGTCGCAATTACATTCACTTGAAGTGAATACGAGGTATAAGTGAAACTTCGCAATGTATATTATATCTTATCATGAAACATAGAAATGAGATGCGATATCGCGTTTTAAGAAGCGTTAGAACTCTGTTGCTACGATACGTAGACATCTGCAAACGCTATTTCATAGCAGGGAATAGTCGCATTTACATTCTTATGAAGTGAATACGAGGTATACATGACACTTCGCAATGAATATTATATCTTATCATGAAACAGGGAAATGAGGTGCGACATCACGTTTTAAGAAGCATTGGAAATCTATTGTTTCGGTACTTAGACATCTGGAAACGCTATTTCCTAGCAAGTAAGTGTCGCATTTACATTCTTTTGAAGCGAATGCGAGGTATACATGACGCTTCGCAATGAATATTATATCTTACCATGAAACATAGGAATGAGATGCGATATCGCGATTTAAAATGCACTAGAACTTTGTTGCTACGATACGTAGACATCTGCAATCGCTATTACCTAGAAAGGAAGCGTCGCATTTACATTAATTTTAAGTGTATGCGTGGTATACATGACACTCCAAAATGAATATTATATCTTATCACGAAACATCGAAGTGAAATGCGACATCTCGTTTTAAGAAGCATTAGAACTCTGTTGCTACGATACGTAGACATCTGCAAACGCTATTTCCTAGCATGTAAGTGTCGCATTTACATTCTTTTGAAGTGAATACGAGGTATACATGACACTTCGCAATGAATATTATATCTTATCATGTAACATAGAAGTGTGATGCGATATCGCGTTTTAAGAAGCATTAGAACTCTATTGGTACGATACGTAGACATCTGCAAACGCTATTTCCTAGCATGGAAGTGTCTAATTTATATTCTTTTAAAGTGAATACGAGGTATACATAGCAACCTACAATGAATATTATATCTTATCACGAAACATAGAAATGAAATGCGATATCGCGTTTTAAGAAGCATTAGAACTCTATTGCTACGATACGTAGACATCTGCAAACGCTATTTCCTAGCATGCAAGTGTCGCATTTACATTCTTTTGAAGTGAATACGAGGTATACATAACACTCCACAATGAATATTATATCTGGTCATGAAACATAGAAATGAGATGCGACATCTCGTTTTAAGAAGCATTAGTACTCTATTGCTACGATACGTAGACATCTGCAAACGCTATTCCCTAGCATGGAAGTGTCTCATTTACATTCTTTTGAAGTGAATACGAGGTATACATGACACTCCGCAATGAATATTATATCTTATCATGAAACATAGAAATGAGATGCGACATCGCGTTTTGAGAAGCATTAGAACCCTATTGCTTCGATACGTAGACATCTGCAAACTCTAATTCCTAGCAAGGAAGTGTCGCATTTACATTGTTTTGAAGTGAATACGAAGTATGCATAACACTCTACAATGAATATTATATCTTATCACGAAACATAGAAATGAAATGCGACATCTCGTTTTAAGGAGCATTGGAACTCTATTGCTACGATACGTAGACATCTGCAAACTCTACTTCCTAGCAGGGAAGTGTCGCAATTACATTCTTTTGAAGTGAATACGAGGTATACATGACACTTCGTAATGAATATTATATCTTATCATGAAACATAGAAGTGGTACGCGATATCGCGTTTTAGGAAGCATTAGAACTCTATTGCTACAATACGTAGACATCTGCAAACGCTATTTCCTAGCATGCAAGTGTCGCATTTACATTCTTTTGAAGTGAATACGAGGTATACATAACACTCCACAATGAATATTATATCCTATCATGAAACATAGGAATGAGGTTCTATATTGCGTTTTGAGAAGCATCAGAACTCTATTGCTAATATACGTAGACATCTGCAAACTCTATTTCCTACCATGGAAATGGCGCACTTACATTCCATTGAAGTGAATACGAGGTATGCATAACATTACACAATGAATATTATACCTTATTACGAGACATAGATACGAAATACAACATCTCGTTTTAAG